>NC_040105.1:67833989-68140168 GCF_003369695.1 Bos indicus x Bos taurus | reverse complement strand
ACAGTGCTGTGATGAACACTGAGGTACACGTGTCTCTTTCAATTCTGGTTTCCTCAGTGTGTATGCCCAGCAGTGGGATTGCTGGATCATAAGGCAGTTCTATTTCCAGTTTTTTAAGGAATCTCCACACTGTTCTCCATAGTGGCTGTACTAGTTTGCATTCCCACCAACAGTGTAAGAGGGTTCCCTTTTCTCCACACCCAGCCAATTTATGTCTTTTGGTTGGTGCATTTAATGCATTTATAGTTAAGGTAATTATCCATAATATGATCCTATTACCATCTTCTTTTTTTATGAATTAAAAAAATTTTTTTCCTTCTTAATTGTTTCGGGTTTATTTTGGGTAAGATCATTTCCTTGTCTTGATTCCTGGCTAGAGAAGTTCTTTTACCATTTGTTGTAAAGCTGGTTTAGTGGTGCTGAATTCTCTTAACTTTTGCTTGTCTGGAAAGCTTTTGAATTCTCTGTCAAATCTGAACAAGAGTTTTGCTGGGTAGAGTATTCTTGGTTGTAGGTTCTTCCCTTTCATCACTTTAAATATATCCTGCCATTCATTCCCTCTGGCTTGTAGAGTTTCTGTTGAAAAATCAGAATGATTATCAGCTGATAACATTATGGGAGTTCCCTTGTATGTTATTTGTCATTTTTCCTGTGTTGCTTTTAGTATTTTATCTCTGTCTTTAATTTTTGTCAGTTGGATTATTATGTGTCTTGGTGTGTTTCTCCTTGGGTTTATCCTGCTTGGGACTCTCTGTGCTTCCTGGACCTGGTAGACTATTTCTTTTCCCATGTTAGGTAAGTTTTCAGCTATTATCTTTTCAAACATTTTCTCGAATCCTTTTTCTCTCTTTTCTCCTTCTGGGACCCCTATAATGCAAATGTTGGTGCGTTTAATGTTGTCCCAGAGGTCTCTTAGACTGTCTTCATTTTTTTTTCATTCTTTTGTCTATAATCTGTTTTGCAGCAGTGATTTCCACCATTCTCTCCTCCCAGGTACTTGTCGATTCTTCTGCCTCAATTATTCTGCTATTGATTCCTTCCTGTGTATTGTTCATCTCTGTTTGTTTGTTCTTTAGTTCCTGTAGGTCTTTGGCAATATTTCTTGCATCTTCTCAATGTTTGCCTCCATTCTTTTTCTGAGACCCTGGATCATCTTCATTATCATTATTACGAATTCTTTTTCTGGAAGGTTGCCTATCTTCACTTCACTTGGTGTTTTTCTGGGGTTTTATCTTGTCCTTTCATCTGGATATAACTCTCTGCTTTTTCATTCTAATTAACTTTCTGTGATGTAGTTTTCATTCTAGCTGCTGTTGGATTGTGTTTCTTCTTGCTTCTGTCTGCCTTCTGGTGGATGAAGCTAAGAGCCTTCTGTAAGCTTTCTGATGGGAGGGACTGATGGTGGGAAAAACTGGGCAGGGCTCAGTAAAGCTCTAATCCAGTTATCTGCTGATGGATGGGGTTGTGCTCCCTCCATGTTAGTTGTTTGGCCTGAGGTAACCCAACCCTGGAGTCTGCCAGATCTATAGAAAGGTTAATGGTGACCTGCAAGAGGACTTACACCAAGGGGCCCCTTCCAGAACTGCTGATGCCAGTTCCTCCATCCCATGGGGAGCCACTGCTGACCCATGCCTCCACAAGAGACCCTTCAAAACTTGTAGGTAGGTCTGGTTCAGTGTCCTGTGGGTCACTGCTCCTTTCTCCTGGTCTTTGTCCACTCATGATTTTGTTTGTGCCCTCCTAGAGTGGAGTTTCTGTGTCCCCCAGTCCTATAGAAGTCCTGAAATCAAATCCCACTGGCCTGAAAAGTCAGATTCCCTGGAGAGTTCTCAGGCCCTTTGCTGGTTCCCCAGGCTGGGAAGCCTGACGTGGGGCTCAGAACCTTCACAATAGTGAGAGAACTTTCTTGATATTATTGTTCTCTAGCTTGTGCATCACCCACCTGGTGTGTATGGGATATGATTTATTATGATTGCACCCCTCATACCATCTCATTGCAGCTTCTTTGTCTTTGGACATGGGATATATTTTTTTGGTGGGTTCCAGTGTCCTCCTGTTTATGTTATTCAACAGCTAGTTGTGATTTTTGTTGTTCTCACAGGAGGACCACGTCTTTCTTCTCCACCATGTTGAACCAGAAGCCCATCAGTTCTCTAGTCTAATTCCTTTCCTGTTATTTTTGGAAATATATATATATATATATATATATATATATTCACATCTATATGAATTTGCTTGACAAATATGAAAATTTGATGACAGAGCAATTGTGGAAAATTATTTGGCAGGAAACCACATGTGGAGAGGCCCACTGGGTCACTTGGTGCTTGAACACTATGTGGGAAGTTGTCAGAAGAAAGCCAAGACAATCTTAGAATAGGCTGTCATAGAGGATGCTCATTACTAGGTGGCAGGGATACTTTCTTTTTGTTGAAAGGGACTTCTGGTTATGAAAATCTCTAACCTCCCTGACTCTGCTAAAAGTATTGACTAGTTAATCCTGCATATATTTTTGTAATGTGGCAATTTGTGCACTGGTTGGAGCCATGCTGGGCAAACCCTTTTGGTCTAAGTTGGTGATCTTCAAGAGGAAAAATTTGCCATTTCAGACATTTAGCAATGTCTCAAGACATTTCTGGTCATAACTTGGTGGAGGGGTTGCTACTGGCATCTAATGGGAACAGGGCAGGGATGCTTCTAAACCTTATACAATTGATGAGAGAGCCTTGCCATTGCCACCCACTCCCCCTTCCCATGACAAAAGATTATCTGGCTCATATTAGCAGTGGCCATCTTGAGAAACTCTAATCTAGGTGAGGAGCCTGGGTCTGATAGAAGTTGTTTTGATTTGGTCTCTGCTTTTTCCCCCGGTACTTGCTGTTTGTCTTTCTCTTTGTGTATGTGCATGCAGACACACATGTACTATACATGTGTGTATGTTGGCAATTATCCATGGAAGTAAATATAGGAAAGACTCTCAGAGCACCTGAATAGTATCACTATACTGTGAAGAAATTAGTGTGCATCATGTTGAACTTAAAGGGACATTCACTTGAGGTACTGGGTTCCTCTGGGTTTGTAGATACAGTGCACAGCTGAGGACCAGAATTACCTGCCAATGCTTGCCTGGATATGTCTCTTTGTCTCTGTCTCACTTCTGACTAGTGATTCCCAGACTTCATATGCCTCAATTCCTACTTGTAGAGCAGGCATCAGGGGCTGCTGTCAGTTTTAGGATACAAATCTGGCTGGAAGTGCCTAGAAGCTGTCTTAAGAGGTGCTCCTGGGATTTTAGGAAAGATTGGATTCTTTCTCTTAGATTGAGCTGAGAGGAAAAGTGGGGGGTGGCACTTGTGATGATTGCCTAGGCTTTCCCCCAACAGTCTTACACATAAAAAGATACTGTGATGAACCCAGGCACTGCAGTTGTGCACACGCAGGATCCAAGGAGAGAGCAGTGCACATTGGAGGAAGGAGTGCAGCCATTTGGTGTACAGAAGGGATGCCAGAGCATCTGGGTATGTGTTTGTCATTTTGTATGTGGGCTTCAATTCAGAACCCTTTCATTTGTGTGATAGATAAGTTCCTATCTGCTCCTTATTTCCATTGACTAATGGTGATTAACCTTTTCAATTTTGACATTATAGGTAAGGAATGAAGCTCATTCTTTTAGGCTTTACCACAGTGCTGATGTTTGAGTAGAAACAAAGACTGGAGTAAGAATTCCTTTAGTGTAGCCCTGAAGGGATTGCAAATTCTTGTAAAACCTCTACCTACAGTGTGCAAAAGGCTAAGATTTGTAACACAGGGATGGGGCTCTGGGAATGACCAAATGTTGTACCAAGAGCAAGTGTTGGAAAGTCCTGGAAACCTGGCCCTTTTCAGTTTCCCTCTTTTTCTCTTCTCTTAGGCCATCTTCATTATGTCAGATGAGATTCACAGATGGCACAATGCTGAATTCTGAGTTCTGCTGATGGAAGTGGGAGTTTAGTCTGTGGACTTCCTTGGGAAGTTATGTTTGATTTCTGTTCTTCCTCCTCTGCTGCCCCTCTGAGTTTGTGTGGGGTTTCTGCATTGGGAGGGCACTTAAGTTCCTGAAGGTCAGGAGTTGTAGTTGAGTCTTCAGCCATTAACATATATGATACAGTTCAACGGTGATGCATAATGTTGAAGATATTTTCTTGGTTTGATAAAAGAGAATCCATTTGAATATCAATATATGGTTGTTTCTCTATTATCTATGACAAAGGAGAAAAGTGATGGAACAAGTAATCCCAATTATCATATGATTTACATGTTTTTTCTGTTGAGTTTTATAATATATTATTGTAGTTTTTTAAAAAAAAATGAGCTTCACCTACATGTCATTAGATTATGGGAAGTCAGAGTGGGATTAAAAAGAAGATGAAATATCCAATAATTGTGCAAGGGGAACAACTATGGATGACCACTAGTTCAATTATGTAGTCTATAGATATTATGACCAATGTTCAGCAATGGCTCAATATCAGACCACTATTCTAAACGCCACTACATTCTTGAAATGGGAGTGTTCTTTACTGTATATTCTTTATATGGCTTTCCTGAAATTTACTTCCCTGATTTTTTCACATACTAAATACTACAGCCCTGATCTTTGAGTGATAAACAATCATATAAAATTCTAACTTTTTTCCCCTGGATTTTCTCTTCCCTTTTTTCTCACTAGCCTTTTCCCTCCCATTTCTATGCCAGCATTTAAATAAAATAATCCTGATGAATTTATCATAGGTATATAATATGTCTAGCTGCAAAGGTCTTTGGGTCTATCCTACTTGGAATTTGTGAGCTTTTTGGATGTGTTGATTAATGTTTCTCATCAAATTTGGAAAGATTTTGGCCAGTATTTCTTCAAATATTCTCTCTGCCCCCTTTGTACTGTCTTTTCTTCTGGGGCTCCCATCATGTGTATATTGGTGTCTCTCAGGTCTGTAAGGCTCTGTTCATTTTTCTTCATTTTTTGATCTTTCTTTTCCTTAGACATGTTAATCAAAAATTAACCTATTTTCAAGTTCATTGCAGAGTAGGCAATTGCACCCCACTCTAGTACTCTTGCCTGGAAAATCCCATGGACAGAGAAGCCTGTAGGCTGTGGTCCATGGGATCGCTAAGAGTTGGACATGACTGAGCAACTTCACTTTCACTTTTCACTTTCATGCTTTGGAGAAGGAAATGGCAACCCACTCCAGTGTTTTTGCCTGGAGAATCCCAGGGATGAGGGAGCCTGGTGTGCTGCCATCTATGGGGTCACACAGAGTTGGACACGACTGAAGCAACTTAGCAGCAGCGGTAAGTTCATTGATTCTTTCTTCTGCTTGCTCAAATGTGCAATCTTGCTCTTCTAGTGAACTTTACATTTCATTTTTAGTTTTCAGTTTCAGAATTTCTGTTTGGTTCATTTCATAATTTTTATGTCTATATTGACATTCTCTATTTGGTGAGATATTGTTCTCATACTTTCCTTTAGTTGTTTAGATATTATTTACTTTAGTTCATGAAAAATACTTTTAGTAACCAATTTAAAGTCTAGTAAATTCAACATTTGAGCTGCCTCAGGAACAGTTTCTATTGATTGCTTTACTTTTTATCCTGTGTATGGGTCATACTTTCTTGGCTTTTGGTAATGATTTTTTTGTTGTTGTTGAAACTGGATGTTTTAAGTAACAGTGGCATATCTGGAAATCATATCCTCTACTACCTTCTCAGGGTTTGTTGTAGTTGTTTATTTTCTGAATTAATCTGTAGAGTCTGTATTCTTTTTTGTACTTGGGCACTTAAGTCTCTGATTGGCTAGCTTAATGCTGAGCTAATGATTAGACTGAGATTTCCTTAAAAAAATTTTTTTTATTGGAATAAAATTGCTTTACAATGTTGTGTTAATTTCTGCTGTACAACAGTGTGAACCAGCCATATGTATACACACATCCTCTCTATCTTGAGTCTCCTTCCCATCCCTGCCATTCCACACCTCTAGGTCATCACAGAGCCCTGAGCTGAGCTCCCTATGCTTTCTAGCAGCTTCCCACTAGCTATCTACTTTACACATTGTAGTATACATATGTCAATGCTGCTTTTTCAGTTTGTCCCACCCTCTTTTTACCCCAATGTGTCCACAAGTTCATTCTCTATGTCTGTGTCTCTATTATTCCCCTGCAAATAGGTTCATCAGTACCATTTTTCTAGATTCCATATATATGCATTAATATATGACATTTGTTTTTCTCTTTCTGACATACTTCACTCTGTATGACAGGCTGTAGGTTCATCCACATCACTATAACTGACTCAATTTCATCCCTTTTTTATGACTGGGTAATATTCCATTGTATATATGTACCACCACTTCTTTATCCATTCATCTGTTGATGGATGTCTAGGTTGCTACTTGGAACCAGTAAATCTCCCAGTCTTTGCTAAGGGGCTCTTTGTGTGTGTTGGGGGCATGTCTTCAACACTTAAGCAGGTAGTTGACATCTTTACTTTAGCTTTCACTCCCTGCTTGTATAGAGGCTCAAGGTCAGCCAGATGTGAGAGCTGAGACCCTTCTCAGGTATTTCCTGAGCATGCACATAGCCCTGGGCACGATCACAGCTCTATACATGAACATGGCCATTGAGATTCCCAGGAATATGTCAGAGTTGTTCAAACGCCCATAGATATTTCCCCAGATTTTCCTTTTAAGCTTTTTCATTAGCCTATTGTTTGCCCCATGTGTTACCCATTGCCTTAGAGAACTATGATGTTAAACAACTGCCACAGATTGTTTTCAACAAATGCCCCTGGGGAAAAGGACATTTGTACTGGGGGAGATCTCAGTCAGCTTAAATAAAAACAAGGCTTGTGAGTGGGATATTACAGGGAACCAATAAGTCAAATAATGGTAATTATCTGAAAATGGAGCTTTGAAAAAGCTCCAATCCCATTCTACACTCTCCTGTGACTGCTGGTTTTCACTGTAATTGTGGGCTCCTAGTTTTTAAGACTAGTTTGGAGTTGGGGATGGGGATGGGAATAGGGAAAATTTAAAAACTACCAAATCTCAATCTTACTAAGATACAACCATTTTTCTTGAATAAATGTTTGCTGGATTTTCATTTCTACCTCTTTTTTTAAAAAATTGAAGTATAGTTGATTTACAATGTTATGTTAGTTTCAGGTATACAGCACAGTGATATATACATATATAATTATTTTTCAGATTCTTTTCCCTTATAGGTTATTACAAAATATTAAGTCTGGTTCCCTGTCCTTGTTGCTTATCTATTTTATATATAGTACTATGTATATGTTAATCCCAACCTCCTAATTTATCCCTTCCCCCTTTCCCCTTTGGTAGCCAGAAGATTATTTTCTATGCCTGTGTGTCTATTTCTGTTTTGTAAATAAGTTCATTTGTATCTTTTTCTTAGGTTCCACATATAAGCAATATCATATTTGTCTCCCTTTGCTGTCCACCTGAAACTATCACAGCACTGTTAATCAGTTATAATCCAACACAAAATGAAAAATGTAATTTAAAAAAGATATTGTTTTTCTATGTGTGGCTTACTTCACTTAGTATGATAATCTCTAGATCATCATGTTACTGCAGATGATCTTATTTCATTCTTTTTTATGGCTGAGTAATATTCCATTATATATATATGTGTGTGTTTGTGTGTGTATGTATATGTATGTGTGTGTGTATATATATATATATATATATATATATACACACCACATTTTTGCCTGTTCATCTATTGATGAATGTTTAGTTTGCGTCCATGTCTTGGCTATTGTAAACAGTGCTGCAGTGAACATTGGGCTGCATGTTTCTTTTCAAATTATAGTTTTCTCTGGATATATACCCAGGAGTGAGATTTAAGGATCGCATGGTAACTCTATTTTTAGTTTTTTAAATAACACTTCCTGGATTGCTGCAAGCCTTTGGTTAATTTTCCAAGTTCCAAAAATCTTAATTAATAACAGTGTTTGCCAGTGATCTCATTGGTTGGATGAAGGAAGGGATTTTTCTGAGATCTTTATCATTCCTGCTGATACCACTTTGAATTCCTCAATATATGACTTTTCTGTTGTTGATGGAGAAGTGAATAGTCCTTTTAAATAATTTCAAGTTTATAGAAATTTTGCAAAAAATAATACAAAGAATACCTGTATATCCTTTATCCAGATTCGCTTATTGTTAATATTTTGCCTCACTTTATTTATCACTTTTTCTCATGTATGTGCATAATCTTTTTCCATTTTAGAATAATTTGCATACATCATGTCTCCTTAACCTAGCTACTTTAGTGTATGTTTCCAAAGAATAAAAAAATTCTCTTAAATAATCACAGTTCAGTAAACTTAACATTGAGATAATATTTTATCTTCTGTATTTCTATTTTGTCAATTGACCCAATAATATTCATTACTTTTTTTTCTAATTCAGGATCCATTCTAGGTTCATGTACTACATTCAGCTGTGATATCTCTTTTGTCTCTTAAATGGATCCCCCTATTTGCTTGCAAATTCATAAGAAAGAAGACCATAGTAATTTTTCTAGGAATAATATTTCAAAAGATCGACTTAAATGGTAGCCTAGAAAACTCTCTATTTCTTCATTCTGAAACCTCCCACCCCAGATCCAAAAAAGTCATCAAGTTAGCAAAAAGAGAGATATGTAGCCCTCAGGATTCAGGTATATTCGGAGAATCTTCCTAGTCAATGGCATTCTCCTGTTTCTCTCTTTTAGTTTAATATCTCAAACTTATCTCCTTCCTCTTCTGACTGCTATCCCTTTGGTACTAAACACATGACAGATACCATTTGCTCAGGTTTAATTTGTCACAGCATACCTGAGTGAGGAGCTTCACAAAATAGCTGGGGACCACAGTGAGCTTTCCTTCTAAGAGATGTTAATTAAATTTTGTATAAAGGACCCCAGGTGCACTAGCAAAGATCTTTTCTTTCCAAGCCAAAATGTAGCAGACATTTCCCAAAGAGACCTCATCTATGCACTTCTTTGTGAAAATTAATTAGTGTTATGAATGTCTGATAACTTTCCTAAAACAAAAATCTGTCTTGATGGTAAAGTCTATGAGACAGATCTTTCTACTTTCATTCCTTTGGCCCTCAGTTATCTTCTTGAATATTCCACTCCCCAAATATTAATTTGAAGTGGTTATTTTCTAGCACATCAGACCATTTGCCAGTGCTGTAACCTAGCCCTCCCAATGTTTTTTCCACCCTTCATTGTCTTACCTGCCTCCCCCAAGTATGCACACACATTTATGGCCTGAAGCTTATGACTTCCTTGGGTATGGAGTCTTCCATAATCTGCTTACCTATGGTACCATAACCTACCTGTCCCTTTGTAAATTATCTTAACCAGTAAAAATCTGGTTATAATTAGTCCATTTTTTATTTGTGTAAAAATGCCTTTTAAAACTAATTTTAATCCTTATCTAATTTTAGTTTATTCAATACAAATTTGCTATCTAACAGAATTCTGTAGCTTTTTTTTTTCTGTAGCTTTAACTTAGTGTTTTTCAGCACTATATCCATTGTACTTTAGAGATCTAACAGATTAGGTGTTTCAGTTTGAAGCCTTTCAGTTTTATAACACTTCTAAATGGTTAAATGTCACGTATCCTGCTTTTGGATGACTTGTTCTTCATTTGTTATGTTCTTGCCTTTTTCTGCCTCTTCCCCTCCCCCCAGGTCCATACTATTCTATCCATCTGTGAACTACTCATCTTTCACCTCTGACTAATGAAATCTTTACTATTCTTATCCTCGTTAACCAAATTATACATGCTGAGAAGATAGAGACCTTGTTTTGTTTCTTTTGAAATCTTACATAGCACTAAGCAATGGTGCCTTGATACTTACTGTTATGTGCTAAATGATACATGCCTAGATATTAACTGAATTGCATTGAAAAACTGAACTATACTTCCATGAAGCTTTCCTTGGTAATGTGAACAATGATGTCCTTGTTTGTCTAAATGTCTATTTCCCTTTTACCTCTCAAGGTACTATATCACAAGCTGTATTGAACTATATGTATACATGTATATACTTGAATTTTTTTCCTGAAACCCTAAATCCATAAGGTTAAAAGTCATCTGGAATGAGTCTTCATTAAAAGTAAAACTTTTATAGCAAATACATATAAATGAAACGGACAGTACCTTTTTAATTAGTTGACATGCCTATAGATCAGTATTAATTATTGCCAGAGTATGACAGGCTTGGCATTAGTTTTCTTTCTTTCTTTCTTTCTTTTTTACACAGAAAAAGAAACTTTTATTATCTTGAATGCTGGTGCATAACCAAAAAACAAACTTAATTAGAGGAGGAGACAGAGGGAAACTTCAGATACTGAAGTGGATTTCCTGGCAGATTAAAAACTTTTAAGGGTTGTTCATAGTGTCTTTTTTAGATGTAGGGCTTTCCTTTTACTGGACAATTTTCACTTAACAGTTTTTATATTATGAAGTTCAACCAGAGTCTTTTGTCTGTAAAGTTAAATGAAAAAAAGAGCAAGTGAAACAGAAAATTCTCTAGTATATACTGATATTTGAAATAGTTTGTGTTCTTTATACTTTCATGTACATTTTACTGTCTAAATTTGAAACTTTATTAATGGTGTCTTAAGTTTTGACTTTTAAAAATGTTCAAGGCAATGATTTTTCTTGAATTAAAGATTACAGTAACTTTAAAAATGATCAAGATACATGTACAAACAAAATCTCAGTTGTTCTTGGAAACACATTTCAAGATATAGCACACATGACACACACTTCTTTTGGGACTTTATTATTCTTTGGGATACTGAAGAATAGTTGGTAGAAGATTTATTTTACACTAAAAATTTACCCTTTGATAACCACAGCTTGGATAGATCACAAAGTTGAGTCTTTAAAGTTTTCTCAATATTCTTTCAGTCCAAATAACTCAAAGACATCTCATGTCCTAAGGTGGATAAATCAGTTACTTTTTCTCATATAATTAATATCAGTGGGCTCTTGTACTGGAAGTCTGTCTTGGTCATAACATTCTTGCAAAGCTATTCCTTACAGTGAAACATGAAAGATATTTCCCTCAATGCAAAGAAATTAATCTGAATAAACAACAACATCAAAGCCTTAAGTGTCTCAGGACACTCTTCAAAACAGGATTCAACAGTACTAAGATACTTTTCTTTAACAATTTTCTTCCTTTTTCTTAACTGTGCAGTCACTACCTTATTATACTCTGCAAAAAAAAAAAAAAGATCAAGTTTTTCATTGTCATGGAACTACTTGGAATGAACCCAAAAGATAGTGGAATGCTGGCTCTCTCCTCAAGCAGCGTCCTCCTCTCTTAACAGCATTTAACTATTCTCTATCAATAATCTCACTACAACCGAGTTCTTTGATCAGATGATTGACAACCATAAGTGAAAGAAGCTCTTTGATAAAAGCCAATTGATCAAACGGGGTCTTCTCATTATGCATCTGAAACCCGCCATCCAGAGCTGCTTCTCTGGCTCTGGAGGTTCTCAGAAACATCTTGTTGGCTTCTTCAAGTGCTGCTGATACTCTGTAGCCCGCACCACTGAGCGGCTTCTCTTCCTGATGGTCATCGCTCTCGAAATCAGTGCCTGTGATCTCGCCTGGCTGCTCCCCAGGGCTGGGCCGGCTAGCTAGGCCTCGGGGCCCCTGTGGCTCCCTCATTGGCTGGGCTGCCTCCTCCTGCATTGGGCCTTCCTCCGAAGGGGTTCGGGGATAGCTTCCGGCTCCCTCCGCTTATGTGGAAGGTCGCTCTGGCCAGGCATCACATCCATCTGCAGGTCGTTGCTCTCCTCATAGAGCTTGGACAGCTCATTCATATCAGACATAGTGCAAGCAGCTCAACCTCCCTGCAAGGCATTCGTTTTCCACCTCTTTATGTTTTTTTAGATATAAATGATCATAATCTTGCTTGTGTAATGAAATGGGAATGGAAATTTTGTTTATCATTGTTACCCAATTCTTTGATCTCCTTTCAAGTTATTTTACACAAATTACAATGGTCTATTATCAAAAATTATTTTAATAATTTATAAGCTGAACATTCTCCTTTAATTTTGCTCAAAGAATTAGATGCTATCTGCCTTGCAAAACTATGTTTTGCCCAGTTAATAGAATAATTGACTTTTTTAGCATCTACACCAATATTTGGAATTATTCCTTTATTTAGTGCCTTGGAGATTTTTATACCATGGGACTTTGTGCACAGGTAAGAAGTATGCATTTCTTTAGTAAAGATGGGGAAGGGCCCATAGTTAGAGACCTTTTTTTTTAGATTCTCAGGCAGTTCAGATTTATGAAAGAATACAGATGGATATTTAAGATCTTCGAGTGGATTCCCTTGAAACTATCATTGTTTCCTTATTCACTGAAAAATCTTCATGATACAGGCTACAGTTTTAAGACCACTGCTCTATAGCATTTAGCACATTCCTGTGTTTTCTGAATATTCAAAAAAAAAAGTAAATGAGTGGCAACACTAATTAGAACTGTGGAATGGAAGTATTAGTACTAGTGAGTCATAATCATCAAGGTGGGTCGAAGATACCCTACCTTAACCCCAAGTGGATGAGAGTATCACTTGTTTTTAAAGATATCTCTGGATCAAAGATGCCTTGCCTTCTTCTTGCTTTCCATACTTATGCCTAGCATCTTTTATTCTCAAGATAATATCTCATTGAAAGTCTATAGTTTTATAGGCTTATCTTTATTGTTTTGAAATGGTGACATTCCTAGTTGTACTATCTTTATAGGCAGATGTAACTGAAAAGATAAATTTTGTGCCTATTTGTATATTCAACTATTATCTCTATTGTCTTGGTAAGCATATTAACAACCACTACTATTTTTTACATATTCAGTTTTTCTAACAAAATCTTCCTTATTAGTTTTTTAGCTATTTTGAAATTTTTATGAGATTTTAATGTGTCTTTATTTTTTTTGACTGTGTCTTTCTTTTTTTATTTAAATTTATTTATTTTAACTAGAGGCTAATTACTTTACAATATTGTATTGGTTTTGCCTTACATCAACATGAATCTGCCATGGGTGTACATGCATTGATCATTATAGTGGGTTAAATGGTACCCCTCAAGAAGATAATTTATTAATAATACCCTTAATCCCCAGAACCTGTTAAAGTTACCTTATTTGAAAAAAAGAGTCTTTGTAGATGCAATTAAGAATCTCAAAATGAGGCAATCACCCTGGATTATCTGGATGGGCCCTAAATGCCATCACATGTGTCCTTACAAGAAAGAAGCAAGGGAAGATAGCACAAGCACACAGAAGAAAAGAGACATGTGGAGAAGTAAATGTGAAGATGGAGCAGAGAAAGATGCAACCATAAGCCAAGGAATGGCATTAGCCACCAGAAGCTGCAAGGAATGGACTCTCCCCTGGAGCCTCCAAAGGAGAGTGTGCCCTGGTGACAACTTGATTTTATACTTCTTGAACTGTGAGGGAGTGAATTGCTGTTATTTTATGCTACTCTTTTGTGGTAATTTGTTATAGCAGCTACATTAAACTAATATAATTATTAATGTGGTTCAAGTCCATGGTACTTTGAGGAAATGGGACCAGTATTAAACATCTGATTTTGTCTGCTGACTTGGATTTGGTTTGTTTATCATGGGGGAGTAGGTCATTT
Source organism: Bos indicus x Bos taurus (assembly GCF_003369695.1). Taxonomy (NCBI): domain Eukaryota; kingdom Metazoa; phylum Chordata; class Mammalia; order Artiodactyla; family Bovidae; genus Bos; species Bos indicus x Bos taurus. Next base: position 68,126,442 of record NC_040105.1, on the reverse strand, counting down.
GTATTAATTACATTCCCAACCAGTAGTTTCCCTAAAGGTAATTATCAATTTTTAAATAAATAATGACACTTTTTTTTTAACCACAGGAGAAAAATAAGACATAGAGAATAATCCTAACCTTTGAATGTTATTCAGAAGGAAAGGCTTCTGTCTATGGGAATGCAGAATAACATTGATAAATAAGCAGTCCAGACTTGACATGAGCTGTTATCAATGACTAAAGGCAAAGAAATAATTCAGCCTTAGAACTGAACAGTTCAGGTAGAGGAATGGGGAAGTGTTAGTTAAGCCTCTAACTGAGTTGCCTGACCATTCAGTTCACTAAAGAGGCATTTAATGCATAGGATGAATCTATATGCTCAGCAAGTGTCTTATATAAAGTATGTATTCTAATTTTAATTTTATATTGTGTTATTCTTATTACTACTATTATTATTACTATTTAACTCATAACCTTCAGTTCAGACGGATGTCTTTTAAGATCTATGAAGAAGGTGTTAACATACTGTGCAAGCTGCCACCTTGAAAAGTGTCCTTGCCAATAAGCACTTGTAATTGAGGTCAAGAGACAAGATATATGGGCTGTGGTTATAAAGTAATCAAGGGGCTTCCTTGGTGATCCAGTGGTTAAGAATCTGCCTTGTGGAGTAGAAGGACATGCACTCATCTTCTCCTGCAAGAGCACCAAAATCACAACTAGCTGTGAAACAACCATCAACAGGAGGATGCAGGAATCCACCAAAAAAAGATACCCCGTGTCCAAAGACAAAGAAGAATCAGCAACAAGATGGTTGGAGAGGTGCAAACATGATAAAATCAAGTCCCATACCCACGAAGTGAGCGACCCACAATCTAGAGAACAATAATACCAAAGAAGTCCCCGCACTCCCCCACTGTTGTGAAGATTCTGGGCCTCACATCAGGCTTCCCAGCCTGAGGATCTGGCAAAGGGACTGGGAATCCCCAGAGAATCTGACTTTGCCGGCCAGTGGGATTTGATTTCAGGACTTCCACAGGACTGGGGGAAACAGATTCCACCCTAGGAGGGCACAAACAAAACCTTGTGTGCACCAATATGTAGGGGAAAGGAGCAGTGACTCCACAGGGGACTGAATGAGACATACCTGCTGGTTTTGGAGAGTCACCTGTGGAGGTGTGGGTTGGCAGTGGCTCCCCACAGGGATGGAGGCCCTGGCAGCAGCAGTCCTGGAAGGGGCCCCTGGCATAAGTCCCCTTGGAGGTCAGCATTAACCCTACTATAGAGCCTGTAGACCCCAGGGTAGGGACACCTCAGACCAAACAACAAACAGGGAGAGAGCACAACCCCATCCATCAGCAAATAATTGGATTAAAGTTTTATTGAATATGGCCCTACCCACCAGAGTAAGACTCAGTTTTTCCCACTATCGGTCCCTCCAATTAGGAAGCTTATAGAAGCCCCTTAGCCTCATGAACTAGAGATCAGACATAAGAAGCAAGAAGAAACATAATCCAACAGCAGCTAGAATGAAAACCACATCACAGAAAGTTAATCAGAATGAAAAAGCAGAGGGTTTTTGTCCCAGATGAAGGAACAAGATAAAACTCTAGAAAAACAACCAAATGAAGTGGAGATAGGCAACCTTCCAGAAAAAGAATTCATAATAATGATAGTGAAGATGATCCAGGGTCTCAGAAAAAGAATGGAGGCAAATATTGAGAAGATGTAAGAAATGTTTGCCAAAAGACATAGAGGAACTAAAGAACAAACAGAGATGAACAATACACTGCTGCTGCTGCTGCTAAGTTGCTTCAGTCGTGTCCGACTGTGCGACCCCATAGATGGCAGCACACCAGGCTCCACCGTCCTTGGAATTCTCCAGGCAAGAACACTGGAATGGGTTGCCATTTCCTTCTCCAATGCATGAAGTGAAAAGTGAAAGTGAAGTCCCTCAGTTGTGTCTGACTCTTCGTGACCCCATGGACTGCAGCCTACCAGGCTCCTCCATCCATGGGATTTTCCAGGCAAGAGTACTGGAGTGGGGTGCCATTGCCTTCTCCAAACAATACACTACAAGGAATCAATAGCAGAATATTTGAGGCAGAAGAATGGACAAGTAATTGGGAGGACAGAATGGTGGAAATCACTGCCACAGAACAGAATATAGATAATGAAAAAAATGAAGACAGCCTGAGAGACCTCTGGGACAACATTAAATGCACCAACATTCACATTATAGGGGGTCCCAGAAGGAGAAGAGAGAAAGGACCCCAGAAAATGTTTGAAGAGATAATAGCTGAAAACTTCCCTAACATGGAAAAGGAAATAGTCAACTAAGTTCAGGAAGTGCAGAGTCCCAGGCAGGATAGACCCAAGGAAGAACATACTAAGACACATGGTAATCAAAATGACAAAAATTAAAAACTAACATGAAATATTAAAAGCAACAAAGAAAAGTGACAAATAATATACAAGAGAACTCCCATAATGTTATCAGCTGATTTCTCAGCAGAAACACTACAAGCCGGAAGGGAATGGCAGGACATATTTAAAGAGATGAAAGGGAAGAACTTACAAGCAAGAATACTATTCCCAGCAAGACTCTCATTCAGATTTGACAGAGAAATCAAAAGCTTTATAGACAAGCAAAAATTAAGAGAATTCAGCACCACCAAACCAGCTTTACAACATGTACTCAAGGAACTTCTCCAGGCAGGAAACACAAGAGAAAGAAAAGACCTACACAAAATAAACCCCAAAGAACTAAGAAAATGGTAATAGGAACATATATATGAATAATTACCTTAACTGTAAATGGATTAAATGCACCAACCAAAAGACATAGACTGGCTGGATGAATAGAAGTATTTGCATATATGCCCATCCACTTACCACATGACTCTACTTAACTCCCCAAATTGTATGTAAGTATTCTATATTGTTAGATTAAACATATTTCCATTATTGCTTGCAATTGTAATTATCTTTTTTCTTGGTCTGGCTATTGATTATGAAAACTGATAAACATCTTTTTATCACATGATTATGTGATTTTACATATTTTATGTGATTTTACTATTGTGATTATGTAGTTATTAATTACTATTAATTAAGTGAATACACTTAATACCACTGTATCATGATTGGTCAACAGAGGATAATATAATTATATATCACTAAAATTACCATTTAATAGAAAAAATTGTAATCACTTTTAAAATACAGATGCATAAGAGAATTTTTATGCATCTTGGAATTTTTTTTAAATGCAAATAAATGCCCAAGTATTGCTTTTTTCTTCCAAAGCTCCAGATGTGTTTCTAATGAACAATCATGTTTAAAAACAACTATACTATATGATGATGTTTTACTTTTATCTAGCTTGTTTCACTGTTTCTATTTCATATTTAGTGCTCCCATTTCATTTAGTTTATGTTTTCCAATTTCTCTGTTTTTGTTGTTGTTTTTTGTCAAGCCTTTATCAAGCACATAGAAAAGCTTTTGTGTGTATGTGTATGTGTGTGTGTGTGTGTGTGTGTGTGTATATAAAATGTGTATTATATTTTAGAAAATCTATTAATTTTTGCCTAGTGAAAAAATTTATGACATTTTGATTCCACTTGTTTGACTTAGTATGAATAGAATGTTAGATTTCTAATTTATATTCACTCAACTTTGATATAGTTCCATGTATTTGGGCATCTCGTATTACTGCTAAAAGTCTAGGAAATTGGGCTTCCCTGGTGGCTTAGTGGAGAGGAGTCTGCCTGCCAGTGCAGGAGACACAGGTTTGATCCCTGATCTGGGAGGATCCCATGTGCCCTGGAGTGACTGAGCCCATGGGCCACAACAATTGAGCCTGTGTTCTAGAGCCCACAAGCCACAACTACTGAGCCCACTGGACACAACTACTGAAGCCCATGAACTTAGAGCCTGTGCTCCACAGCAAGAGAAGCCACAGTGCTGAGAAGCCTTCACACCTCAACTAGAGAGTAGCCCCTATGCAGAGAGAACTAGAGAAAACCCATGTGCAGCAATTAAGACCCAGAGCAGCCAATTAATTAATTAAAATTGTATAAAAATAAATTAAAATAACAAAGTATCAGATTTTCATTAAAATATTTTAAAAATAATCAATATTTTCTTTAAAAAATCAACAATTACATATGTAAATACATCTTTCCCCTTTCAAATCGGTCACTTTAGGAAACATTATTCTCAAAAAACTGACATTGCTTAAGTGTTTTGTGCACTTCTCCCTAGAGATTGTCTCCGGAGCCTGCAGCATGTTGCTGAGAATCTACCCTAAGGTGACAGGCCCTCATCCTTTGACAGTGGAGCAGCTTCATCATTTGGAACCAAGTTCAAGTTTTCTAGGGTGATTTCTTTGAAAGTCAGATGGTGACTACAGCCATGAAATTAAAAGACGCTTGCTCCTTGGAAGGAGAGCTATGACAAATCTAGAAAGTGGGTTAAAAAGCAAAGGCTTCTCTTTGCCAACCAAGGTCTGTGTAGTCAAAGCTATGGTTTTTCCAGTAGTCATGTATAGATGTAAGAGTTGTACCATAAAGAAGGCTGAGTGCTGAAGAATTGACACTTTCAAATTGTAGTGCTGGAGGACTTTTGAGAGTCCTCTGGACTGCAAGGAGATCAAACCAGTCAATCCTAAAGGAAATCAACCCTGAATATTCATTGGAAGGACTGATGCTGAAGCTGAAGCTCCAATGCTTTGGCCACCTGATGCAAAGAGCTGACTCATTGAAAAAGACCCAGATACTGGGCAAGATTAAAGACAAAAGGAGACAGGGATGACAGAGGATGAGATGGTTGGATGGTATCATTGAAACAATGTACATAAATTTGAGCAAACTTCGGGGGATAGTGAAGGACAGGGAAGACTGGCATGCTATAGTCCGTGGGTTTGCAAAGGGTCGGACATGATTTAGCGACTGAACAACAATGACAATCATGCTATACACATGAAACTAAGTATATCAACTTGTCTTCCATTAAAAAAAGAAAAAATGAAGATGGTTTTGCCCTATAAAGCTAGAAGTATAAAGCTAGCAGTTGAAGCAATTGAAGGTGGCTGGGAGAATCTATGGTTTTGGCAAAGTAGAGCCTTTAGCTTTGGGAAAGAAGATGCTAATTACAATGGGTGCTAATTGTTTCTATTTGAAAATTCTGAAAGCAGGATTTCTGAAAACACATTAAGTAAGCCTTAGGTGGATAACTAAATTGCTGTCAGGAAAGAATCTTCTCTACAACTTGTGCAGAAAGATTCAGTTGTGAAATGAAATAAGCTCGATGCCTCCTCTTCTTTTACACTGTTCTTGTTTGTTTAGTCGCTGACTTGTGTCTGATCCTTTTTGCGACCCTTTGGACTATAGTCCGCCAGGCTCCTCTGTCCATGGGGTTTCCCATGCAAGTATACTGGAGTGGGTTGCCATTTCCTTCTCCAGGGAATCTTCCTGTCCCAGGAATTGAACCCCTGTCTCCTGCACTGGCAGGCAGATTCTTTACCACTGAGCCACGTGGGAAGCCCTGTACTGTTCCTGGGAGCTGCTAATTGAGAATGTTTTGAGAAAGAAGGGTTTAGAGGATTTTGTATATAGTTTTTTCCCCTTTGAATTGTTATTGTTTATTTTTAAAGCATATTATGAGTCACGTTTAAGTAGAAACTCAGTTTTTGTCAGTGGTCAAATATATTGTCCACTTGAATTCTTGAATTACATCACAAGTGAGTTTGTATAATGTTGGAATAGCTCTGTGTATACTGGAAACAATAGAACTTGATTCATTTGTTAGCTAGCTAGCCATATAGTCCCATATGCTTAGCATCTTCACTTTTCCTTCCTCTCTTGCTGACTATCTCCTTCATTCCTGCACCCCTTCAATATACCTTGAGCTCTTGATCTATATTTGTTGTATACTATAATGTTTGAATCTTTATTGGGGTTTCTAGCACTTACCCCAAACAAGGGGGAGAATGTGAATTATTTGAACAGTGTCTCAATTGAGAATTTGCCTTTTTTGGGGGGATGCAGCAATTTTATTTTTAATTTGATCCATGTGTATCCTCACAGAGATTCCTGAAGGAGGGAAACAAGGCATAGTATATTAGTGGTAGAGCAAGGGGGTATGGCCTCTATTTTATATCATAGGGAAAATTATGATTGGATCATCCTTATTTATCATTGCATCCACCTCTCTTAGTAATTCCTCCCCTTCAGCACCAATTACCAAGTCATGCACATAGGAGATATTAATAAGTTAATAAATAAGATCTAATTAAGATCTGATTCAGGGATTCTATTTCCTGTAGTCAAGGGGCACTTAATTACTTGATAGTTAACAATAGTTAATAATAGATTACCATTAATTATCTTTACAAATAATTGTCCTGGTGGGGTTTATTTATTTATTTAGCTACCCCAATTGTTATATCTGCAAATCTCTAACCAATCAGGACAATCCCTGGCCCATTTAAAGCATTCATATCCAACTGTTTTTTCTGAAAAAAAATAGTGCAGGATATATTACTAGGTACAGTTAAGGTGGTATCCTAGTCTCTTGTGTTTGTATTCCTTCTTATCTCACCTTGTACATAGGAGGCATTCTGAAAATGCTTGTTGAATTACTGAGTTGAATCACAGATCTAATAACTCTCAAATTATTCTCTTCCAAAATATTTTGGAGCTTTGATATAGTTACAGCCAAAAGTATAGAGAAGCTATTTTGGTTTAGATGAATAACCAAGCTTCCTTAGTTCACTTAAAGAGAGATCAGGCAAATCATCTGTGAATGAGAAATTTCCTCAGTCTCTCCTCTCTAGCCCCACTGTATTAGGTGTTCATGAGGCTCGCCAGGGGAGTTAAGGAGCTTTACTGCAAGCCACTATTCTTTGTTGTCTTGAGGCAAGTGGTGTAGGGAGGAAGGAGACTTAGGGGATGGGGGAAAGTATTGAAAACCCAAAACAGGACCCATAAGTTTTGAGAGCTTTCATTAATATTGATGATTTAAAGTCCTAGATAGAGCAATTAAAAATGCTACACAGTTACAGTTAGAACTGTACTCTGTGGTACTGCCTCAGTGGTACTGCCCAAAGAAGAGTCTGGGGCTGGGACTGTTCTCACAGATCCCTAGGAGAAGACACAAAAGGTTATTCTTAACTGGCATTGAATACTTAGTATGTGAAAAGCTCTGTGGGGAATGCGAGATAAATTGCCACCTAGTTGCATCTTGCCACCACCTAGTTTTTAGTCTAATTAGGTTAAGAGAAATAAAGAACAATGCGAGGCAAATTATGTTAACTGTTATAATGGCACAAAGTGCTGAGAAGAGATGAATGATCTATAATAACTCAGTGAGTGAGATTATCAAAGGGTAGGGAATATATATTTACTTTTCCCAGATAATTATTTTTAATGACAACTGGACTTAGTTCATAGTGACAACAGACTGCACTCTTTGAAGAAAAGGAGGAGAATTATTTATATCTCAAGTAAGGCTTGAGCAGGTTACTAGAATTCTGTCACAAACCTATACAGAAGAATTAAAAATTTAGGTTTATACTTATACATATTTACAGGTTTTTAATTAAATTTTTGCTGTCCATATTCTCTTTATACCATAATTATATGTGAATGTGTGTGTGCTCAGTTGTGTCCGACTCTTTGTGACCTCATGGACTGTAGCTTGCCAGGCTCCTCCGTCCATGGAATTTTCCAGGCAAGAATACTGGAGTGGGTTGCCATTTCCTACTCCAGGGGATCTTCCCGACCCAGGGATCAAACCAGGGTTTCGTGTTTCCTGCATTGGTAGGCAGATTCTTTATCACTGTGCTGCCTGGGAAGCTAGTAATTATATGTGAGGATGATACTGAATGACGTATGAAAACCCTGTTTTCTTTATACCCAGATATGTTAGGATGTGGGCTTCCCTGGTAGCCCAGCTGGTAAAGAATCCACCTGCAATGCCAGAGACCAGGGTTCGATTCCTGGGTTGGGAAGATCTCCTGGAGAAGGGATAGGCTACCCACTCCAATATTCTTGGGCTTCCCTGGTGGCTTAGACAGTAAAGAATTCACCTGCAATGTGGGAGACCTGGGTTTGATCCCTGGATTGGGAAGATCCCCTGGAGGAGGACATGGCAACCCACTCCAGTATTCTTGCCTAGAGAATCCCCATGGACAGAGGAGCCTGACAGGCTACAGTTCATGGGGTCACAAAGAGTCAGACATGACTGAACGACTGAGCACAGCCCAGCACAGCATGGTAGGATGCAGTTTGTTGGGGAGAACTCTTCAGTTTCAGCATGACTGAGAGCTTAAGGCAGAGCTTATTGATGCTTTTGAACTATGGTGTTGGAAAAGACTCTTGAGAGTCCCTTGAACTGCAAGGAGGTCCAACCAGTCCATCCTAAAGGAGATCAGTCCTGGGTGTTCATTGGAAGGACTGATGCTGAAGCTGAAACTCCAGTACTTTGGCCACCTCATGCGAAGAGTTGACTCATTGGAAAAGACCCTGATGTTGGGAGGGATTAAGGGCAGGAGGAGAAGGGGATGACAGAGGATGAGATGGCTGGATGGCATCACCGACTCGATGGACGTGAGTCTGAGTGAACTCCAGGAATTGGTGATGGACAGGGAGGCCTGGTGTGCTGTGATTCATGGGGTCACAAAGAGTCAGGCTTGACTGAGCGACTGAACTGAACTGAAAGAAAAGTAAGGATCCTGAAGCAGAACAAAAGTTGTGCCCTGTCTAGAGCTTTCAAAGTACACCCACGCATTGTTGCCGTATGTTGTTAATAGCACCTATCGACTTCCCCTTCACTTTTCACTTTCATGCATTGGAGAAGGAAATGGCAACCCACTGCAGTGTTCTTGCCTGGAGAATCCCAGGGACGGGGGAGCCTGGTGGGCTGCCATCTATGGGGTCGCACAGAGTTGGACAAGACTTAGCAGCAGAAGCAAGGAACAGCCTATTGGCAAATTGGCTGTTGGGCATGACCATTTCAGATATAGAGAAAGAATCATTGGGAACATAGTAATATGTTAATCAAAAAATATTATTACATGTTTTCAAAACTTGCTTTGGAAAACAAATTAAAGGTAAAATTACTCCACTTTGATTCTGTTGTTTTAAACAAATTTTATATTTAACTTCATATATAGTATTATAAGGCTTTCCTTTATAGAATAGCTTTTGAATTTAAAAATATTTCTTTATTAATTAATTAATTTATTCATTTATTTGCTTTTCCCATGTTTAGTCTGGTTAGTTATCACTCAGATTGTAGGTACTGTGTTCCTCCATATTCAGGTTTTAACACATTGTGCATACACATGCACCTATATCAAAACATCAGAGCTTTCTGGGTTCCACTTTTCATTATTTTTAATTAAAATTTATACTTACTCATATTCCAGTTTATTCTGGACTAAAACTAGTTTTTTACAGGGCCGAAGTTGGTATTTGCTACTTGGGACCTGTTTTGATTACTTCTTCCATCTACAGTGATTACCACTCTCTTCTTTTTCATCAGTTATTTGGAAGACACACAGACATATACATATATATACACATACATATTTATAGACTATATCTATGTGCTATGCCATTTAAATAAGAAATCGCTGTGTCTTTCTTATAAGCTCAGAATTTATTTTTTCCTCTCAGTGTCTCACTTAAACATTTTATTATGTTCCCAATGAAGATTTCCCTTCCGCTTATAAAAAATTAAGTGGATAGTTACATATAATCCTTGTCCTCATGGATGACTACTCTGATAACCCGACCCTTTCATTTTCAGACCTGCACTGTTACTCTTGGTTTGTTTTCTTCACAGTAGTTCACAATCCTTCTCTGGTGTTTGCATTTTTACCTTTGTAGATGGAAGAGTACTTTTTAAAAAATGCACAAGTGGTAGGAAGAAAGAGGGCAGGAAAAGACAGTGAAGAAATTCTTCTTCTGTTCATTATCTTTCTGTTGCATTGGCTGAACTGTGGAATGTGAGAAAAGCAGGAAACAGAACAATTATGATTATATAGTCTGTTTGTATAAGGATGTAATTAATATGTATTAATACTTCCCTCTTAGGTAGCCACAGTGAGAATCTTGTCAGTGTAAGGGAGATTAAAAAGACAGTTCTTGCATTTGCTGGCATGTAGGACTATTGGAATGTGTATAAGATTGGGGGGAAATTAATTTCTGTCCTGTCTAAAACTATCATGTGTGCCTTTTCTAGATGATTGTGCAAGGTGGATTCTCAGTATGTGCAGGTGTGGTAAATCATGAGCTGTTTTAATTTTAGATACATAGGAGAAATCATGGCCCCTAATGGGGACTGTTGGCTATTGACTCCATTAGCACTGATAAGGAAAGAGAAGACTAGAAGGGGGACAATTTCAGGGGCTGTGATAAAGATGAGATTTTCCACTTCTTTGTAAGGCTAGGATGACAAAAACCTTAATGTAACACTTTTTCTACAGTGGTTTGTTGCCCTAAGTGACTTCAGCTTAATTTATTATGTCACAATTGCCTGGTAGGCAAGAAAATCACTAAAATCAGGAGTAATAATAACCCATTTTATCCTTGAGATGGAGGGTATTACTATAATTTAAAGTCTGCTATTTTGGAGGAGAAATCAGATGTCAATAAACGAGAAACTGACCTGAAATTGCACAGCAAGTTAGTAGCATTAATTTTATAATAATACCAATCTAGACTTCCATTTCCTTTCCTACTCTTTCTTTAAACATATTTTTTTGGCCATGCTATGCTGCTTATGGGATCTTAGTTCCCCAACCAGGGATTGAATCTGGGCCATTGGAGTGAAAGTATGGAGTCCTAACCCCTCGAGTGCCAGGGAATTCCCTCCTTTCCTACTCTTGAAAGCCTAGAGTAGGTTAGTTATATGGTCAATTATATGGTTATCAGCATAACTGTTTTAACTTCTACTGGATACCTGGAGCACAGCAACAAAATAGGAGTCTTTGAAATGATGTAGTACTTGGAAATTTGCATGGTGCATACTGTATTCCTACAACCATTCTGTCATCTCTTTCAACATAGTACCTCAAATACCTTCCACTGCAGTTTAAGCTCCATTTTCTTTTTCTGTCCTCATTGGAGATTATTAGGTAGTCACACTTCTCCTCCTTTTATCTCCTCCAATACAGGTTAAAAACCTTTCCTATTAAAGAATGATTTTCCTTTCTACAAACCCACTCCCTTTCTTTCTCTACTCTACAACATTCTCTTTTGCAAGCTGAAAGATCCAAGTAACTTAAACCTGTCTCCAACCCTTGTTTTCATCATTTTCTTTGTGGGTTTTTTTTTCTGTAATTTTGTCTTCTCACTAAAAATGTAGTAGGGGACATACTATTTTCTTCCTTATGTAATTAAGAAACTACATGCATCAATTGTATGGGATATCTCTTTGTTTTAATCTGTCTTTTGTGTTGTCTACCCATGAAGGAAACAAGACAAAATGTCTTAGGAATGATTTTCTTTCCCTAGGGAGTGGAGTGGGGTGGAGAGGAATCTGTTTTAATTTATTTCCAGCCTATATCCAGTGGTGTGTTGGAGCTGGCTTGAATCAGCTCTTGACAACCATTTGTGCACATTGCTTCCCAGTTCCAAGCTTATGTTCAGTGACAAGTTCATGTACAGTGATTGGTAGCTTGAAATTAGCTAGAGTGGAGGTATTTGTCCCATGGAAATCAGCAAAGGCAACAAATTAGTCCTCCTCACACCTCAAAATGGTAGTTAAACATTTACCAGTATATGACTACCTGTTTCATAATCATTCTTGATCAAAAAGTTTATCAAAGTACCTGTCTGCCTCTAGTACTTTGTGAACATGGTAAAAAAGTAGTTTCTGGAAGCCACATATCATTATCTGTATATCTGCCTATCTATTTGCATATTTGAGTCTGGAAGATATAAAACAGGCCTAAGAAATCAGGCAAGTAAGCATTATAATGTGAGTAGGAAAGATCATCTACAACTCTAACACTTTATCCTTAAAACTACATTAGTAGTTTCGGTGGGCCTAGGATAGCTACTGTTTAATCGAGCAGATAGGTATTAGATACCAAGAATGAGTTAGATGTTTATAAGAGCCTTTTTAAGGTAAATGAGCCATTTGAGGTGCTCCATATTTGGATACAAAAGATAATATTGGAAAGAATGAAACTGATTCTATATTGACAGCATTTATCTTCAAATTACAGATTATATATGACAGGCAAACATGTCCAGAACACATTCTTATTCTGATGTTTGTATTATTGTGTCTCTAACATAAGCAGCTCCTCTGCAAACAATTTCAGGTTGCAACAGTATTCTTCAGAGCAAACATATTTTTTCTTCCAGTTTTATTGAGATATAATTGACATTTAGCTCAACATTCAAAAAACTAAGATCATGGCATGCAATCCCATCACTTCATGGCAAATAGATGGGAAAACAATGGAAATGGTGAGAGGCTTTATTTTCTTGGGCTCCAAAATCACTGCAGATGGTGACTGCAGCCATGAAATTAAAAGATGCTTACTCCTCGGAAGAAAAGCTATGACCAACCTAGACAGCATATTAAAAAGCAGAGACATTACTTTGCTAATGAAGGTCCGTCCAGTCAAAGCTATGGTTTTTCCAGTAGTCATGTATGGATGTGAGAGTTGGACTGTAAAGAAAGCTGAGTGATGAAGAATTGATGCTTTTGAACTATGGTTTTGGAGAAGACTCTTGAGAGTCCCATGGACTGCAAGGAGATCCAACCAGTCCCTCCTAAAGGAAATCAGTCCTGAATATTCATTGGAAGGACTGATGCTGAAGCTGAAACTCCAATACTTTGGCCACCTGATGTGAAGAGCTGACTCATTGGAAAAGACCCTGATGCTGTGAAAGATTGAAGGCAGGAGGAGAGGGGACGACAGAGGATGAGATGGTTGGATGGCATCACTGATTCGATGGACATGAGTTTGAGCAATCTCCAGGAGTTGGTGAGGGATAGGGAAGCCAAGCCTGGCGTGCTACAGTCTGTGGAGTTGCAAAGAGTCAGACACAACTGATCGACTGATCTGAACTGAATGTTATAGAAGTTTGAGGTGTACCATGTGATGATTTGATAGATAGATGTATATATTGCAAAATGATTGCTGCAATAAGGTTAATTAACACATCCATCACCTCACATAATTATCATTTCTTTTATGTGATGAGAACATTTAAGATCTACTCTTTTAGCAACTTTCAAGTGTATAATACAGTATCATTAACTATAATCACTATGCTGTACATTAGACCTTTAGAATTTTTCATCTTATAACACTAAGTTTGTATCTTTGATCAACAATCTCCCTATTTTCTCTACCCAGACTCCTGACAACCATCATTCTACTCTCTAATTCTTTGAGTTCGACTTTTTCAGTTCCCAGATATAAGTGCCTCCTGAAACCTACAAAAGGACAAACTCACCTGACTTTTAAAATTTAGAACCAGTGAAGGTAAATATCACAAATAATTTAAATGTTCTTCATGTTGCATGATGGCCAGTTACAGAATAAAGAAGAAAGGAGAAGGAGAGAAAGAAGATAATGTTGGATAAGGAATGATGGAGGTATATGAAGAAAAGGCAGAATGGGGTTCTTAAAAGAAGTAGTTGTTTTCTACCAAAGCACAGAGATTAAAGTTACCTTTTCTACTGTGTAACATCACCTAAGACTAAAGAAATCAGGGTTATTATTATTAAGAAAGTGGAGTTATAGAAAAGACTAAAGGAGTAAGGTTGTTTACCTTAAAAAAAAAAAGAGAAAATTGGAAAGAGGTGGCATGATTTCTGTATTTATATATATCAAAGGCTTGAAAGACAGAGGAATTAGATGTCTATTATATGGCCGAAGCTATAGGGAAAGAAAGTTTGTCTCAACATACATGAGCATCGGAGAAGGCAATGGCACCCTACTCCAGTACTCTTGCCTGGAAAATCCCATGGATGGAGGAGCCTGGTGGGCTGCAGTCCATGGGGTCGCTAAGAGTCGGACACGACTGAGCGACTTCACTTTCACTTTTTCACTTTCATGCATTGGAGAAGGAAATGGCAACCCACTCCAGTGTTCTTGCCTGGAGAATCCCAGGGGCAGGAGAGCCTGGTGGGCTAACGTCTATGGGGTCACGCAGAGTCAGACACGACTGAAGTGACTTAACAGCAACAGCAACATGAGCATGGAATTTGATAACTACTTTCAGAAGATAGTGAGCATACTCTTCAATGGAAGTACTTCAGCATCAGATAGGGCTTTAATTCAGGTAGACTTTTGAGGTTTACCTGACCAGCAATATGTGGACTGTTAAAGGAATCTGGTGTATTTTCTTTCACTATTCATAAAAGATGGTGTGGGAAGGTTTTATTGTCTTGCTTTAGTCTTCTGGAATGTGGACCATGATATATAAACTGTGTGATGACTAGTGTAATGTGGGGCTTCTTTAGTAGGAACTGATAGTTTAAGACCAGCCATAGCCTGGATGGTACATTAATCTTCCATTCTTTTGAGTCTGTTTGTAATGGCTAAAGACTAAGAATAAAAATAGCAAATTGATGTATTGAATTACTGTTTAGCTTTCTATTCCAAATAGTAATTATTTGTTTCACTGAGGGCTTTGCCTAGATTAGAAACCTAACTAAATAAAATATCTCTGAATCTCTCAAGTTTTTATATTTCACAACAGTGAATAAAATATACTTTCATATTCTAATAGTACAAGAATAATTTGAAATGAAATGAAAAAGAATAATTTAGGTGGATAAATCAGATTTCAAATTGGGCTCTAAAGTGTATTAAAATGCATTGTGTAAGAGGTCTACATACAAAAATATATTTTAATGTCTTAATGCTTACAGATTTAATTATATTATCATTTAAGTTGTTGGGAGAGTTTAATAGGTCACAGCAGATGCTATGCTATGTCAAATTCATTTTCACACCAAGTCCTCAACTGCTGGAGAAAAGGAGTTACTTGGATATTTTGCTGTCATCCCTTCATATAAAAGTAAGAAATTTCAGGGTTAGGGACAACTCATTAGAAATTTATGTTTACTGATGAGGTTTTAAAGAAAGTCATACCAAGTGGAGAGGAACACACTTAAAGCAGGAGGATTATCAAAAACCATTAAAATGTTAATCTAGCTTTTAAAAGCAGTGCTTTTATCTCTAAGTATAGAATGTTTGCTTATTCATTATATATTAATTATAAATAGAATAAACCATTTGGGAATTAAAAAGTAGGAATTCATTTTTTCCAATCTATAAAGGAAGAGGCTGAAAAATTAGCTACAAAAGCTAATATTTTAATTTATTCTAATATTGATGGTACTTGAATTTCTTAAAAAAAAAAAAAAACACCTTACCTTAGATTTTTAAGATTGAAAGATATGTTCACTTAATTTAACACATAGATGACTTTGCTCTAAGTAAAGATAGCCTAAATGCTTCTTGTTTGGTGAGAAACAATCAACAAAATGAAAAGGCAACCTATAGAATGAGAAAAGATATTTGAAAATCATATATCTGGTAAGGGGTTAATCCCAAAAATATATAATGTACTGACAGAAGTCAATAGTAAAAAAATAAAATCCAATTTTAAAATGAGCAAAAAAACCTGACTAGATATTTTCCCAGAGATGTTCAAATGACCAATAGATACATGAAAGTATGCTCAACATAACTAATCATCAGGGACATGCAAATCAAAGCCACAGTGAGATGCCACCTGACACCTGTTAGAATCAGTTCAGTTTAGTTCAGTTGCTCAGTCGTGTCCGACTGTTTGCAACCCCATGAACTGCAGCATGCTAGGCCTCCCAGTCCATCACCAACTCCCTGAGCCAATTGAGTCGGTGATGCCATCCAACCATCTCATCCTCTGTCGTCCCCTTCTCCTCCTGCTCTCAGTCTTTCCCAGCATCAGGGTCTTTTCCAATGAGTCAGCTCTTCGCATCAGGTGGCCAAAGTATTGGAGTTTCAGCTTTAGCATCATTCCTTCTGAAGAACACCCAGGACTGATCTCCTTTAGAATGGACTGGTTGGATCTCCTTGCAGTCCAAGGGACTCTCAAGAGTCTTCTCCAACACCACAGTTCAAAAGCATCAATTCTTCAGCACTCAGCTTTCTTTATAGTCCAATTCTCACATCCATACATGACTACTGGAAAAACCATAGCCTTGACTAGACAGACCTTTGTTGGCAAAGTAATGTCTCAGCTTTTTAATATGCTATCTAGATTGGTCATAACTTTACTTCCAAGGAGTAAGCATCTTTTAATTTCATGGCTGTAGTCACCATCTGCAGTGATTTTGGAGCCCCCCAACATGTCCAAAACACAAAAAGTAACAATTCTTGTTGAAGCTGTGGAAGTAAGGGAACCAGTGTGCACTGTTGGTGGGAGAGTAAATTCGTTCAACCACTATGGAAAACAGTATGGAAGTTCCTAAAGAATTAAAAATATAACTACCCTTTGATCCAGCAGTCACACTTCTGGGTATATATCCAAAGGAAATAAAATAAGATAAAATCTGAAGTAAAATCAGAGTCTTGAAGAGATATCTATCTGCATTCCCATGGTCATTACAGCATTATTCACAATAGCCAAGATATGGGAACAATATGTGTCTGTTAACACTGATGGATAAAGATGTTTTGTGTGTGTGTGTGTGTGTGTGTGTGTGCTGTGCTCAGTTGTGACTGACTCTTTGTGATACTATGGACTGTAGCCGACCAGGCTTCTCTGTCCATGGGATTCTCCAGGCAAGGATATTGGAGTGGGTTGCCCTTTCCTCTTCCAGGGAGTTTTCCCAACCCAGGGATCGAACCCATGTCCCCTATATCTCCTGCACTGCAGGTAGATTATTTACCCGCTGAGCCATCTGGGATTCCTGCCATTTGGAACAACATGGGTAGACTTGAGGGCATTATGCTAAGTGAAGTAAGTCACACAAAGACAAATATTGTATGATCTCACTTATATGTGGAATCTGAACAAGATAAACTCATAAAACAGAGAGTAGGATGGTGGTTTTGAGGGGCTGGGTGGGGGGCAAGGGGTGGGGAGAATGGAAGATGTTGGTCAAAGAATAAAAAATTCCAGTTATAAGATGAACGAGCTCTGGAGATCTAATGTAAAGCACGGTGATTATAGTTAATGATTTTGTATTGTACACTTGAACTTTGCTAGGAGAGTAGGTCTTTAATGTTCTCACCACAAAAAGAAATGGTAGGATGGCAGAGTAGAAGGATGTGTGCTCACATCCTCCTGCAAGAGCAGCAAAACCACAAGTAGCTACTGAACAACCATTGACAGGAGGACACTGGAACCCACCAAGAAAAGATACCCCACATCCAAAGACAAAGGAGAAGCCACAGTGAGACAAGTAGGAGGGTGCAATCATGATAAAATCAAATCCCATACCTGTTGGGTGGGTGGCCCACAAACTGGAGAACAGTAATACCAAAGAAGTTCTTCCATGCTTGTGAAAGTTCTGAGCCCCATATCAGGCTTCCCAGCCTGGGGATCCAGCCAAGGGACTAGGAATCCCCAAGCAATCTGACTTTGAAAGACAGTGGAATTTGATTACAGGACTTCCACAGGACTGGGAGAAACAGAGGCTCCAGGCTTGGAGGGCATAAACAAAACCTTGTGCATACCAAGACATAGGGTAAAGAATCAGTGACCTCACAGGAGACTGAACCAGACCTACCTGCTAGTTTCAGAGGGTCCTCTGTGGAGGCATGGATCAGCAGTGGCTCACTATGGAGATGGAGATGGGGACCCTGGCAGCAGCAGTACTGGAAGGTCCCCCTTGGTGTAAACCCCCTTGGAGGTCATCATTAACTCTACCATAGAATCTGTAGACTCCAAGGCTGGGTTGTTTCAGCCCAACAAACTAACAGGGAGGGAGCACAACCACACCCATCAGCAGAAAGTCGGATTAAAGTTTTACTGAGCATGGCCCTCCCCTCCAGAGCAAGACCCAGTTTTCCCCACTGCCAGTTCCTCCCATCAGGAAGCTTACCCACAAAGGGCAGACAGAAGGAAGCAAGATGAACTACAGTCTCACAGGGGCCAGAACAAAAACCACATTACAGAAAGTTAATAAAAATAAAAAGGTGGACGATTATTTCGCAGATAAAGGGACAAGATAAAACACCAGAAAAACAATTAAATGAAGGGAAGATAGGCAATCTTTCAGAAAAAGAATTCAAATAATGATAGTGAATATGATCTAGGATCTTGGAAAAAGAATGTAGAAAATGCAAGAAATGTTTACCAAATACCTAGAAGAACTAAAGAACAAACAGCAATGAACAATATACTAGAAGGAATCAATAGCAAAATAACCTAGGCAGAAGAATGGATAACTGACCTGGAAAACAGAATATTGGAAATCACTGCTGCAAAACACAATATAGTAAAAGAATGAAAAAAATTAAGACAACCTAAGAGACCTCTGGGACAACATTAAACACACCAATAGTCACATTATAGGAGTCCCAGAAGGACAAGAAAGGAAGGACCCTAGTAAATATTTGAAGAGGTAATAGGTAAAAACGTGCCTAACATGGGAAAGGAAATAGTCAACCAAGTCCAGGAAGCACAGAGAATCCCAGGCAGGATAAACCCAAGGAGAAACACACTGAGACACATAGTAATCAAACTGACAAAATTTAAAGCCAGAGATAAATGATGATGTATGGCAAAACCAATACAATATTGTAAAGTAAAAAAAATAACAATTAAAAAATTAAAAAAATAAAGACAGATAAAATATTAATAGCAGCAAGGGAAAAATGACAAATAATATACAAGGCAACTCCCATAAGATTACCAGCTGATTTCTCACAGAAACTACAAGCCAGAAGGGAATGGCATGACATATTTAAAGTGATGAAAGGGAAGAACCTACAACCAAGAAAACTCTACCCAGGAAGACTCTCATTCAAATTTGACAGAGAAATCAAAAGCTTTTCAGACAAGCAAAAGTTAAGAGAATTCAGCACCACCAAACCAGCTTTACAAGGAACTTCTCTAGGCAGGAAACACAAGAGAAGGAAAAGATCTAACCAAAATAGATCCAAAACAATGAAGAAAATGGTAATAGGATCATAATAGTTAAAGTGTTAGTCTCTCAGTCGTGTCTGACTCTTTGTGACCCCATGGACTATAGCCTGCCTGGCTCCTCTGTCCATGGAATTCTCCAGGCAAGAATACTGGAGTGGGTTGCCATTATCTTCTCCAGGGGATCTTCCTGACCCAGGGATCGATCTTGGGTCTCCCTCATTGCAGGCAAATTCTTTACTGTCTGAGCCACCAGGGAAGCCCAAAGTGTTAGTTGCTAAGTTGTGTCCAACTCTTTTTGACCCCATGGACTGGAGCCTGCCAGGCTCCTCTGTCCGTGCCTCAGGCAAGAATACTGGAGTGGGTTGCCGTTTCCTTCTGCAAGGGATCTTCCCAACCTAGGGATCAAACACCTGTCTCTTGCATTGTGACCAATTCTTTACCATCTGATATATATGGATTAAATGCACCAACCAAAAGACATAAACTGACTAAGTGAATGACAGTATCTGTATGTATGCACGTCCACTTACTATATCACTCTACTTAACCCCCAAAATTGTATGTAATTACTTTATCAGTTCAGTTCAGTTGCTCAGTCATGTCCGACTCTTTGTGACCCCATGGGCTGCAGCACAAGACTTCCCTGTCTATCACCAACTCCCGGAGATTGCTCAAACTCATGTCCATTGAGTTGGTGATGCCATCCAACCATCTCATCCTATGTTGTCCACTTCTCCTCCTGCCTTCAATCTTTCCCAGCATCGGGGTCTTTTCCAGTGAATCAGTTCTTCGCATCAGGTGGTCAAAGTATTGGAGTTTCAGCTTCAGCATCAGTCCTTCCAGTGAATATTCAGAACTGATTTCTTTTAGGATGGACTGGTTGAATCTCCAAAATAAAAATTACTTTATACTGTTAGGGTAAACATGTTTCCATTATGGCTTGCAATTCTAATTATCTTTTATTTTCTGTCTGGCTATTGATTGTGAAAACTGATAAACATCTTTTACTACTGTGATTCTGTACCTATTATTTGCTTAATACTGTTGTGTTATGATTGGTCAACAGAAGATAATAGAATTCTATAATGCTAAAACTACCATTTTATAGAAAAACCTGTAATCACTTTTCAAAATCCAGATGTGCATTAGAATTTTCTTGGAATTTTTTTGAAAAATAAAAATACCCAGGTATTGTTTTTTTCTCCAAAGCTGCAGATGTGATTCTAATGAGCAGCCATGTATAAAAACAACTGCACTCTATGATATATTTTACATTTATCTAGTTTGTTTCACCTTTTCTATTTCATATTCAGTGCTTTCACACCAGTCAGAATGGCTGCGATCCAAAAGTCTACAAGCAATAAATGCTGGAGAGGGTGTGGAGAAAAGGGAACCCTCTTATACTGTTGGTGGGAATTCAAACTAGTACAGCCACTATGGAGAACAGTGTGGAGATTCCTTAAAAAACTGGAAATAGAAAAGCTTTTGTATACATACATATATAGTATGTACAATATCATATAAGGAGAGATAAGAAAGCCTTCCTCAGTGATCAATGCAAAGAAATAAAGGAAAAGAATAGAATGGAAAAGACTAGAGATCCCTTCAAGAAAATCTGAGACACCAAGGGGACATTTCATGCCAAGATGGGCTCAATAAAAGACAGAAATGGTAGGGACCTGACAGAAGCAGAAGATATTAAGAAGAGGTGGCGAGAATACACATAAGAACTGTACAAAAAAGATCTTCATGGCCTAGATAATCACGATGGTGTGATCACTCACCTAGAGCCAGATATCCTGGAATGTGAAGTCAAGTGGACCTTAGGAAGCATCACTATTAACAAAGCTAGTAGAGGTGATGGAATTCCAGTTGAGCTATTTCAAATCCTGAAAGATGATGCTGTGAAAGTGCTGCACTCAATATGCCAGCAAATTTGGAAAACTCAGCAGTGGCCACAGGACTGGAAAAGGTCCGTTTTCATTCCAATCCCAAAGAAAGGCAATGCCAAAGAATGCTCAAACTACCACACATTTGCACTCATCTCACACGCTGGTAAAGTAATGCTCAAAATTCTCCAAGCCGGGCTTCAGCAATATGTGAACTGTGAACTTTCAGATGTTCAAGCTGGTTTCAGAAAAGGCAGAGGAACCAAAGATCAAATTGCCAACATCCACTGGATCATGGAAAAAGCAAGATAGTTCCAGAAAAACATCTATTTCTGCTTTATTGATTATGCCAACGCCTTTGACTGTGTGAACCACAATAAACTGTGGAAAATTCTGAAAGAGATGGGAACACCAGACCACCTGACCTGCCTCTTTAGAAACCTGTATGCAGGTCAGGAAGCAACAGTTAGAACTGGACATAGAACGACAGACTGGTTCCAAATAACAAAAGGAATGTGTCAAGGCTGTGTATTGTCACCCTGCTTATTTAACTTATATGCAGAGTACATCATGAGAAATGCCAGGCTGGATGAAGTAAAAGCTGGAATCAAGATTACCAGGAGAAATATCAATAACCTCAGATATGCAGATGACACCACCCTTATGGCAGAGAGCAAAGAGTAATTGAAGAGCCTCTTGATGAAAGTGAAAGAAGCAAGGGGGAAAGTTGGCTTAAAGCTCAACATTTGAAAAACTTAGATCATGGCATCTGTTCCCATCACTTCATGGCAAATAGATGGAGAAATAGTGGAAACAGTGACAGACTTTATTTTCTTGGGCTCAAAATCATTGCAGATGGTGACTGCAGCTATGAAATTAAAAGGCGCTTGCTCCTTGGAAGAAAAGCTATGACCAACCTAGATAGCATATTAAAAAGCAGAGACATTACTTTCCTGACAAACGTCTGTCTAGTCAAAGCTATGGTTTTTCCAGTAGTCATGTATGGATGTGAGAGTTGGACCATAAAGAAAGCTGAATGCCAAATAATTGATGCTTTTTGAACTGTGGTGTTGGAGAAGACTCTTGAGAGTCCCTTGGACTGAAAGGAGATCCTACCAGTCCATCCTAAAGGAAATCAGTCCTGAATATTCATTGGAAGGATTGAGGCTGAGACTGAAGCTCCAATACTTTGGCCATTGATGTCAAGAGCTGACTCATTGGAAAAGACCCTAATGCTGGGAAAGATTGAAGGCGGGAGGAGAAGTGGACAACAGAGGATGAGATGGTTGGATGGCATCACCAACTCAATGGACATGAGTTTGTGGAAGCTCTGGCAGTTGGTGATGGACAGGGAAGCCTGGTGTGCTGCAGTCCATGGGTTCACAAAGAGTCCGACATCTGAGTGGCTGAGCTGAACTGATGCTGCAAATAAATAGGAAATTAACAAATGATGCAGTCTACATTGTATTTAGTTGCATTAAGCAGCTTCAGCTGCGTGCAACAAACTCTGATAAATTTTCTTTTCATTTTATTCTGTTACAAATAGTTTCTAATTTTCCTTGTTATGGCTTCTTAGATACACCCATCATTTTAATTACCAAATACATGGATTTTTTAAATGTATCCTTGATATTAATTTCTCATTAATGTGCTTTCTTCTCTGCAGTCACCCTCTGTGTTTTTTCAGTCTTTTAGTTTTATTGAGGGTTTCAATGGCTAAGTCAAATATCTCTCTTGGTAAATGTCACATTGCACTTGAAAATATATGGGTTGTTTTCAAATATCTTTTGATGCTGATTCATAACATAATTCCACAGTGATAAGAGAATAGACTCTGTATTATCTCAATGGCTTTAGACCATGAAATTTTTTGCACCTTGTTTTATGTCCCAGGATATGTTCCAGTATCTCCTGGTTTATAGTCTATGGGAACTGCAATAGAATTTGTATCCTGTTGTTGTGTGAAAAATGTATAATTCTTAATTATGTTGAATTGGTTCTTAGTGCCTTTCATGTCTACTATATCTCTCTACTTTTCTGTCTATTCATACTATTCATTTTTGAGAGTTTGATATTGAAACTACAACTAAAAATCTTAGTTTATCTACTTAAAAATAACTGTAATATATAGTAGAACTATATGTAACTTTCTTCTGTATGTTTCAAGTCTCCTATAAATGTGTTATCATACTTTGATAATTAAAGAAATTAAAAAAACCGAATGGTAGTTATGTGAGGTTTTTGAAGTGTTAACTAATGCTACTATGGTTAATCATTTCAAAACATATTATAAATAAGTGAATTAAATCAACACATTGAACACCTTAAACTTCCACAATGTTATATGTCAGTTATGTCTCAATAAATCTGGGGAAAAGTTTTAAATAGATCAATTTTAAAAGTAAGAAAAATGTAATTGTGAGCTAAAGTATTGAAGAAAACTTTTTGAAAAAGATAAGACTTGAACATGATGGGCTTCCTGGGTGGTGCTAATGGTAAAGATCCTGCCTGCCAATGCAAGAGATGTAAGAGATGCAGGTTCAATTCCTGGGTCGGGAAGATTCCATAGAGGAGGGCATGGCAGCCCACTCCAGTATTATTGTCTGGAAAACCCTATGAACAGAGGAGCTTGGTGGGCTACAGTCTGTAGGGTCACAAAGAGTTGGACACAACTGAAGTGACTCAGCAAGCACACACAAGACTTGAACATGATAGTGAAGGACATCTGCAACTCAAGGAAAAGAATGGAATTCTCTCTATTGTCAATGAATAGTGTTAAGGTGCTGAGACAGAAATGGAAATACTGTCACACGGGGGGAGGTAGTAAGTGCGACAATTGTTTTGGGGGCAAGAATTTCATATTAGGGTGTAGTGGTTGAGGATGTTGAAATGCACTAGGTTTAAATCATAAAGCTCCTTAATATGAAGCTAAAGTCGCTGTGAGAATTGGGTAACCACTGATGGTTTTTGCGAGGGGAGACGAGGACATGTGCAAAGGGATATTTTTCAAGAGAATGTTTTGCTAGCAGTGTAGAAAATGTTTTCAAGGCAAAGAGGGCATCTAGAAACCTCTTGCCTTAACCCAACTTTGAGGAAACAAGGTCTTACTATTGGGCACTATTAGCACTGGTAATGTTTGATAGAGATTAGATTTGGTGACTCTGGTAGATTTTAGGGCATAGGAATGGCTCCAATTCACTCAGATTTGAAACCCTGAAAGGATCATACCTTTGACACTAATAAGATAGTGGCCTTCAGTTCAGTTCAGTCGCTCCATCGTGTCTGACTCTTTGCGACCCCATGAACCGCAGCACACAAGGCCTCCCTGTCCATCACCAACTCCCAGAGTTTACTCAAACTCACATCCATCGGGTCGGTGGTGCCATCAAGCCATCTCATCCTCTATTGTCCCCTTCTCCTCCTGCCCCCAATCCCTCGCAGCCTCAGGGTCTTTTTCAATGAGTCAGCTCTTTGCATCAGGTGGCCAAAGTATTGGAGTTTCAGCTTCAACATCAGTCCTTCCAATGAATACCCAGGACTGATCTCCTTTAGAATGGACTGGTTGGATCTCCTTGCAGTCCAAGGGACTCTCAAGAGTCTTCTCCAACATCACAGTTCAAAAGCATCGATTCTTCGGTGCTCAGCTTTCTTTATAGTCCAACTCTCACATCCATACATGACTACTGGAAAAACCATAGCCTTAACTAGACAGACCTTTGTTGGCAAAGTAATGTCTCTGCTTTTCAACATGCTATCTAGGTTGATCATAACTCCTTGCATCCAAGGAGTAAGTGTCTTTTAATTTCATGGCTGCAATCACCATCTGCAGTCATTTTGGAGCCCCCCAAAATAAAGTCTGACACTGTTTCCACTGTTTCCCCATCTATTTCCCATGAAGTGATGGGACCAGATGCCATGATCTTCGTTTTCTGAATATTGAGCTTTAAGCCAACTTTTTCACTCTCCACTTTCACTTTCATCAAGAGGCTCTTTAGTTCTTCTTCACTTTTAGCCATAAGGGTGGTATCATCTGCGTATCTGAGGTTATTCATATTTCTCCTGGCAATCTTGATTCCAGCGTGTGCTTCATCCAGCCCAACTTTTCTCATGATGTACTCTGCATATAAGTTAAATAAGCAGGGTGACAATATACAGCCTTGATGTACTGCTTTTCCTATTTGGAACCAGTCTGTTGTTTGATGTCCAGTTCTAACTGTTGCTTTCTGATAGTGGCCTTAATTCCACATATTTCCAAATGATCATGTAAGAATTTATTTCAGTTACCTTTGATGCATAAAATAAAAAGTTCATCATTCAGTTTCATGATGAAGCTGAAAATTAATCTTAAAAATGTAACATATAAATCACTGCTTTAATTGTATACCTACATATCTTCTAAAAATAAATCCTGCATCTGAATTGTAAAGAAATATGTATTAGGATTAAGGAAGTATGCATTCTTTATAGAAATATTGATTAAACTGACTCTTCCTGATTAGTGATTTAAATTGACACAATTCATACCATTGATGTAAAGATTCTGTGCCCTCTAGGAGCCTCTCTGGAAATGCGAGGCAACTTACTAACAGTAGGAACTGGAACATTGTCAAACCAGACCCAGAGCTCAGCCCACTTTATCTAGAAATTAAAGCAAATAGAAAATTTCCTGAGGTTCCATAACAACACAAATATGTATGGGGTGTCATTTATGAACCAACATAGAGTTAAAAACAGGAAGTTAATTATATATTTAGTCTTAATTGTTCTGTAATTGTCTCATGCCAATTATATATTGAGTCATGTAATGTTGGCTTTGTGCCAGTTATACTGTCTACCTTCTATTATTGTCAAATTGTTTCACATGCATCAGACACAGCTTTCCTAGATAAACTAGAAGCTCCCCAGGGACAGGGGCTATGCTTCTCTTTTGCCTGCTCCCACTCCCACCCACTCTTATCCTTATCCATCAGAGGGCAGACAGAATGAAAACCACAATCACAGAAAACTAATCAAATTGATCACATGGACCACAGTCTTGTTTAATTCAATGAAACTATGAGCCATGCTGTGTAGGGCCACGCAAGACAGATAGGTCATGGTGGATAGCTCTGACAAAACGTGGTCCACTGGAGAAGGGAATGGCAAACCACTTAAGTATTCTTGCCTTGAGAACTCTATGAGCAGTATGAAAAGGCAAAAAGATAAGACACTGAAAGATGAACTCCCCAGGTCAGTAGGTGTCCAATATGCTATTGGAAGACACTGGAGAAATAACTCCAGAAGAATGAAGAGACAGAGCCAAAGCAAAAACAGCACCCAGTTGTGGATGTAACTGGTGATGGAAGTAAAGTCCAATGCTGTAAAGAACAATATTGCATGGGAACATGGAATGTTAGGTCCATGAATCAAGATAAATTGGCAGTGGTCAAAAAGCAGATGGCAAGTGTGAACATCGACATTTTAGGAATCAGTGAACTAAAATGGACTGGAATAGGTGTATTTAACTCAGATGACCATTATATCTACTACTGTGGGCAAGAATCCCTTAGAAGAAATGGAGTAGCCCTCACTGTCAACAAGAGTCTGAAATGCAGTACTTGGGTGTCTCAAAAAAGACAGAATGATCTCTATTCGTTTCCAAGGCAAACCATTCAATATCACAATAATCTAAGACTATGCCCCAACCAGTAATGCTGAAAAAGCTGAAATTGAACAGTTCTATGAAGACCTACAAGCTCTTCTAGAACTAACACCTAAAAAAGATGTCCTTTTCATTATAGGGGACAACAGAATGGGAAAGACTAGAGATCTCTTCAAGAAAACTAGAGATACCAAGGGAACATTTCACACAAAGATGGGCTCGATAAAGGACAGAAATAGTATAGACCTAACAGAAGCAGAAGATATTAAGAAGAGGTGGCAAGAATACACAGAAGAACTGTACAAAAACGATCTTCAAGACCAAGATAATCACGATGGTGTGATCACCCACCTAGAGCCCGACATCCTGGACTGTGAAGTCAAGTGGGCCTTAGAAAGCATCACTATTAACAAAGCTAGTGGAGGTGATGGAATTCCAGTTGAGCTATTTCAAATCCTGAAAGATGATACTGTGAAAGTGCTGCACTCAATATGCCAGCAAATTTGGAAAACTCAGCAGTGGCCACAGGACTGGAAAAGGTCCGTTTTCATTCCAATCCCAAAGAAAGGCAATGCCAAAGAATGCTCAAACTACCGCACAATTGCACTCATCTCACACGCTAGTAAAGTAATGCTCAAAATGCTCCAAGCCAGGCTTCAGCAATACGTGAACCGTGAACTTCCAGATGTTCAAGCTGATTTTAGAAAAGGCAGAGGAACCGGAGATCAAATTGCCAACATCTGCTGGATCATGGAAAAAGCAAGAGAGTTCCAGAAAAACATCTATTTTTGCTTTATTGACTATGCCAAAGCCTTTGACTGTGTGGATCACAATAAACTGTGGAAAATTCTTCAAGAGATGGAAATACCAGACCACCTGACCTACCTCTTGAGAAACCTATATGTAGGTCAGGAAGCAACAGTTAGAACTGGACATGGAACAACAGACTGGTTCCAAATAGGAAAAGCAGTACATCAAGGCTGTATATTGTCACCCTGCTTATTTAACTTATATGCAGAGGACATCATGAGAAACGCTGGGCTGGAAGAAGCACAAGCTGGAATCAAGATTGCTGGGAGAAATATCAATAACCTCAGATACGCAGATGACACCACCCTTATGGCTAAAAGTGAAGAAGAACTAAAGAGCCTCTTGATGAAAGTGAAAGTGAGAGTGAAAAAGTTGGCTTAAAGCTCAGCGTTCAGAAAACGAAGATCATGGCATCTGGTCCCATCACTTCATGGGAAATAGATGGGGAAACAGTGGAAACAGTGTAAGACTTTATTTTCTGGGGCTCCAAAATGACTGCAGATGGTGACTGCAGCCATGAAATTAAAAGACACTTACTCCTTGGAAGAAAAGTTATGACCAACCTAGATAGCATGTTGAAAAGCAGAGACATTACTTTGCCAACAAAGGTCCGTCTAGTCAAGACTATGGTTTTTCCTATGGTCATGTATGGATGTGAGAGTTGGACTGTGAAGAAGGCTGAGCAACAAAGAATTGATGCTTTTGAACTGTGGTGTTGGAGAAGACTCTTGAGAGTCCCTTGGACTGCAAGGAGATCCAACCAGTCCATTCTGAAGGAGATCAGCCCTGGGATTTCTTTGGAAGGAATGATGCTAAAGCTGAAAGTCCAGTACTTTGGCCACCTCATGCGAAGAGTTGACTCATTGGAAAAGACTCTGATGCTGGGAGGGATTGGGGGCAGGAGGAGAAGGGGACGACAGATGGCTGGATGGCATCACTGACTCGATGGACATGAGTCTGAGTGAACTCTGGAAGTTGGTGATGGACAGGGAGGCCTGGCGTGCTGGGATTCATGGGGTCTCAAAGAGTCGGACATGACTGAGTGACTGAACTGAACTGAACTGAAATGCAAAAGCAGGAAGTCAAGAGATACCTGGAGTACCAGGCAAACTTGGCCTTGGAGTACAAATGAAGCAGGGCAAAGGCTAACAGAGTTTTGCCAAAAGAAAGCACTGGTCATAGAAAACACCCTCTTCCAACAACAGAAGAGAAAACTACACACGGACATCACCAGATGGTCAATACTGAAATCAGACTGATTATATTCTTTGCAGACAAAGATGGAGAAGCTCTAAACAGTCAGCAAAAACAAGACCAGGAGCTGACTACGGCTCAGATCATGAACTCCTTATTGCCAAATTCAGATTGAAATTGAAGAAAGTAGGGGAAACCACTAGACTATTAGGGCATAACCTAAATCCAATCCCTTACAATTATACAGTGGAAGTGACAAACAGATTCAAGGGATTAGATCTGATAGACAGTGTGCCTGAAGAACTATGGTTAGAGGTTCATGACATTGTACAGGAAGCAGTTATCAAGACCATCCCCAAGAAAAAGAAATGCAAAAAGGCAAAGTTGTTGTCTGAGAAGGCCTTACAAATAGATGAGAGAAGAAGAGAAGCTAAAGGAAAAGGAGAAAAGGAAAGATACCCATTTGAATGCAGAGTTCCAAAGAATAGCAAGGAGAGATAAGAAAGCCTTCCTAAGTGATCAATGCAAAGAAATAGAGGAAAACAATAGAATGGGAAAGACTAGAGATCTCTTCAAGAAAATTAGAGACACCAAGGGAATATTTCATGCAAAGATGGGCACAATAAAGGACAGAAATAGTGTAGACCTAACAGAAGCAGAAGACATTAAGAAGCAGGTTAAATAAGCAGGGTGACAATATACAGCCTTGACGTACTCCTTTCCCAATTTGGAACCAGTCTGTTGTTCCATGTCAAGTTCCAACTGTTGCTTCTTGACTTGCATACACATTTCTCAGGAAGCAGGTAATGTGGTCTAATATTCCCATCTCTTTCAGAATTTTCCATAGTTTGTTGGCAATACATAGAACAACTATACAAAAAAAAAAAAAAAACTTCATGACCCAGATAACCACAATTGTGTGATCACTCACCTAGAGCCAGACATCCTGGAATGCGAAGTCAAGTGGGCCTTAGAAAGCATCACTATGAACAAAGCTAGTGGAGGTGATGGAATTCCAGTTGAGCTATTTCAAATCCTGAAAGATGATGCTGTGAAAGTGCTGCACTCAATATGCCAGCAAATTTGGAAAACTCGGCAGTGGCCACAGGACTGGAAAAGGTCAGTTTTCTTCCAATCCCTAAGAAAGTCAATGCCAAAGAATGTTCAAAGTACCACACATTTGCACTCATCTCACACACTAGCAAAGTAGTGCTCAAAGTTCTCCAAACTAGGTTTCAACAGTACATGAACTATGAAATTCCAGATTTTTAAGCTGCATTTAGAAAAGGCAGAGGAACCAGAGATCAAATTGCGAACATCTGTTGGATCATTGAAAAAGCAAGAGAGTTCCAGAAAAACATCTATTTTTGCTTTATTGACTATGCCAAAGCCTTTTACTGTGTGGATCACAACAAACTATGGAAAATTCTGAAAGAGATGGGAATATTAGACCACATTACCTGCTTCCTGAGAAATGTGCATGCAAGTCAAGAAGCAACAGTTGGAACTTGACATGGAACAACAGACTGGTTCCAAATTGGGAAAGGAGTACGTCAAGGCTGTATATTGTCACCCTGCTTATTTAAC
The DNA here is from genome assembly GCF_003369695.1 of Bos indicus x Bos taurus. Classification (NCBI taxonomy): domain Eukaryota; kingdom Metazoa; phylum Chordata; class Mammalia; order Artiodactyla; family Bovidae; genus Bos; species Bos indicus x Bos taurus. Next base: position 68,096,220 of record NC_040105.1, on the reverse strand, counting down.
TTATATACAGAGTACATCATGTGAAATGTTGGACTGGATGAAGCACAAGCTGGAATCAAGGTTTCTGGGAGAAATATCAATAACCTCAGATATGCAGATGACACCACCCTTATGGTACAAAGCAAAGAACTATACCTGTGGCAGATTCATTTTTATATTTGGCAAAACTAATACAATTATGTAAAGTTTAAAAATAAAATAAAATTTAAAAAAATAAAAAAAATAAAATGACTCTTGATGAAAGTGAGAGAGGAGAGTGAAAAGGTTAGCTTAAAACTCAACATTCAGAAAACTAAGATCATGGCATCTGGTCCCATCACTTCATGGCAAATACTTGGGGAAACAATGGAAACAGTGACAGACTTTATTTTGGGGGGCTCAAAAATCACTGCAGATGGTGATTGCAGCCATGAAATTAAAAGATGCTTGCTTCTTGGAAGAAAAGCTATGACCAACCTAGGAAGCATTAAAAAGCAGAGACATTACTTTGCTGACAAAGGTCCATCCAGTCAAAGCTATCGTTTTTCCAGTAGTCATGTATGGATGTGAGAATTGGACTATAAAGAAAGCTGAGTCCTGAAGAATTGATGCTTTTGAACTGTGGTGTTGGAGAAGACTCTTGAGAGTCCCTTGGACTGCAAGGAGATCCAACCAGTTTATCCTAAAGGAGATCAGTCCTGAGTATTCATTGGAAGGACTAATAATGAAGCTGAAACTCCAATACTTCAGCCACCTGATGCAAAGAACTGACTCATTGGAAAAGACCCTGATGCTGGGAAAGATTGAAGGCAAAAACAGAAGGGGACGACAGAGGATGAGATGGTTGGATGGCATCATCAACTTGATGGACATGTGTTTGAGTAAATTCTGGGAGTTGGTGATGGACAGAGAAAACTGGCGTGCTGCCGTCTATGGGGTTGCAGTGTCAGACACAACTGAGCAACTGAACTGAACTCCCACACAGTAAATAGCATGAGACCTGGCACATGGCTGAGTATTGAAGTAGAGTAAGTGTTTCAGAATATTTAAGCCTGGATCTGTATACTACTATGAGCCTCTATAACACTTCGGATTCCACAACAGTACTGTGAATGTAGAGTTAACACCAGAAAGATGACTATATGCCTTTTAGAGTTGTTCCCATAGCTACTGTTCATGTGCAATCTTGCAGGTTACAAAGTACAAAGTTGAAATGTATCAGATCAGATCAGTCGCTCAGTCGTGTCCGACTCTTTGCAACCCCATGAATCGCAGCACGCCAGGCCTCCCTGTCCATCACCAACTCCCGGAGTTCACTGAAACTCACGTCCATCGAGTCAGTGATGCCATCCAGCCATCTCATCCTCTGTCGTCCCCTTCTCCTCCTGCCCCCAATCCCTCCCAGCATCAGAGTCTTTTCCAATGAGTCAACTCTTCGCATGAGGTGGCCAAAGTACTGGACTTTCAGCTTTAGCATCATTCCTTCCAAAGAAATCCCAGGGCTGATCTCCTTCAGAATGGACTGGTTGGATCTCCTTGCAGTCCAAGGGACTCTCAAGAGTCTTCTCCAATACCACAGTTCAAAAGCATCAATTCTTTGTTGCTCAGCCTTCTTCACAGTCCAACTCTCACATCCATACATGACCATAGGAAAAACCATAGTCTTGACTAGATGAACCTTTGTTGGCAAAGTAATGTCTCTGCTTTTGAATATGCTATCTAGGTTGGTCATAACTTTCCTTCCAAGGAGTAAGCGTCTTTTAATTTCATGGCTGCATTCACCATCTGCAGTGATTTTGGAGCCCAGAAAATAAAGTCTGACACTGTTTCCACTGTTTCCCCATCTATTTCCCATGAAGTGGTGGGACAATGTATACTTATCTGTAAAAGGAAGGGATCTGACTGATTAATGGTTGGTTCTTGGCTTTTCCCTTTGGGTCTGCCAATTAAACTTGCTGAGCTCAGCGTTTTCCTACCTGCAAAATAGGACAATAATTTCTGCCTTTGGCAACTGGTTGTGATGATTAAATACAATAATATGTCAATATCCTGGCAGCACCATTTCCTTGGAGTAAGAATGGGCAGCCCATTGTCCATCTTGTTGAGATGTGCTACAGGGGTGACAATAAATCTCTCTTATAACAAATCGACTCAGAAATTCTGATTCTTAGTAGCAGTGTCCCCGACCAACGCTAAGGTACTGTTAAGCTTTGAAATGCTGTGATTATAATAACTCCAGTTGTGATATAGCTTCTAATTCTGATGTAGCTACTAGCTATGTGAAAGAAAAAGTGTATGTGTGTTTATATTCATGTATGTACATATTCTTACCTAGATGCTTTCAGAAGAACCTATTGTCTTGAATAGAATACTGGTTTAATCTCACCCATTGTCAAAGTTTACAGAACTTGCCTTTATTTTTTATATAAATTTATTTATTTTAATTGGAGGCTAATTACTTTACAATATTGTATTGGTTTTGCCATACATCAACATGAATCTGCCATGGGTATACACGTGTTCCCCATCCTGAACCCCCCTCCCACCTCCCTCCCCGTACCATCCCTCTGGGTCATCCCAGTGCACCAGCCCCAAGCATCCTGTATCATGCATCAAACCTGGACTGGCCTTTAAAATGCATAAAGTTTCTCTAGTCTCTGGTGGCACCTTTGGACAGCACTTGGTTAAAAAGTGCTTTGTCTCAAGGAGGGACCTTGGAACAGTTATTTACAGTATGAGTTTTTCCTGAATGTTATTTTAGCCATCTACCTTTCATTTTGCTGTTTTGTTTAAATTTTGAATTTAATGCAGAGTAATGTGGAGACTGAATTGTTTGCTTTTTGTCTCTATTGCAGCTCCTTAAAGAATCTCAATAGAATGAAATAATTCTTTTCTGAGTGCTTTCTCACTTCTATTCTTTAGCCTCACATCCTCCGTGAGAATTTTGGGCCTGTTGTTATGATTGCTGTTTGACAGTAGGAGGAACTAAAGTATAAAGAACATAAATAGGTAGACCAGTATTCTCTGGGAGTAAAAAGCAGTATTACTCTTAGACTTGTGATCTGTTCGTTAGAGTAGGTTTTCCTAACTCAGCTTCCGGAGATCAGTCACACCAGGAGAGAAAGCTACAGTTGTGATGCACTTGGAGTCAAAATACTTACCTTAAAATACTTGGCCTCTGTTCCTAGTTTTGCCTCTTTTATGACCTTAGACAAGCAGTTAAAGTCTCTGTGTTTCTGAAAAAGTAAGGAAATAATGATAGGCTTTTCTTGAATCTTTACCTTTAGACATCTTTCTCTAATCTTATCTTCTTTCCTTTGATTTTCTTTTACTCTCAACTTTTCTTAATTCTATTTCTTGTCCTCCTGAGACTTGTTCTGTCTCTTGTAGCCCTGACTCTGATCTTTAGCCTTCCTCTTCTCCTCTTAGTGTCATATTGCCCTATTTAATGTTTAGCTGATCAGTTTCTTGAATGAAGATAAAGCTAGCTTAATTTGGCATCTTTATAAAGGATTTGATATCTTAACTCATTACTTGTCAAAAAATATGAAATATTAAACACAGTGAAGATTAAAGATTCTAAATAACTTGATAAATATCTTTTTTAAGAAGTTAACAGAGAAGTTTGTTTAAGTATATTTTTTAAAGGAAGCTATTAAGCTAGGGAAACTATATATTAATTTGGTGTGAGGGGATGCATGTACATGGTACACAATTTTACTTAAGTTTGGAAGTTGTTTGGATCCTACGTGTCAACTGTATGTACCGAATGAATTATTGTTAGTGATTATTAATAATAGTGAATAGAATAGCTTCTGAGATGTGTTAGTCACTATTTATTGAGGCAGAATGCTAGAAATACTGACAGCATGAAATGCTACCTCCTAATTATTTCCCAGGTCCAATTCTGAACTCTATCTAATCTTCACTAAATCATTGCAGCATGTTTTTCAGCAAATTATGATTAGTTATATAGTTGAAAGAGGAGGGATTAATTGAATCATGTAAATGTTTTCTTTGAAGCTAAAATTTTCCTTCTCTTATGTTCAAATGGGTATTTGTCATGCTAACCCAACCCCTTACTTACAGATTTTTCTTAATTCCTAGAAAGCAAGGGCAAGCAATGCAGAGGCTTTATTCCTACATAACTCAGGAGTTTAGTATCCTGGAACCCTATGAGGAAACTGATAATCCTGTTACTGTGCTGTGGGTAGCCAACAAAGTGGGAAACTGATTGTATGATACTGTTCATTCCCCCTCCAAGTTTGTGGAGGGGGGCAGAGGTGGATTCAAAGAATCTAACTAGCTTACAGGCTCAGACTGATGGCTAGGTGACCCTAACTACCTTGCTGAGAGAAGTAGATAACTTTTGCTGACAGCATGTAAACGCAAACATTCTTACCTCTGACTGCTTGTCTCCTGAATCTAGGCTATGTTAAAACTGTATGGCAAAACCAATACACTATTGTAAAGTAATTAGCCTCCAATTAAAATAAATAAATTTATATTAAAATTTTTTAAATAATAAAACTGAAAAAAAAATAAAGCTGAAAAAAATAACTGCTACTAGCTAAGGAACAGAGCTGTAAGTGAATACATGAAACCAGTAGAGTGCTTGGATTTGTCTATAAATTTACTATGCTAAATATATAAATAGCAGTTTTTAATACCAGACATAGGAGAATGTTATCAACAATGAGAACCTGACATGCAAACGGCTTCTATTTCAAGTAGAATACTTTTTTATGCACTAATGGGAAGGAACCAATCCCACGACACATGAACTACCTGTGATATATGGAAGAAAAGGGAAAATGAAAGGGGAAGTCATATTGGGAGATGACACTGGAAAGGTAAACTGTGTAAGCCTTATCTTGGAAGACCATGGGTGCCAGGATGAGAGATCTTAAATGTATTGTTTATATATACAATTATAGCAAGGCTTTTTGTGATTTGGACTATATGGAGGTAGAAGAGTATATCCTAAGCTTTTGAACATAATTTGCTTTGAATTCTTCTTTGTTATGCTTACTATGGGACCATAGCTATATTGCTGCTTCTTTAATGTGCCTCACTATTTTGCTTTGTAGAATATGGATAGTAGTACTTTCTCTTGCATAGTTGATAATATTTTTATTTTATTTTATTTTAAATTTTATTTTATTTTTAAACTTTACATAATTGTATTAGTTTTGCCAAATATCAAAATGAATCCGCCACAGGTATACATGTGTTCCCCATCCTGAACCCTCCTCCCTCCTCCCTCCCCATACCATCCCTCTGGGTCGTCCCAGTGCACTAGCCCCAAGCATCCAGTATCGTGCATCGAACCTGGACTGGCATCTCGTTTCATACATGATATTTTACATGTTTCAATGCCATTCTCCCAAATCTTCCCACCCTCTCCCTCTCCCATAGAGTCCATAAGACTGTTCTATACATCAGTGTCTCTTACTTTATTTAGAAGAAAATGCAATATATAATTTTTGGCTCATTTTGTATACATATCATTTTTATGCATATTTAATTTATATTTACATTACTTCTACATGACATTTGGAATTTTTGACAATATATTTCTTTTGAAAATTCCCCTCTCCTTTGTTTTACATGAACTTATTTTCCTTTCTTAGGCTTTTTTCTTCTGGATCATCATCTTTTATAAAGTTTATTTATTTTAATTGGAGGATAATTGTTTTACAATATTGTGTTGGTATCTGCCACATTAACATGAATCAGCCATAGGTATATATATGTCCCCTCCCTCCTGAACTTCTCTCCCACCTGCCACCCAATCCCATCCCTCTAGCCTGTCACAAAGCACTGGGTATGGATTCCCTGTGTCATACAGGGAATTCCCACTGGCTATAAAGCTGAAACCCCAGTACTTTGGCCACCTCATGCGAAGAGTTGACTCATTGGAAAAGACTCTGATGCTGGGAGGGATTGGGGGCAGGAGGAGAAGGGGACGACAGAGAATGAGATGGCTGGATGGCATCACTGACTCAATGGACGTGGGTCTGAGTAAACTCCGGGAGTTGGAGATGGACAGGGAGGCCTGGTGTGCTGCGATTCATGGGGTCGCAAAGAGTTGGACACGACTGAGCGACTGAACTGATCTATTTTACATATGGTAATGTATATGTTTCAGTGCTACTCTCTCAATTCGTCCCACCCTCTCCTTCCCTGACCATGTCCAAAAGTCTGTTTTCTATGTCGGTGTCTCCATTGCTGCCCAGCAAATAGGTTCACTGGTGTCATTTTGTATATGTATATAGTGTCATTCTGTATATATGTGTTAATGCATGATGTTTATTTTTCTTGTTATGACTTACTTCACTCTGTATAATAGGCTATAGGTTCATTCACCTCATTACAGCTGACTCAAGTGTGTTCCCTTTTATGGTTGAGTATTTTCCATTGTATATATGTATCACAACTTCTTTATCCATTCATCTGTCGGTGGACATCTAGGTTGCTTCCATGTCCTCAGTTCAGTTCAGTTCAATCGCTCAGTCGTGTCCGACTCTTTGTGACCCCATGAATTGCAGCACACCAGGCCTCCCTGTCCATCACCATCTCTCAGAGTTCACTCAAACTCATGTCCTTCCAGTTGGTGATGCCATCCAGCCATCTCATCCTCTGTTATCCCCTTCTCCTCCTGCCCCCAATCCCTCCCAGCATCAGAGTCTTTTCCAATGAGTCAATTCTTCACATAAGGTGGCCAAAGTACTGGAATTTCAGCTTTAGCATCATTCCTTCCAAAGAACACCCAGGGCTGATCTCCTTTAGAATGGACTGGTTGGATCTCCTTGCAGTCCAAGGGACTCTCAAGAGTCTTCTCCAACACCACAGTTCTGTGGGGGGGGCGGGGATGATTTGGGAGAATGGCATTAAAACATGTATAATATCATATAAGAAACAAATCGCCAGTCCAGTTTCCATGCAGGATACAGGAGGCTTGGGGCTGGTGCACTGGGATGACCCAGAGGGATGGTATGGGGAGGGAGGTGGGAGTGGGGTTCAGGATGGGGAACACATGTACACCCGTGGCAGATGCATGTTGATGTATGGCAAAACCAATACAATATTTTAAAGTAAAAAAAAAATAATAATAATTTTTTTTTTTAAAAAGCATTAATTCTTTGGCGCTCAGCTTTCTTCACAGTTCAACTCTCACATCCATACATGACCACTGGAAAAACCATAGCCTTGACTAGATGGACCTTTGTTGGCAAAGTAATGTCTCTGCTTTTCAATATGCTATCTAGGTTGGTCATAACTTTCCTTCCAAGGAGTAAGCATCTTTTAACTTCATGGCTGCAGTCACCATCTGTAGTGATTTTGGAGCCCCAGAAAATAAAGTCTGACACTGTTTCCACTGTTTCCCCATCTATTTCCCATGAAGTGATGGGACCAGATGCCATGATCTTCGTTTTCTGAATGTTGAGCTTTAAGCCAACTTTTTCACTCTCCACTTTCACTTTCATCAAGAGGCTCTTTAGTTCCTCTTCACTTTCTGCCATAAGGGTGGTGTCATCTGCATATCTGAGGTTATTGATATTTCTCCCAGCAATCTTGATTCCAGCTTGTGCTTCTTCTAGCCCAGCGTTTCTCATGATGTTCTCTGCATATAAGTTAAATAAGCAGGGTGACAATATACAGCCTTGACGTACTGCTTTTCCTATTTGGAATCAGTCTGTTTTTCCATGTCCAGTTCTAACTGTTGCTTCCTGACCTGCATATAGATTTCTCAAGAGGCAGGTCAGGTAGTCTGGTATTCCCATCTCTTGAAAAATTTTCCACAGTTTCTTGTGATCCACACAGTCAAAGGCTTTGGCATAGTCAATAAAGCAGAAATAGATGTTTTTCTGGAACTCTCTTGCTTTTTCCATGATCCAGTGGATGTTGGCAATTTGATCTCTGGTTCCTCTGCCTTTTCTAAAACCAGCTTGAACATCTAGCTGTTGTAAATAATGCTGCAGTGAGCATTGGGGTACACGTGCTTTTTCAATTATGTTTTTGTAGCATATATGCCCAATAGTGTGATTGTTGGGTCATATAGTAGTTTGAGTTCTAGTTTTTAAGGAATCTCCATTCTGTCCTCCCCAGTGACAGTACCAATTTACATTCCCACCAACAGTGCAAGAGGGTTCCCTTTTCTCCACACCCTTTTCAGCACTTATTATTTCTAGATTTTTTTATGATGGCCATTTTGATCAGTGTGAAGTGACACCTCATTGTAGTTTTGATCCACATTTTTCTAATAATGAGTGATATTGAGCATCTTTTCATGTGTTTATTAGCTGTCTTTATGTCTTAGAACAATATCTGTTTAGATCTTCTGCCCATCTTTTTTTTTTTTTTTGAAGCCCAATTTTTTTATTGGGTTGTTTGGTTTTCTGGTATTGAGCTGGTTGTATATTTTGGAGACTAATCCTTTGTCAATTGTTTCATTTCCTATAATTTTCTCCCATTCTGAAGATTGTCTTTTCACCTTTCCTATAGTTTCCTTTGCTGTGCAAAAGCTTGCAAGTTTCATTAAGTCCCATTTGTTTATTTTTGTTTTTATTTCCATTACTCTAGGAGATGGATTATAGAGGATCTTGCTGTGATTTATGTCAAGGAGAGTACTGACTATGTTTTCCTCTAAGAGCTTTATTATCTCAAAAAGGCTTACATTTAAAATTTAATCCATTTTGAATTTATTTTTGTGTATGGTATTAGAAGGTGTTCTAGTTTCATTCTTTTACCTGTAGCTGTACACTTTTCCCAGCACCATTTATTGAAGAGACAGTCTTTTCTCCATTGTATATTCTTGCCTCCTTTGTGGAAGATAAGGTGCCCATAGGTGCATGGGTTTATCTCTGGGCTTTCTATCTTGTTCCATTGGTCAATATTTCTATTTTTATGCCAGTACCACCCTGTCTTGATGACTGTAACTTTGTAGTATAGTCTGAAGTCATGAAAGTTGATTCATTCAGCTCTGTTTTTCTTTCTCAAGATTGCTTTGGCTCTTTGGGGTCTTTTGTGTTTCCATACAAATTGTGAAATTTTTTGTTGTAATTTTGTGAAAAATACCATTGGCAGTTTCATAGAGATTGTATTGAACCTGTAGATTGCTTTCAGTAGCATAGTCACTTTCACAATATTGATTCTTCCAATCCACAAACATGGTGTATCTCTTCAACTGTTTATGTCATCTTTGATTTCCTTCATCAGTGTCTTATACTCTTCTGCATACAGGTTTTTTTTGTCTCTTTAGGTAGGTTTATTCCTAGGTATTTTATTCTTTTTTTTTTTTTTTTTGCAATGGTGAATGTTTCCTTAATTTCTCTTTCCAATTTTTCATTATTAGTGTATAGGCATAAGGGATTTCTGTGTATTGATTTTATATCTGCAACTTTCCTATATTCTTTGATTAGCTCTAGTAGTTTTCTGGTGGCATCTTTAGGGTTTTCTATGTATAGTATCATGTCATCTGCAAACAGTGAGAGTTTTACTTCTTTTCCAATCTGGATTCCTTTTATTTTTCTTCTCTGATTGCTGTGACTAGGACTTCCAAAACTATGTTGAGTAATAGTGGTGAAAGTGGGCACCCTTGTCTTGTTCCTGATCTTAGAAGAAATGCTTTCAGTTTTTCACTGTTGAGAATAATGTTTGCAGTAGTTTTGTCATATGTGGTCTTTAATATGTGGAGGTGTATTCCTCTATGCCTACCTTCTGGAGAATTTTTCATCATAAATTGATGTTGAATTTTGTCAAAGCTTTCTCTACATTTGTTGGTTTTTATTTTATAAAAACCATCATATGGTTTTATTTTTCAATTTGTTAATATGGTGAATCACATTGATGAATTTGTGTGTAGTGAAGAATGCTTGCATCCCTGGGATAAAGCCTACTTGATCATGATGTATGATCCTTTTAATGTGTTGTTGGATTCTGTTTGCTAGAATTTATTGAGAATTTTTGCATGTATTGGCATCAGTGATATTGGTCTGTAATTTTCTTTTTTGTGGCATCTTTGTCTGCTTTTGGTATCAGGGTGATGGTGGCCTCATAGAAGGAGTTTGGGATTTTTTTCTTCCTCTGAAATTTTCCGGAAGAGTTTGACCAGGATAGGTGTTAGTTCTTCTCTAAACTTTTCATAAAATTCAGTTGTGAAGCCATCTGGCCTTGAGTATTTGTTGAGAGATTCTTTATTACAGTTTCAGATTCTGTGCTTGTGATTAGACTGTTCATATTTTCTATTTCTTCCTGTTTCAGTTTTAGAAGGTTATACTTTCTATTATATTGGCATAAAGTTGCAGGTAGTAGTCTCTTATGATTCTTTCTATTCCTGTGTTGTCTTTTGTGACTTTTCCGTTTTCATTTTTAATTTTATTGATTTGAGTCTTCTCCCTTTTGTTTTCTTGATGAGTCTAGCTAATGATTTGTTGATTTTGTTTAGTTTTATTGATTGTTGGTATTGTCTCCTTCATTTCTTTTTCATTTATTTCTGCTCTGGTCTTTACGATATCTTAAAAACATCTACTTTTGCCTCATTGACTATGTTAAAGTCTTTGATTGTGTGGATCACAGCAAACTGTGGAAATTTTTTAAAGAGATGGGAATACCAGACCACCTTACCTGTCTCCTGAGAAACCTGTATACAGGTCAAAAAGCAACAGTTAGAACCAGATGTGAAACAATAGACTGCTTCAAAATTGGGACAGGAGTACAATAAGGCTGTATATAGTTACCCTGCTTATTTAACTAACATGCAGAGTACCTCATGCAAAATTCTAGGCTGGATGAATCACAAGCTGGGATCAAGATTGCTGGGTAAAATATCAACAACCTTAGATATGCAGATGACACCACTGTAATAGCAAAAAGTGAAGAGCAACTAAAAAGCCTCTTGACAAGGGTGAAATACAGTGAAAAAGCAGGCTTCAAACTCAACATTCAAAAAATTAAGATCACAACATCTGGTTCTATCACTTCATGGCAAATAGATAGAGAAACAGTGGCAGATTTTCTTTTCTTGGGCTCCAGAATAACTGCAGATGGTGACTGCAGCCACGAAATTAAAAGATGCTTGCTCCTTGGAAGAAAAGCTTTGACAAACCTAGAGAGCATACTAAAGAACAGAGATATCACTTTGCCAACAAACATCTGTTAAGCCCAAGCTATGGTTTTTCCAATAGTCATGTATGGATGTGAGAGTTGGACCACAGAGCAGGCTGAGCACCAAAGAATTGATACTTTTGAACTGTGGTGCTGGAGAAGACTCTTGAGAGTCCCTTGAACAGACAGCAAGGAGATCAAACCAGTCAATCCTAAAGGAAATCAACTGTGAGTATTCATTGGAATGAGTGATGCTGAAGGTGAGGCTCCAATATTTTGGCCACCTGATGTGAAGAGCCCACTCATTGGAAAAGACCCTGATGCTGGGAAAGATTGAGGGCAGGAGGAGAAGGTGGTGACAGAGAATGAGGTGATTTGATGGCATCACCAACTCAATTGACTTAAGTTTGAGCAAACTCCGGGAGATGGTGAGAACAGGGAAGCCTTGGCTTGCTGCAGTCCATGGGGTCGCAAATAGTCAGACACAACTTAGCAACTGAACAACAACTAACTTTAGGGTTTTTGGTTCTTCTTTTTCTAGTTTCTTTAGGTGTAGGGTTAGGTTGTTTATTTGATGTTTCTCTTGTTTCTTGAGGTAGGCTTGTATTGTTAAATACTTCCCTCTTAGCACTGCTTTTACAGCACCCCAAGGTCTTGAGTTGTCATATTTTCTTTCTCATTTGTTTCCAGGTATTTTTTTAATTTCCTCTTTGATTTCTTCATTGACCTTTTGGTTATTCAGAAGCATATTGCTTAGCATCCACGTGTTTGTGGGGTTATTTTTTTTACTAGTTTGTTTCCTATAGCTGGTATCTAATCTTATATTTTTGTGGTCAGAAAAGATCCTTGAAATGATTTCAATTTTTCTGAATTTACCAAGTCTTGATTTGTGGCTCAAGATATGATCTATTCTGGAGAACGTTCCTGTGCACTTGAGAAAAAAGTGAAATCTACTGTTTTGGGTTGGAATGTGCTGTAGATGTCAATTAGATCCAAGTGGTCCAATGTATCATTTAAAGCTTGTGTTTCCTTATTCACTTTCTGTCTGAATGATTTATCCATTGGTGTGAGTGGGTTTCCCTCTATTATTGTGTTACTGTCAATTTCCCCTTTCATAGTTGTTAGTCTTAGGTATTGAGGTATTCCTATGTTGAGTGCATATATATTTATAGTTATTATATCTTCTTCTTGGATTGATCTTTTTGTCATTATATAGTGTCCTTCCTTGTCTCTTGTAATGTTCTTTATTTTAAAGTCTATTTTATTTGCTATAAGTATTTGTTCTCCTGACTTTTTTGATTTCTATTTGCATGGAATATCTTTTCCCAGCCCTTCACTTTCAGTCTTTGTGTGTCTCTAGGTCTGAGAGTCTCTTTTAGACAACAATATAGGGGTCTTGTTTATATATCCATTCTCTAGTGTTTCCTGTCTAAAGCAATTCCTTTAGCATTTGCTGTAAAGCTAGTTTGTTACAGCTGAATTCTCTTAGCTTTTGCTTGTCTGTAAAACCTTTGTTTTCTCCTTCAAATCTAAATGAAATCCTTGTTGAATAGAGTAATCTTGGTTGTACCTTCTTTCCTTTCATTATTTTAAGTATACAGTGCCACTCCCTTCTGGCCTGCAAAGCTTCTGTTGAAAGATCAACTGTTTGCCTTATGGGGATCCTCTTGTATGTTATTTGTTGCTTTTCCCTCACTGCTTCTAATATTTTTCACTGTGTTTAATTTGCATTAGTTTGAATAATATCTGTCTTGGCATGTTTCTCCTTCGGTTTATCCTGTATGAGACTCTATGGGCTTCCTGGACTTGGGTGGCTATTTCTTTTTCCATGTTAGGGAAGTTTTTGACTGTAATTACCTCAAATATTTTCTCATACCCGTTCTTTTGTTCTTCTCTTGGACCCCTATAATTCAGTTGTTAGTGTGCTTTATGTTGTCCCAAGAGTCTCTGAGACTGTCCTTATTTCTTTTTATTCTTTTTCCTTTATTCTTCTCTGCTTCAGTTATTTCCACCATTCTATCTTCCAGCTCACTTATCCATTCTTCTGCCTCAGTTATTGTGCTATTGATTCCCTGTAGTGTATTTTTAATCTCAGTTACTGTGTTGATCATCAGTGATTTTCTATTCTTTATTTCTTCTAGGTCCTTATTAAACATTTCTTGTATCCTTTTGATCTGTGGCTCCAGTCTATTTATCTGTGTCTCCATGTCATTTACAAGATTTTGAATCATCTTTAATATCATTATTCTGAATTCTTTTTCAGTTAGACTACCTATTTGCTCTTCATTTATTTGGTCTTGTGGTTGTTTACCATGTTCCTTCATCTGATGCATATTTCTCTGTCTTTTCATTTTGTTTAATTTTCTGTATTTGAGGTTTCCTTTCTGCGGACTTGAAGGTCATAGTTCCCCTTATTTGTGGAGTCTGCCCCCCATGGGTGGGGTTGGACCAGTGCCTTGTGATGGTTTCCTGGTTGGGGAGACCTGCGCTTGTGTTATGGTGGATGGAGCTGGATCTTGTCTATCTAAATGGCAGTTCTGTGTCCAGTAATGTGTTTTGTGGTTTCTATGGGCTTGATATGGCTTTGGGCAGCCTGTCTGATAATGGGAAGGTTTGTGTTCCTGTTTTACTGAAGGTTTCACGTGAGGCATCTGGCATTGGAGCTTGCTGGCCTCTGGGTGGGGCTTAGTGTTGAGATGGGAGCGTTTGGGAGAGCTCTCTCTGGTTAATGTTCCATGGGATTGGGAGATCTCTGGTGGTCCAAAGTCCTGAATTTAGGTCTCCCACATCAGGAGTTCAGGCTTTACCCCCATAGCACTGAGACCTCACAGGCAGAGAAGACAAAACCCCAAGACTAATGGTGAAAGTAATGCTCAACAGCCCAGAATAGCCAAATAAACTCACACACTTATAAAGAGAAAAGAAAAGACAAAAAAGAGGAAAGAAGATAAAAACAGGAATGAAAAGAGAAGAGAGAAATCAAACCAACGAACAAACTCAAAAGTGAAAATGAATACTAAAAACTAAACTAGCAAGAATACAACATCAAAAACATGGAAAAAATGCAATATAACTAAAGAGTACTGTAAAAATAGGAAACAAAATGAATTTATTTAAAAATAAGATATTTTTAAAAGGAAAAAGGTTATAAAAATTAAAGTAAAAATACAGAAAGAACATTAGAATAATGTGACAAAGAAAAAAAAAAAAAAAAAAAAAACCAGAGTCGTAGTAAGACAGTGTCCTTACTACAGTTTGCTCCAATCTGCCTACACAGAAAGTTCTCCAGTATTTCTAGGAAGGTCTGTGGACCTGTTGCGGGCAGTGTGGTGTCAGCTCAGTCTCAGATCTTGCCTTACTCCAGCTTGTACTTGCTTCCAAAGTCCACAATTGCCCCAAAGCCCATAGTCTCAGGCTAATTGCGGGGATTTAATCCACTGCGCTTGCAATTTCCCTGTCTCTCCTTTGCTCACACAGCCTCCCTGTTAGTCCACTTTGGTTTTGGCCCTGCCTCTGCTTGTAGGCCACCCTCCTGTGTCTGTTGCCTGCCCAGGCAGGAGGGGGTGAAAGTAGCAGCTTATTGGGGCTCACTTACTTAGTTGAGCTGGGGAGAGGGAAAGGTACAGCAGACATAGTTGGGATATGTGGGGAGTGCCCGCCACAGCCGAGACCTGCAGGAAGTCACCACAGTCTGAGGCGGGTTGTGTGCTTCCCCAGGGCGGGGTTGGCCCTGGGTTGTGGGTTCCTTGGCAAAACTAAGCTGCTCAGGCTCCCAGGAAGGTATGGACAGTGACCCATGCCTCTCACAGGTTGGTGGCAGCTGAGACCCCTGGGGTTGGGGCCATAGTGGCCTCCTGCCCTCCGCCCCTGGCACCCATGCCAGCTCTGGCACTTAAGCAGCTTGTGTTCCCCGCTCTGGTATCACAAACTGCAGTTGTGCTAGCTTTTCTACCTCTGGAGTCGCAGACCACAGCCAGGTCATCCCACCTTTGGCACTCAGGAAGGCAGGGTCCTACCATCTGTGAGTGTGGAAAGTTAGAGGGTCCCCACGACAATGATCTCTTGCTTCTCAGATGGGCCCAGGCTTTTGTCTGGACTCCCTCAGCTGTGTTGTATTAGCCCCCTGAGAATATCTTCACAGTAGTCAACTCTGGTTCTCTCCCTGGGGTCTAACCCCCCACCTCAACGCTTGAACCTCAGTGCCCAGCCCCCATTGGCTGCAGTGGGCACATAAACTGCTTCTTGGCTGAGAAGTGCTGTTAACTTCTCTGTGGTGAGTTATCTCCATTTTGCCTTCCAAGCACCTGTTGTTGTATTCCCCTCTGAGGTTCTGAAACTCTCCCCATCCCTGCCTGTGAGCGGTTTTCTGAGTGTGTGGAAACTTTTCCTCCTTCATGACTCCCTCCCTGAGGCACAGGTCCCCATACCAAATCCTTCGTCTCTTATTTTATCTTTATCTTTTTCCCTACTCATTCTGAGAAGGTTGGCTTGCCTTTTCAGAAGTCTGGGGTCTTCTGCCAGTGTTCAGAAGTTGTTCTGTAGGAGTTGTTACACTTGCAGATGAATTTTTGATATATTTGTGCAAGGAAGGGGGGAAGGTACTCTCCCTGTCTTGTTCCTCCATCATCTTGAATGTCTTAGTTGTTAATATTAAATGTTGTAAATATTATGTGAGATAATGTATATAAAGTTCAGTGCTTGGCATAAGTACTTAATAAATATTAGCTGTTATGAGTAATCCTTGGACTTTGTGTTACAGTCCTTTGATTCCAGTTTGATCATTGGAAGAACAATCTAGTTTGAGTTTTGGAAGAAGTAAATGAGGTTGCTCTGCTGAGTCATTATGTCACTTCTAATTCATAGAGCAGTTGATAAACTTTATTTGTGTTATTTCATTTGATCCTCACATTGACCCTTAGAAGTTGTTAGGACCATTTTAGACATGAAAAAACTAAGGCCTAAAGGAGAAATGAATTGCCTAAGGTGACATAATAATGTCTTAGATAGGACTACAACCCAGAGCCACTAATGCTCAATTTAGTGCTCTTTTATTGCAGCATACTCCACCAAACTCGAGCTTAGGTTACTTTTACTTTGATCTGTTTCTGCCAAGGCTATGGTAGACCATATTGCGTAGGTTTTAAAGTTAGAGCTATATGATTGGCACAAGATTAAGCAAGAACAGTAATTTACATACTAATGTATGGTATTTAATGTAAACCCACTAGAAAGCCTCCACCCCCACATCTCTCCCCATTTTATCCTTGAAGTCGAGCATTTATTAAAAATTAAAATAAATTAAAAGGACTCTTATCCTTGAGACAAGCTTTCTGTAATTGTAATTTTCTTTAAAATCCTAATTACAAAGGAATGCAGTTTTCAAGTAGTACAAAGATGATTCAGTTTATAAATTGCACTCATTATCTTTCTCTGTCTAGAGAAGAAAGCACACTGAAATTTTCTTCTTTTCAAAATACCAAAGTGATGTCGATATATTTTCTTTCTTCCTCTTGATAGAGCCTCCTCTTGTAGAATTATTTTGTAATCCTGTTTAAAAACCAGTTCCCCCAAGCTGGCTTTGATTTTCCTGGGTTCCACTCTGATTTCTGCTCCTTCAGTAGTAAACTGAACACGCTCATCATTCGGCCAAACAGTGAGTACCTACTGTGTGATAAACTCTGCATGAGATGAAAGTGTGATTGGTACTGGAAAGTCTTGAAACGTAGGCACTGTGTATGGATATTGAGGAGGACTGCAAAAGCAGTGTGTATTATACTACAGTAGAAAGAACAATGGATTTGGCATCAGGAAACCTGAGCTCAAGCTCCAGCATGTTAATAGGAATCATTTCTTTATCTGTTAAATGAGGCCACTGAACTAAGGTCTCTGCTTAGTGTTCAGTGTTGACCCAAAATTTCTGGTTGGATATTTTAGGCTGTTGAACTATTAAGCTGGGGGTGACTAGCTCCTCTGAAGTTTCCACAAATAAAGAAAAAAGCAATGTAAATTCAGTTCTGTGACTTTTCTGGTGATTTTCTGTTCAGATTTCTTGTGTAACAGAGTTCCATGTTTCATAGGTTCCAAGTCATACCCTGAAGTGAACAGTTGCCTCTGCCCCATCTGAGCACAGGAAAGGTCCTACAATTTAATTATATTATTACTTTTATTTTTACATTTTATTCCTACTAGAAATAATGTTACAGATGTGACAGAAAAGTGTTAGAACCTTTTTTAGAAGGCAGAAATGTACTCCCTCCTCCAACAACAAGAAAGCTCCTTTCTATTTCATTTGAAGGGGTCATCTTTGTTTAGAGATTAGAGAGCCATGGAATGCCATATGTAAAAGGTAATAGAGCCTATATAGCTATTGAAGAAATGGAATCAGTAGTTTACCTTCCTAAACAGAAAACACCAGGACCATATTGGTTCACTGATGAATATAACCAAACATTTAAGGAAGAAACTGTACAATCTCTTCCAGAAAATTGAAGTAGGGGGAATACTTACTAAGCCATTTTATAAGGCCAGCATTATCCTAATACCCAAACCAGACAAAGACCAAGAAAGGAAAGCTATATACCAGTATCTTTCATGGACATAGATGTAGGAATCCTCAAAAATATTAGCAAATCAATCCAATAATGTATACAAAGAATTATACAACACAACCAAGTAGGTTTTATTCCAAGTATACAAGGCTTTTTCAACATTCGAAATACAATTAATGTACTCCATCACAGGCTAGAACATCCATGAACAGGCTAGAGAAGAGAAATCATATGATCACACCAATAGGTGATGAAAAAGCATTTATCAAAATCTAACACTGTTTTTTGATTTAAAAAAAAACTTTTAGTAAATTAAGAATAGAGGGGAATTCCTTAATTCGATAAACAACAACTACTGAAAATCTACAGCTAATATCACAGCTAATGGTGACAAACTAGATGTTTTCCTGCTAAAATGGAGAACAAGAGAAGCCACATGTCCACTCTCACCAGTTCTATTAAACTTTTTACTGAAAAGTTCTAGATAATACAGTAAGACAAGAAAAGAAAATAAAAGGCATTAGGAAGGAAGAAATAAAACTATATTTGTTCACAGATGACTTGATTGTTTATGTAGAAAATCCCAAAGAATCAATAATGACAAAAAACCTTCTTGGAAATAATGAGTGATTATAGCATAGCTATAGGATACAAGGCTAATATACAAAAGTTAACTGCTTCCTTATATACCAGCAATAAAAAGCTAGAACTTGAATTTTAAAATACAATTTAAATTAGCACCAAAAAATGAAATACTTATGTATAAACCTAACAAAATATGTACAATATATAAAATATAATCTATATAAAGTGAAGTGAAAGTCACTCAGTCGTGTCCGACTCTTTGTGACCCATGGACTGTACAGTCCATGGAATTCTCCATGCCAGAATACTGAAGTGGGTAGCCATTCCCTTCTCCAGAGGATCTTCCCAACCCAGGGATCGAACCCAGGTCTCCCGCATTGCAGGTGGATTCTTTACCAGGTGAACTATTAGGGAAGCCTGATCTATATGAGGAAAATAACAAAGATACAACGAAAGAAATCAAATGTCTAAATAAATGGAGAGATATTCCGTGTGTATGGACAGAAAGCCTCAATAATATCAAGATGTTGGTTCTTCCTAACTTATGTATAGAGTTAACCCAATCTCTGTCAGTTATTTGGTGATATCAACAAACACTCTAAAGTTTATATGCGAAGGTAAAAGACATAGAATAGCCAACACATTATTGAAGGAGAAGAACAAAGCTGGAAGACTGACACTATCCAACTTTAAGGCCTACTTATCCAACTTTAAGGCCTACTATAAGGTTACAGTAGTCAAGACAGTGTGGTATTGGCAAAATAATACACAAATAGATGAGTAGAACAGAATACACACACACAAATACAGCCTACTGATCTTTTACAAAGAAGCAAAGGCAATTCAATGGAGAAAGGATAGTCTTTTCAACAACTGCTGGTGGGACAATTGGACATCCATGTGCAAAAAAGTAAATCTAGACACAGGCATTACATCTTTTTCCAAAATTAACTGAAAATGTGTTATAGACCAAAATGTAAAATGCAACTATTAAACTTCTAGATGACAACAAAAGAGAAACAATAGGTAACATTATTTGGTGATGACTTTTTAGATACAACACCAAAAGCATGAACTGTTAAAGAAAAGTTAGTAAGTTGGGCTTTATTAAAACTTAGAACTTCTGCTTTGTGGAAGACACTATTAAGAAAATAAAAAGACAAACCATGGACTGGGAAGAAATGTTTTCTTTTAAAGGCCAGTGTCCAAAATATATTAAGAATTTTAAAAACTAAACAATAAGAAAACAAACAACTTAATTTAAAAACAGGTAAAAGATCTGAACAGAGTATTTACCAATGGCAAATAAGCATATGAAAAGATGCCAAATATTTTATATCATGAAGGAATTGCAAAATAAAACATCAGTGTGCACATCCATGTTCAGAACAGTACTATTCACAATAGCCAAGAGGTAGAAGCAACCCAAATTGTCCATCAATGGATGAATGAATAAGCAAAACGTGGTATATACATGCAATGTAATACTATACATCATATAAAAAGGAAGGAAATTCCATCACATGCTACAACATTGATGAATCTTGACAGCAAAGTGAAATAAGCCAGTCACAAAAAGACAATACTGTTTAAGTACAATTATACAAAATATCTACAATAGTCAAATTCATAGATATAGAAAATAGAATGATAGTTGCCAGGGGCTGGGGGAATGGAGCAAAGAGGAGTTGTTGTTTAATGAGTATAGAGTTTCAGTTCTGCAAGGGTCTGGAGATCAGTTTCACAACAGTGTAAATATACTTGACACTACTAAAATGCACTTAAAATGGTTTATATGGTAATCTTTTGGATATGTGTTTCTTACTACAAAAAGGATCAGCTTTTAAAAAACAACAATGAGATAGCAGTATATAATATAATAGATACACCTATTAGAATGGCAAAAATCCAAAACATTGACAACACCAAATTCTGGCCAGGATGTGGACCAACAGGAGTTCATTGCTTATGGGATTGAAAAATAGCACAACCACTTTGGAAGACAGTTTGACAGTTTAAACTAAGCATATTCTTACCATATGATCCAGTAATTATGCTACTTTGTATTTATCAAAGTGAGCTGAAAACTTATGTCCATACAAAAACTTGCACACAAGTGTTTATAGCAGATTTATTTATAATTGCCAAAACTTAGAAGCAACCAAGATGTCCCTCAATAGGTGAAGAATAAACACACCATGGTACATCCACACAATAGAATATTATTTGGCAATAAAAATAAATGAGCTCTCAAGCCATGAAAATTGCTGAATACCAAGTTAAAAAATAAAAGGAGCTTCTATGGAAAGTACTAGAGGGAGGAAAGTAAGACTCATTATTTGAGGATTTGGTGCTCTCAAAAGAAGAAACCTTTTATATGACACTTATGCAAGCTAGTTGCTTGAGATTTGCACATCGGTCTATGAGGAAGACTCATAAATGCCTCAGCAAACCCCTTAAATGTCTATTTCTAGGTGAAAGAAGTCAACTTGAGACTTCTATGTGTCTCTAATACTAGAGACATATGTGCTCTAGTATTCTAACTATATTCTGGAAAAGTAAAAACTATGGAAATACTAAAAAGATCAGTGATTGCCAGAAATTCGAGGTGAGGGAAGGAAGAATGAACAGGTGGATCACAGGGAATTTTTAGGGCAGTGAAACTATTCTGTATGATACTGTAATGGTGGATCCATATTGTTATACATTTGCCAAAATCCATAGAATATACAACAAAGAGTGAACCCTAATGTAAACTATGGACTTCAGTTAATAATGTATCAACACTGACTCATAAAAAAGAAGAAAAACTATGTTAAAATATTATTTGTCTTCAAAGAACGATAGTACTGGCCTTATTTACATGTCAGAATGTGGGGAGGTACTAATGAGATTGAGAAAAGTGTCTTAGATTTGAGTTTGAATTCTTCCTCTGCTTCAATAATTATTGTGCTGTGTGCTCAGTTGCTTCAGTCATGTCCAACTCTTTAAGACCCTATGGACTGTAGTCTGCCAGGCTATTCTGTCCATGGGATTCTCCAGGCAAGAATACTGGTCAGTAATTTTCATGGCTTGATAGCTTATTTATTTTCATTGCTGAATAATATTCTATGTTGAAGCTGAAACTCCAATACTTTGGCCACCTGATGCGAAGAGCTAACTCATTTGAAAAGACCCTGATGTTGGGAAAGATTGAGGGCAGGAGGAGAAGGGGACGACAGAGGATGAGATGTTTGGTTGGCATCACCGACTCGATGGACATGGGTTTGGGTGGACTCCGGGAGTTGGTGATGGACAGGGAGGCCTGGCGTGCTGCGGTTCATGGGGTCGCAAAGAGTTGGACACGACTGAGCGACTGAACTGAAATGAATATTCTATTGTGTAGATGTACCATGATGTGTTTATTCTTCACCTATTGAGGGACATCTTGGTTGCTTCTAAGTTTTGGTATTTATAAATAAATCTGCTATAAACACTTGTGCACAAGTTTTTGTATGGACATAAGTTTTCAGCTCACTTTGATAAATACAAAGTAGCGTAATTACTGGATCATATGGTAAGAATATGTTCAATTTAAACTGTCTTCCAAAGTGGTTTGATCTTCCTGACCCAGGGATCAAACGCAGGTCTCCTGTGTCTTCTGCTTTGCAGACAGATTCTTTACCACTGAGCCACTGGGTAAGCCCATAATGATTATTGGCTGTGTGATTTGGATGAGTTACTTAACTTCTGGTGAGATGGGTTTGTGTTTTTTGTTTGTTTGTTTTAGAAAACAGAGTTAATTGTGGGTACCTTGCAACATTATGGGGATGATTATAAACAGGAATGGATAAAGGAAATTTATTTATAGCATGGGGCCTGGCACAGAGTAAGTGTTCAACATCTGAAAGCCTTTGAAGCAAAATATTGGAAACAAAATGTCTGTTCGCAGGGGATCAGCTAAATAAATTCTACTATATGATCTATTTTTGCAAAAAGTATTTTGTAACTGTAAAGAGAATAAGACATTCTGAAAAAGATAAATCCATAGGGACAGAAAACAGATCTGTTGTTACCAGGGATTAGGGAAGGATTGCCTCCAAAGGGAGAGCACAAGGCAATTTCTTGAGTGATGGAACTGTTCAGTATCTGAATTGTTGTGGTAGTGGGTATATCACTATGTGTATTTATCAAAACTCATTGAACTGTAGAAGAAAAGTGATTTTCACTGTTTATAATTTTTAATTAATTATTTTTAATCGGAGGATAATTACTTTACAATATTGTGATGGTTTTTGCCATACATCAACATGAATCAACCACAGGTACACATGTGTCCCCCCCATCCTGAATCTCCCTCCCATCTCCCTCCCCATCGTATCCCTCTGGGTTGTCCCAGAGTACCAGCTGCTTCATGTATCAAACTTGCAATGGCCATCTGTTTTACATATGGTAATGTACATATTTCAGTGCTATTCTCTCAAATCATCCCACCCTGGCCTTTTCCCCACTGAGTCCAATTCTAAAAAGTAAATAAGAACAGGATGAGGAATTTTTTTGAAGTTTTTAGAAAAGCTAATAATAGCTTTACAATTGTGAAAGTCCTCAGAGCACTCAGGGTATTGCTTTCAGTGGACAAATATTTCACTTACAATCAAATTTTCCATGATAAAAGTGTCCTTAAAGACCATTAAGCGACCCCCTCCTTCCACATATACTGTTATTTTACAGAAGGAGAAACTGGGGGCCAGAAAGATGGGATTTTATCAAGGTCACCTGCAAATTAGTGGCAGGCTAGGTTGGGAACTAGGTTGAGTCCCAATTCAGGACTTTTTCTCCTACATTTTTATCTGTAACAGTTTGCCTAATTGGTTTTGAGTCTGTTAAGCAATGTAAGCAGGGGGAGTTTCATTCCAAACTCTTTCCTGAAATTCAGTAAGCTGTGAAAATTTTAAAAGCTGAATTTTTCACTGTTTTAAAAAATTGAGGTAAAATTAATATAGCATAAAATTCACCATTTTAAAGTATATGGTTCAGTGGTATTTAATATGAACATTCACAGTGTTGTGCAACCTTCACCACTTTCTAGTTCTAGACATTTTTATTACCCCAGAATGAAACATCATACCCATTAAGCAGTCACTCCTTATTTCCCCTTCTCCTCAGGCCCTGGCAACCACTAATCTGCTTTCTGTCTCTATGGATTTCCCTATTCTGGATATTTTATGTTGGTAGAATCATACAACAAATGGCCATTTGTGGCTGACCTCTTTCACTTAGGGGCTTCCCTAGTGGCACCGTGATAAAGAATCTGTCTGCCAATGCAGGAGACACATGTTCACCCTCTGTTGGGAAGATTCCTTGGAATAGGAAATGACAACCCACTCCAGTATTCTTGCCTGGGAAACTCCTTGGACAGAGGATCCTGGTGGGCTATAGTCCACAGTGTCACAAAGAGTTGGACACAACTTAATGACTAAACAACAACAAATCTTTCACTTATAATATTTTCAAGGTTTATTCTTGTTAAAGCTTGTATGAGTACTTCATCCCTTTTTGTGGTTAAATGATATCCCACTGAATGGATAAACCACACAGTATATTCATTTATTAATTGATTACCTTGGGGTTATTTTCACTTTTTGGCTACTGTGAATAGTGCTGCTATGAATATTCATGTACAAATTTTTATTTGAACACTGCTTTTGATTCTTTTAGGTATACACCTAAGAGTGGAATTACAGGATTGTTTGGTAATTCTAACTTTTTGTGGAACTGCCAAACTGTTTTCTATAGAGACTGCAGTGTTTTACATTCTCACCAGCACTGTGTCAGTATTCGAATTTCTCTATCCTCAACAACACTTGTAATTTTCCTTTTAAAAATTATAGCCGTCCTAGTGGGTGTGAAGTGGTATCTCATTGTAGTTTTCATTTGCATTCCTCTAATGACAAATGACATAGAGCATCTTTTCATTTGCTTGTTGACAATTTGTAGCTCTTCTTTGGAAAAATATCTGTTCAGGTCCTTTGCCCAAGATTGTTTGTCTTTTTGTTGTTTAGTTGTAAGAGTTCTTTATATATTCTGGATACTAGACTTGATATATGATTTGCATATATTTCTTTCCATTTTGTGGATTGTATTTTCACTTTCTTGATAGTGCCCATTGAGGCACAAAAGTCTTTAATTTTGATGAAATCCAATTCATCTATTTTTTTTTCTTTTGTTACTTATACTTTTGGTGTTATCTAAGAAACCAATGTCAAACCCAAGGTCATGAAGATTTATGCCTTTCGTTTTCATCCAAGAGTTTTATAGGTTTGGCTCTTACATTTAGGTTTTTGATTCATTTTCATTACAATTTTTATATGGTGTGGAGGTAAGGGTACATCTTCATTCTTTTGCATGTGACTCTCCAGTTGTCCCAGCAGCATTTGTTGAAGAGACTATTTCCTCATTGACTGGCCTCAGCACCCCTGTTGAACTCTAATACATCCATGGGTTTATTTCTGAAATCTAAACTATATTCCTTTAATCTATATTTCTTTCCCCATGCCAGTATCACACTATTTCATTTACTGTTGCTTTGCAGTAAGTTTAGAAATGGAAAGTGTGAGTCCTCCAAATTTGTCATTCTTTTAAAATATTATTTTAGCTATTCTGAGTCCCTTACTATTACATATGAATTTTAAAATTACTTGTATATTTCTGCAAAAAGGTCACTGGGATTTTTACGAGGGTTGCGTTGATTCTTTAGATCTTTCAATATTGCTATTTTAACAATATTAAATCTTCCCACACAGGAACACAGGATATCTTTCTATTTACTTAGGTCTTATTTAATTTCTTTAAATGTTGTTTTGTAGTTTTCAGTGTACAAGTCTTGCACTTCCTTGGTTAAATTCATTCATAAGTATTTTATTGTTCTTGATACTATTGTAAATGAAATTGTTTCTTTTTTGTTCATCACAGTATCCTGATTTTAAAAATTGGCAAGTTAACTTATGTTATAAAGAAATAAACATACTGTAGTCTATTCAAAGGATAGAATTTTTTCTATATAACAATGAGAGGATAAAAATCTCTTGAAACATTAATAAGTGCAAAATCTTAGGTACACTAAAATAATTTTACAATGCATGTATCATTCAACAAATACAATTAATTACATGAAATTGTTTTTTAATTTCCTTTTAGAATTGCTCATTAAGAACATAGCTGGAAGGGAGGTTCAGGAGGGAGGGGACATGAGTGTACATATAGCTGATTCTTACTGATGTATGACAGAAACCTACAAAATTCTGTAAAGCAAATATCCTTCAATTTAAAAAATAAAGTGGAAAAAAAGAATACAGCTGATTTTTGTGTGTTGATTTTGTATCCTGAAACTTTCCTGAATTTGCTTATTAACTCTACTGGTGTTTTGGAAGTTTTTTTAGGATTTTCTATATAAACAGTCTTGTTTTCTATCAATGGAGATAGTTTCCTCCTTTGCAACTTGGCTGCCTTTTTATTTTTCTTACCTAATTTCTCAGGCTAAAACTTTTAGTACAATGCTGAATAGAAGCTGTGAAAGTGGACATTCTCATCTTATTCCTAATCTTAGGGGGACAGCTTTTGGTCTCTCACCATTGAGTTTGGTACTCTATGGATTTTTCATTAAACTCCTTTACTATAGAAGAAATTCTTTTCTGTTCCTAGTTTGTTGAGTGTTTTTTTTAAATCACAAAACTTGTTGGGTTTTGCCAAATAATTTTTGGCATTCATTGAGATGATCGTGTGATGTTTTTTCCTTCATTCTACTTATGTGGTATATTATATTGATGGATTTTTGTATGTTGAACCACACTTTCATTCCTGGAATAAATCCCACTTGGTCATGATGTGTAATCCTTTTAATATGAAGCTGGATTGTGTTTGCTTGAAGATTTTTGCAGCTATATTTCTAAGCAATATTGTTCTGCAGTTTTCCTGTCATACCTTTGGCTTTGGTATCAGAGTAATGCTGACCTCATAGAATGAGTTAGGAAATGTTCCCTCCTCTTCCTTTTTTGGAAGAGTTTGAGGATAATTGGTGTTAAATAACTCTTCTCTAAATGTTTGATAGAATTCAGCAGTGAAGCTGAATTCTCTTTTAGGAGTGTTTTAATTACTGATCCAATCACTTTACTTATGAAATTAAAAGATGCTTGCTCCTTGGAAGAAAAGCAATGACAAACCTAGACAGCATATGAAAAGCAGAGACATTACTTTGCCTACAAAGATCCATGTAGTCAAAGCTATGGTTTTTCCAGTAGTCATGTATGGATGTGAGAGCTGGACAATAAAAAAGGCTGAGCACTGAAGAATTGGAGCTGGAGAAGGCTCTTGAGAGTCCCTTGAACAGCACAGAGATCAAACCAGTCAATCCTAAAGGTAATCAACCCTGAATATTCTTTGGAAGGACTAATGCTGAAGCTGAAGCTCCAATACTTTCACCACCTGATGAAAAGGGCAGATTGATTAGAAAAGACCCTGATGCTGGGAAAGATTGAAAGCAGGAGAAGGGGACGACAGAGGATGAGATGGTTGGATGGTATCACCGACTTGATGGATATGAGTTTGAGCAAACTCCAGGAGATGGTGAAGGACAGGGAAGCCTAGCATGCTGCAGTCCATGAGGTTGCAGAGTTGGACACGACTGAGCGACTGAACAACAACAACAATTTTGGTAGTTTTGTATGTTTCTAGGAATTTGTCCTTTTTATATAGCTTATCTACTCTGTTGGAATACAATTATTCATATTATTTCTTATGGTGCTTTTCATTTCTGTTAAGGCTTGTAGTAACGTCTCTACTCTCATTTCTGATTTTAGTAATTTGAGTCTTATCTTTTTTCCTTATCAGTCTAGCCAATGATCTGTAAATATTGTTGATCTTTTCAAAGAACCAACTTACAATTTTGTTGATTCTCTTTCTCTATTCTCTCTTTAATTTACCTGTACTCTAATGTTTATTATTTCTTTCACTCTACTCTCTTTGGGTTCAGTTTGCTATTCTTTTTCTAGCTCTTTAAGTTATTGATTTGAAATCTTTCTCAAGGATTTACATATAGGCATATATAGCTATAAACTACCCTGTAAGCACCATTTTCACTGCATCACATAACTTTTGATATGTTATGTATTTTTTATCTTAATTTCTTTTTTGTCCTATTGGTTTTTAAAGCATGTGTTGTTTAATATCTACTTTTGTGAATTTCTAGTTTTCTATTTTTGATTTCTATTTTGGAAAAGATACTTTGTATGATTGTCATCTTTTTGAGTTTATCAAGACTTGTTTTATGGCCTAACATATAGCCTAGTTGGAGAGTGTTCCATGTACACTTGAGAAAAATGTATTCTGCTGTCGTTGGGTCTAGCATTCTTTATGTTTCTGTTAGGCCTTAAGGGTTTATGGCTTTGTTCAAGTCTTCTATATCTTCATTGATCTTCTGTTTAGTTGCTATATCCATTATTGAAAGTGGGATACTGGATTCTCCAAATATTATTATAGAAATGTGTAGTCCTCCCTTCGATTGTCAAGTTTTGCTTCATATATTTTGGGATTCTGATGTTATGTGTGTACATATTTATAATTAGTATATTTTCCTGATAAATAGATTCTTTTATCAATATATGATGTTCTTTTACTGAGTTTTAAGAGTTCATTATTGTTTTGGGCCCCCTAAATCCCCAAATTTAAGGAAGTGTTTGTGTGTGTGTGTGTGTGTGCGTGCATGCACATGTGCTACTGGCCAGTGGGGTAAATAGCAATGGGGATAGGGGGCCACTTGACCTTTAATTCTGTGAGAGATTGAAAGCATTTTCTGTTGGGAGTTCTGAAACCAGTTTGAATTTGTATCATTAACTACCTGCTTTAATAAAATCCTATAGCTGGGTTGAAAATGAGTCAGTGGCTCTTTCAATTCTGGTTTCCTCAGTGTGTATGCCCAGCAGTGGGATTGCTGGGTCATAAGGCAGTTCTATTTCCAGTTTTTTTTTTTTTTTTAATAGAACAGTCTTTTGGACTCTGTGGGAGAGGGAGAAGGTGGGATGATTTGGGTGAATGGCATTGAAACATGTATAATATTATATATGAAATGAATCGCCAGTCCAAGTTCGATGCATGATACTGGTTGTTGGGGCTAGTGCACTGGGATGACCCAGAGGGATGGTACAGGGAGGGAGGAGGGAGGAGGGTTTGGGATGGGGAACACATGTATACCTGTGGCGGATTCATGTTGATGTATGGCAAAACCAATACAATATTGTAAAGTAATTAACCTCCAATTAAAATAAAAAAAAGAAAGAAAGAAAATGAGTCAGTGGACTTATTGTGAAGGAGAGCCAGGCCTTCATCTGGCCTTTGTGAAAATCTCCCTCTATGCAAAAATAGCAGTTGGAATCCAATCTGTTTCATACCCAGCAACAAATGTTCTTAGGTCTACAGTATAGCTACTCAATAAAGTTAAAAAGCAGTGGCATGTTGAGGCTTTTCTTCATTGCTTTATTGTCTCACTATCATCTTTTTCCTTTACTTCTTGTTTCTTCTGTTTTTCAACTATTTTATTTCCCTTTTTTCTTTCCATCTTTCCTTGTTTTTCTTCTCCACTTTCCCTTTTCTTTGCCCTTCTCTCCCATGGAACTTTCTCTCTGATTTCTCCTTTTCTCTATTATTCCATTTATCCTGAGAATGTTCCATTATTGAACACTGGCCATGAGACTATGTATTTTAAGTTAGCTTCAATGGGAATATGTTAATAGAAGGAATAACCATAATTTTTTTCTTTGTGGGGAAAATTGTAGAAATTAAGATTAAAAAACCTGTACTCTATTGTCATCTAACTGGCGCTTCTCTGTTGGCAGCAAATGTACTGGGGTAAAGCATTAAAAAAGTTTTTTTACCTGGTAAGAAAATTACAGTAACTGGGCACAAATATTCCCCTTGCTCTTTACAGAAATTCTCTAAATACAAAGAAGGAAGCAAGATGCTACTCTAAGAACACCTTCTGCAGAAAGCCCTTTTCACTTCAAAGCCATGAATTTCAGGCAAAACCCAGTGTTTCTCAGGTTGTTTGTCACACTGGCTATTGGGCTCTTGAAAGTGCTGATTAAGGGAAGAATGAAATATAAAGGCAGCTATTATGTTTAAGCACAGCTGAATGTGGTGGTGGCAGAATAGCCTTGTGTTCCTATCCAAGTGAGGCACTCCTTACTTCTCTTGCAGGTTGATAAGATTTGGAAATGATCCAAAATCTTGAAATCAAAATGGAATCACAGATAAATAGCTTGGAGACAAGGATTGAGAGGATGCAAGAAAGGTTTAACAAGGACCTAGAATAAATAAAAAAGAGTCAATATATAATGAATAATGCAATAAATGAGATCAAAAACACTCTTGAGGCAACAAATAATAGAATAACAGAGGCAGAAGAGAGGATTAGTGAATTAGAAGATAGAATGGTAGAAATAAATGAATCAGAGAGGAAAAAAGAAAAACGAATTAAAAGAAATGAGGACAATCTCAGAGACCTCCAGGACAGTGTTAAATGCCCCAACATTCGAATCATAGGAGTCCCAGAAGAAGAAGACAAAAAGAAAGACCATGAGAAAATACTTGAGGAGATAATAGTTGAAAACTTCCCTAAAATGGGGAAGGAAATAATCACCCAAGTCCAAGAAACCCAGAGAGTCCCAAACAGGATAAACCCAAGGTGAAACACCCCAAGACATATTAATCAAATTAACAAAGATCAAACACAAAGAACAAATATTAAAAGCAGCAAGGGAAAAACAACAAATAACACACAAGGGGATTCCCATAAGGATAACAGCTGATCTTTCAATAGAAACTCTTGAAGCCAGGAGGGAATGGCAAGACATACTTAAAGTGATGAAAGAAAATAACCTACAGCCCAGATTACTGTACCCAGCAAGGATCTCATTCAAATATGAAGGAGAAATCAAAAGATTTACAGACAAGCAAAAGCTGAGAGAATTCAGCACCACCAAACCAGCTCTCCAACAAATGCTAAAGGATATTCTCTAGACAGGAAACACAAAAAGGGTGTAAAAACTTGAACCCAAAACAATAAAGTAAATGGCAACGGGATCATGCTGCTGCTGCTGCTAAGTCGCTTCAGTCGTGTCTGACTCTGTGCAACCTCATAGACAGCAGCCCACCAGGCTCCCTTGTCCCTGGGATTCTCCAGGCAAGAACACTGGAGTGGGTTGCCATTATCAATAATTACTTTAAATGCAAATGGGTTGAATGCCCCAACCAAAAGACAAAGACTGGCTGAATGGATACAAAAACAAGACCCCTGTATATGTTGTCTACAAGAGACCCACCTCAAAACAGGGGACACATACAGACTGAAAGTGAAGGGCTGGAAAAAGATTTTCCATGCAAATAGAGACCAAAAGAAAGCAGGAGTAGCAATACTCGTATCAGATAAAATAGACTTTAAAGCAAAAGCTGTGAAAACAGACAAAGAAGGACACTACATAATGATCAAAGGATCAATCCAAGAAGATATAACAATTATAAATATATATGCACCCAACATAGGAGCAACACAATATGTAAGACAAATGCTAACAAGTATGAAAGGAGAAATTAACAATAACACAATAATAGTGGGAGACTTTAATACCCCACTCACACCTATGGATAGATCAACTAAACAGAAAATTAACAAGGAGACACAAACTTTAAATGATAAAATAGACCAGTTAGACCTAATTGTTATCTATAGGACATTTCACCCCAAAACAATGAATTTCACCTTTTTTTCAAGCACACATGGAACCTTCTCCAGGATAGATCACATCCTAGGCCATAAATCTAGCTTTGGTAAATTTAAAAAAATTGAAATCATTCCAAGCATCTTTTCTGACCAAAATGCAGTAAGATTAGATCTCAATTACAGGAGAAAAACTGTTTAAAATTCCAATATATGGAGGCTGAACAACACGCTGCTGAATAACCAACAAATCACAGAAGAAATCAAAAAAGAAATCAAAATTTGCATAGAAATGAATGAAAATGAAAACACAACAACCCAAAACCAGTGGGACAATGTAAAAGCAGTGCTAAGGGGAAAGTTCGTAGCAATACAGGCATACCTCAAGAAACAAGAAAAAAGTCAAATAAATAACCTAACTCTACACCTAAAGCAACTAGAAAAGGAAGAAATGAAGAACCCCAGGGTTAGTAGAAGGAAAGAAATCTTAAAATTTGGAAATCTCCATTGAATTTTATTTTCCACCTCTAATATTTTTAATCTTCCCTCAGGCTGTAGTCAGTCTAGAATAGGCTAGGAAGACTTTTGGCAGTTTAAATCTTTTATAAGATGGTGATATGGCCCTTTAGTTTTGAGGTTGGTACACTATGTGTGAATATATATGGCATAAAAATATGACATAAAAAGAGACAAAGGATTTCAGGACAGGAACTTGTGCCTCAAATGAGGGAGGGAGTTGTGAAGGTGTACTGTGTGTGTGTGTGTATATATATATATATATAAATATATATATTTATCACACAGAGTCACTATCTTTGAAAGTCACTATCTTTGCACCCTCAGGTGCACAGCTTTTTCAGCCATCTCTTTCCTACAAAGCCTTTGAAGTGATGTCAAGGTATGAAGCTAGCACATTCTGGTTCTTGGGAATTAACTGTTATTTCCTTGAAGAGTCAAGCCTGACAAATGGCCTTCAAGAGCAGGGATAATAGTATTATGATTGCCCTGAGTGACTCCAACTCTCCTTGGGAGGTAGGCATTACTCGCTTTCAAATATTACCTCTCCATATCTAGTGAGCAGAAAGAGTGATATTTTGAAGGCACTTTGGTTTGCTGGCAATGTGTTCTTCTTAGCCAGTGTGATTGAGTGGCTATGGCTTAACAAGAAGCAACATGTATTTTAACCATAGAAATATAAGTTTTGGTTCATAACCATAGAAATATAAGTTTTGGTTCATTCTCCCTTTTTAAAAACACTACATATAGATGGATTTCACATTACCTTCATTTCTTATAGAATATAGAACTCTACCCAGAAAGGAGGCTTATGTGGTTTCATCCTGCTTCTTACTGAACCCATCTCTATGGGATTTCTGGTGATTGGAACTCACATGGAACATTCTGCTTTGAGCTTGTTTTTGGTAAAACAGCTGGTATTGTAAAGCAAACCCAAGGGAAGCTCTTAGGCTGTGTTCCTGCCTTTCACACAGCTAAAAAGGAGCTCAGAATGGGTAGATCTGAAAGGACATTTGGAGACCATCTTGTTCTACCCTTCATGGTACAGATGGAAAATTCAAGCCCCGAGTTGAAGAAAGGAACTTCCTTAAGGTCACACAGTAAGATAATGGTGGACCTCTGTCTTCAGAAGGCTGTTATCCCTCCTTGGTCGTATGTTAAGGAGGAATCTGACTGGTATATCTATTTAAACTAATTCTCTCTGTGTGAAAACATTTTCATATACTCCATGTGGTTTAACTTTAAAATTTTTATTTTAAATTAAATTTATATTTACAGAAAAGTTGCAATCATAGTACAGGGAGTTTCCATACACTCACTCAGTTTCTGATAATGTTATTATCTTATATTACTATGGTATATTTACCAAAACTTACACTGGTGAGATGGAAGAAGATGGCAGAGGGGTAAGTTGGGGATATCACCTGCCTCTCTACAAGTATATCAAAAATTCATCAGAATTTGGAACAACTCCTGCAGAACAACTTCTGAACAACAGCAAAACACCTGAAACCTCCAAAAAGGCAAGTCAGTCTCCTTAGAACAAGATAGGACAAAGGATAAAGACATAAAAAGAGACAAAGGATTTCAGAACAGGAACTTGTGCCTCAAGTGAGGGAGGGAGTTGTGAAGGAGGAAAAGTTTCCATGCATTAGAAAACCCCTTCACAGGTGGGGCCAAAGGGGAACTACCAAACCTCAGAGTGCCATGCAACAGTGCCAGCTCAGAGGGCAAAACACAGAGAAAATTCACAGAAATCACTGCTGCTGTCAAACACCTTTTCTCAGCTGATAAGCAGCTCACAAGACTCAGCCCAGACCAGAGGCTGAGGCAGGAAGCCAAGAGAAGTGGCTAGCAAGACTCAGCCTACATCAGAGGGTGGGGGCGGGGGGCAGAGGCTCCAGCAAAGGTTCCAAGGAGAGGTCGGGGGCTGGTGGCCATGAGGATATTCTGAGAAGACTACTTCCATACAATTGGGGAATTAGATGTGCCTGCCAATGCCAAAGCCTGAGGCAGGAAATAAAACATTGCTGACGCAGTCCTGATCCCAAAGTTGTCAGCTACCACCAGGCTGTGAGCAGGCACAGGTTACTGCCTGCACCTTGATGGGAGCTTAAACAGCTGAGCTCTTTCTAGGGACCCCCAGCCTGGGGCTTTTTCCTCTGGGGAACTCACAACCTGCCTCATACTGTAATAGCATCCAACAGGTCTCTATGGCCCCAGGCACTCCCCAGTACATCCCAGTTGTGGCTGCTATATCCTCCCCTCTCCCCAGCCCAAGAAAGCACGAGCCCTGATGAGCCTCATCCTTTACCCCCTCATGCCCAGGAGGAAACAGACCGTGGACTTTAGGGGCAACTGTGAACTTTAAGAGCAAGTACAAGCTGGAATAAGGCCAGAACTGGGACTGAACTAACACCGTGGTGCCCACAACAGGTCCAGAAACCTTCTTAGAAATATTAGAGGATTTTTGTGTAAGTCTTGCTAGATGTTCTTAGCTCCTGAATATTCGGGACTTGTCTTCTGTGCTGTGTGGCTTGTGAGATCTTGGACTACAGAGGGGTAGAGCCTGAAACCCTGAGGTGGGACACCCGAGCCCAAGACTTTGCTCCCCCAGATAAATGATGACACCAGGGAACATTAATAGGTGACAGCCTTCCCAAAGGCCCCCATCTCCACACCATAACCAAGCCCACCACCCAAGGACCAGCAAGCTTAGTGCCTTGATGCCCCACACCAGTGCTTCAACAAAACAGAAACACAGTGCTGCGCATTAGCAGACAGGCTGCCAAAGCCATACCAAGCATACCAAATACATAGACACCCCAAAACTCACTACTCGACATGGCACTGCCTTTCAGAGAGACAAGATCCAGCTCCATCCATCAGAACACAAACACAAGCCCCCCCCCCCCCCAACCAGGAAGCTACTACACACTGGTCCAACCTCACTCATGGGGGGCAGACTTCAAAATTAAGAGGAACTACAACCTCCCAGCCTGCAGAAAGGAGACCCCCAAGCACAGTAAACTAAACAAAAGGAAAAGAAATAGAAATATGCTGCGGGTGAAGGAACAAGGTAAAAACCCACCAGACCAAACAAGTGAGGAGGAAATAAGGAGTCTACCTGAAAGAGAATTCAGAATAATGATAGTAAAGATGATCCAAAACCTTGAAAACAAAATGGAAGCATGGTTAAATAGACTAGAGGCATGGATCAAGAAGATGCAATAAATGTTTAACAAAGACCTAGAAGAATTAAATAATAATCAACAATGAAAAATGCAATAACTGAGATTAGAAATACACTAGAGGGAACCAACAGTAGAGTAACTGAGGCAGAAGAATGGATAAGTGAGCTGGAAGACAGAGTGGTGGAAATAAATGAAGCAGAGCAGATAAAGAGAAAAGAATAAAAAGAAATGAGGACAGCCTCAGAGACTCCTGGGACAACATTAAGTGCCCCAACATTTGAATCATAGTTGTCCCAGAAGAAGACAGAAGGAAAGGGCATGATAAAATATTTGAGGAGATTATAGTTGAAAACTTCCCTAATGTGGGGAAGGAAATAGCCACCCAAGTCCAGGAAGCCCAGAGAGTCCAATACAGGATAAACCCAAGAAGAAATACGCTAAAACACATATTAATCAAACTAACAAATATTAAACACAAAGGACAAATATTAAAAGCAGCAAGGGAAAAGCAACAAATAACATACAAGGGGATCCCCATAAGGATAACAGCTTATCTTTCAACAGAAACTCTGCAGGACAGAGGGAAAGGCAAATATATTTAAAGTAATGAGAAGGAAAAACCTACAACCAAGATTATGCTATGCAGCAAAGATCTTATTCAGATTCTAAGGAGAATTCAAAAGCTTTACAGACAAGCAGCAGCTAAACAAATGTTAAAGGAACTTCTCTAGACAGGAAACACAGAAAAGGCCTATAAAACAGACCCCAAACAATGAAGTAAATGGTAACAGGATCATACGTATCAATAATTACCTTAAATGTAAATGGGCTAAATGCTCCAACCAGAAGACATAGACTGGGTGAATGGATACAAAAACAAGACCCCTACATATACTGTCTACAAGAGACCCACCTCAAACCTAAGGACACATACAGACTGAAAGTGAGGGGCTAGAAAAATATATTCCATGCAAATAGATATCAGAAGAAAGTGGGAGTAACAATACTCATATCAGATAAAATAGACTTTAAATAAAAATCAATACAAGAGACAAAGAAAGATACTACATAATGATTAATCCAAGAAGACATAACAATTATAAATACATATTCACCCAACATAGGACCAGCTCAATACATAAGGCAAATGCTAACAACTATTAGAAGGGAAATTGACAGTAACACAATAATATCGAGGGACTTTCATACCCCACTCACACAATGGACAGATCATTCAGACAGAAAATTGATAAGGAAACACAAACTTCAAACAATACAATGGACCAGCTGAATCTAATGGATATATATAGGGCACTTCACCAAAAAACAATAGACTTCAATATTTTCTCAAGTGCACATGGAACATTCTCCAACAAATCTAGCCTTGGTAATTTAAAAAAAGTTGAAATCATTTCAAGCATCTTTTCTGATCAAAACTCTGTAAGTTTAGATATTAACTACAGGGGGAAAAAACTATAAAAAACACGAACACATGGAGGCTAAACAATACACTTATGAATAACCAACAGATCACTGATGGGAAGTCAAAATATGCCTATAAATAACTGGCTGAAAACATGACAAGTCAGAACCTATGGGATGCAGTAAAAGTAGTGCTAAGAGGGAAAGTTATAGCAATATAAACCTACCTCAAGAAACAAGACAGATGTCAAATAAATAACCTAAACTTACACATAAAGCAACTAGAAAAAGAAGAACAAACAAACAAACAAGAAAACCCAGAGCTAGTAGAAAGAAAGAAATCATAAAGATCAGAGCAGAAATAAATGAAAAAGAAATGGAGACTATAGCACAGATCAATAAAACTAAAAGCTGGTTCTTTGAGAAGATGAACAAAATTGACAAACCATTAGGCAGAATCATCAAGAAATCAAGGGAGAAGACTCAATAAAATTAGAAATGAAAAAGGAGAAGTTACAACAGACAACAAAGAAATACAAAGGATCATAAGAGACTACTATGAGCAACCATATGCCAATAAAATGGACAACTTGGAAGAAATTGACAAATTCTTAGAAAAGTAAAACCTTCTAAAACTGAACCAGGAAGAAATAGAAAATATGAACAGACCAATCACAAGAACAGAAATTCAAACTGTAGTAAAAAAATCTTCCAACAAACAAAATCCCAGGGCCAGATGGCTTCACAGGCAAATTATACCAGAAATTTAGAGAAGACCTGACACCTATCTTGCTCAAACTCCTCCAGAATATTGCAGAGGAAGGAAAAATCCAAAAGTCATTCTACAAAGCCACCATAACTCTGATACCAAAAGCAGACAAAGATGCCACACACAAGAAAGAAAGAAGATTACAGGCCAATATCACTGATGAACATACATGCAAAGATTGTCAATAAATTTTAGCAAACAGAACCCAACAACACACTAAAAAGTGTATCGTGATCAAGTAGGCTTTATCCCAGGGATGTGAGTATTTTTCAGTATACACAAATCCATCAATATGATTCACCATATTAACAAACTAAAAGACAAAAACCACATGATCATCTCAATAGATGGAGAGAAAACCTTTGATAAAATTCAGCACCATTTATGATAAAAAACTCTCCAGAAAGTAGGCACAGAAGAAACATACCTCAATACAATAAAGGCCACAAACAAAGAACCCACAGCAAACCTTATCCTCAATGGTGAAAGAGTTAAAGCATTTCCTCTAAATTCAGGAATAAGGCAGGGGTGCCCACTTTCACCACTGGTATTCAACATAGTTTTGGAAGTCCTAGTGACAGCAATCATAGGAGAAAAAGAAATAAAAGGAATCCAGATTGGAAAAGAAAAACTAAAACTCTCACTGTTTGCAAATGACATGATTATCTACATAGAAAATCCTAAAGATACCATCAGAAATTTACTTAGTGCTAATCAATGAATATAGGAAAGTTGTAGTATATGAAATGAATACATAGAACTCCTTTGCATTCCTATATACTAACAATGAAAAATCAGAAAGAGAAATTAAGGAAACAATCTTATTCACCATTGTGACAAAAATAATAAAATACTTAGGAATAAATTTATCTAAAGAGACAAAAGACCTATATGCAGATACCTATAAGACACTGATGAAAGAAATCAAAGATGACACAAAAAGATGGAGAGATATACCATGTTCTTGGATAGGAAGAATCAATATAGTGAAAATGACTATACTACCAAAACCAATATATAGATTCAATGCAATCCTTATCAAACTACCAACAGTACTTTTCACAGAACTCAGTTCAGTTCAGTTCATTCACTCAGTCATGTCTGACTGTGACCCCATGGACTGCAACAAACCAGGCTTCCCTGTCCATCACCAACTCCCGGAGCTTGCTCAAACTCATATCCACTGAGTTGGTGATGCCATCCAACCATCTTATCCTCTGTTGTCCCTTTCCCCTCCTGTCTTTAATCTTTCCCAGCAACAGGGTGTTTGCCAATGAGTCAGTTCTTCACATCAGGTGGCCAAAGTATTGGAGTTTCAGCTTCATCATCAGTCCTTCCAATGAATATTCAGGACTGATTTCCTTTTGGATTGACTGGTTTGATCTCAATGCAGTCCAAGGGACTCTCAAGAGTCTTCTCCAACACCACAGTTTAAAAGCATTAATTCTTTGTCACTCAGATTTCTTTATAGTCCTACTCTCACATCCATATAGGACTACTGGAAAAACCATAGCTTTGACTAGATGGACCTTTGTCAACAAAGTAATGTCTCTGCTTTTTAATATGCTGCCTAGGTTGGTCATAGCTTTTCTTCCAAGAAGCAAGCATCTTGTAATTTTGTGGCTGCAGTCACCATCTTCAGTGATTTTGGAGCCCAAGAAAATAAAATCTGTCACGGTTTCCATTGTTTCCCCATCTATTTGCCATGAAGTGATGGGACCAGATGACATGATCTTCATTTTTTGAATGTTGAGTTTTAAGCCAACTTTTTCACTCTCCTCTTTCACTTTCATCAAGAGGCTCTTTAGTTCTTTGCTTTCTGCTATAAGGGTGGCATCACCTATGTATCTGAGGTTATTGATAT
This sequence comes from Bos indicus x Bos taurus, assembly GCF_003369695.1. Taxonomy (NCBI): domain Eukaryota; kingdom Metazoa; phylum Chordata; class Mammalia; order Artiodactyla; family Bovidae; genus Bos; species Bos indicus x Bos taurus. The sequence continues at coordinate 68,057,489 of NC_040105.1, read as the reverse complement.
TTCTCCCAGCAATCTTGATTCCAGCTTGTGCTTCATCCAGCCCAACATTTCACATGATGTACTCTGCATATAAGTTAAATAAACAGGGTGACAATATAAAGCCTTGACATACTCCTTTCCCAATTTGCAACCAGTCTGTTGTTCCACGTGTGGTTCTAACTGTTGCTTCTTGACCTGCATACAGAACTAGAACAAGTAACTTCACAATTTGCTGCTGCTGCTAAGTCGCTTCAGTCTTGTCCGACTCTGTGCGACCCCATAGACGTCTGGCAGCCCACCAGGCTCCCCCGTCCCTGGGATTCTCCAGGCAAGAACACTGGAGTGGGTTATTTCCTTCTCCAGTGCATGAAAGTGAAAAGTGAAAGTGAAGTCGCTCAGTCGTGTCCGACTCTTAGCGACCCCATGGACTGCAGCCTACCAGGTTCCTCCATCCATGGGATTTTCCAGGCAAGAGTACTGGAGTGGGGTGCCATTGCCTTCTCTGTCACAATTTGCAGGGAAACACAAATGACCCTGAATAGCCAAAGCAATCTTGAGAAAATAGAATGGAACTGGAGGAGTTAACTTTCCTGACCTCAGACTACACTACAAAGCTACAGTCATCAGGACAGTGTGGTTAAAGCACAAAAACAGAAGTATAGACCAATGGAACAAGATAGAAAGCCCAGAGATAAATCCATGCAGCTATGGGCACAATATCTTTGACAAAGGAGGCAAAAATATACAATGGAGAAAAGACAATTTCTTTTCTTCAACAAGTGGTGGTAGGAAAACTGGTCAACTATGTGTAAAAGAATGAAATTAGAAATTAGAACACCATACACAAAAATAAAATGGATTAAAATTTAAATGTAAGGCCAGAAACAATAAAGCTCTTACATAAACTCTCTTACATAAACCACAGCAAGATCCTCTGTAACCCACATCCTAGAATAATGGAAATAACAAGAATAAGAAAATGGGACCTAATTAAGCTTCAAAGCTTTTGTGCAACAAAGCAAACTATAAGCAAGGTGAAAAGATAACCCCAAGAATGGTAGAAATTAACAGCAAATGAAACAACTGACAAAGAGTCAATCACCAAAATATACAAGCAGGTCATGTAGCTCAAGCAGGTCATTTAAACAAACAACCCTATCAAAAACTGCCAGAAGACCTAAACGGACATTTCTGCAAAGAATTCATACTGATGCTCAATAAACACATGAAAAGATGCTCAACACCACTCATTATTCAGTTCAGTCACTCAGTCTTGTCTAACTCTTTGTGACCCCATGGACTGCAGCATGCCAGGCTTCCCTGTCCATCACCAACTCCTGGAGCTTGCTCAAACTCATGTCCATCGAGTTGGTGATGCCATCCAATCATCTCATTCTCTGTCGTCCCCTCTCCTCCTGCCTTCAATCTTTCCCAGCATCAGCATCTTTTCCAATGAGTCAGTTCTTCACATCACTCAGTATTAGAAAAATTCAAATCAAAACCACGGTGAGGTATCATCTCACACTGGTCAGAATGGCCATCATCAAAAAATATACAAACAGTAAATGCTGGAGAGAGTGTGGAGAAAAGGGAACCCTCTTACACTTTTAGTGGAAATGCAAATTGATACAGCTACTATGGAGAATAGAACTTTTAAAAAACCTAGGAGTAAAGCTTCTTCTCCAGGGGATCTTCCTGACCCAGGGATTGAACCCAGGTTTCCCGCATTGCAGGCAGACACTTTAACCTCTGAGCCACCAGGGAAGCCCTTTCTTTCTTTTCTTTCAGGAATAAAGCTACTATACAACCCAGAAATCCCACTACTTGGCATATACCCTGAGAAAACCATAATTGGAAAAGACCCATGTACTCCAATGTTCATTGCAGCAGTATTTACAATAGCTAAGACATGGAAGCAATGTAGATATCCATTGTCAGATGAATGGACAAGGAGGTTGTGGTACATATACACAATGGAATATTACTCAACTATAGAAAGGAATACATTTGAGTCAGTTTTAGTGAGGTGGATGAACCTAGAGCCTATTATACAGAGTGAAGTAAATCAGAAGGAGAAAGTCAAATACTGTACATGAATGCAGATATATAGAATCATCCTATTTTCAGGGCAGCAAAGGAGACACAAACATTTTGGATACAATTAGGGAAGGAGAAGGTGGGATGAGATGAGAAAATAGCATTGAAACATACACATTACCATATGTAAAATATATATCCTGTGGGAGTTAGATGTATGACAGAGGGAACCCAAAGCCACATAGAGGTGTTAATACCTAGAGGTTTGGGATGGGGAGTGGGTGGGATAGGAGTTCAAGAGGAAGGGGGCATGTGTATACCTAATGATGATTCATGTTGAAGTATGGCAAAATCATCACAGTATTTAATGTAATTATCCTCTAATTAAAAAAAACTTACATTGATATATTACTACTAATTTCACCAGTTTTCCTATTAATGTCCTTTTTTAAAAAGTACTAGAATCCAGTCCAAGGTTTAATCAGTCCATTGCATTTAATCATCATGTGTTGTTACTCATCTCTGATCTGTGGCAGTTTCTCAGTTTTTCCTTTTTTTTTTTCTTTTTCATAACTCTAACATTTTTGTAGAGTACTGGTTAGAAGTTTTGTAGAAGGCCTCTCAATTTCTGTAAGTCTGATGTTTTTCTCATGAGCACACTGGGGTTATTGGTTTTGTAGAGGACTGTTGTTATCATTGTTCAGTCACTAAGTCATGTCCAACTCTTTTGTGACCCCATGGACTATAGCTCAACAGGCTCCTCTGTCCATGGTATTTCCTAGGCAAAAGTACTGTAACGGGTTGCCATTTCCTTCTCCAGAAGATCTTCCCAACTCAGGGATTGAACTCATGTTGCCTGCATTGGCAGGCAGAGTCTTTACCAAGAAGCCCCTAAGGAAGACCTTTTGGAGAAGACTACCACAGAAGTAAAGTGCCATTTTTATCACATTATATCAAGGAGGGTACATAATATCCCCTTCATGGATCACAGCCTTGTTGTGACTAAGAGGCTTGCATAAATCAATGAACCTATGAGCAATGCCACGCAGGGACATCCAAGACAGATGGATCATAATGAAGAGTTCTGACAAAACGTGGTCCACTGGAGGAGAAAATGGCAAACCACTCTTGCTGTGAGAATCTCATGAACAATATGAAAAGGCAGAAAGATTTGACATTGGAAGATGAGCCTCCCAGGTCAGAAGGTATTCAAATGCTACTGGGGAAGAGTTCAGGCAATTACTAATAGCTCCAGAAAGAATGAAGCAACTAGGCCAAAACAAAAATGATGCTCAGTTGTGGATGTGTCTGGTGGTAAAAGTAAAGTCCATTGGATAGGAACCTGGAATTAGGTCCATCGATCAAGGAAAATTGAATGTCATCAAGCAGGAGATGTTAAGATTGAACGTCAACATCTTAGGAATCAGTGAACTAAAATGGACGGGAATGGGCAAATTTAATTCAGATGACCATTATGTCTAATACTGTGGGCAAGAATCCCTTTGAAGAATAAAGTAGCCCTCATATTCAACAAAGGAGTCTGAAATGCAGTACTTGGGTGCAGTCTCAAAACACGACAGAATGATCTCAGTTCATTTCCAAGGCAAATCATTCAACGTCACAGTAATCCAAGTCTATGCCCCGATCAGTAATGCCAAAGAAGGTGAAGTTGACAGGTTCTATGAAGACCTATAAGAACTTCTAGAACTAACACCAAAAAAAAAAAAAATGTTCACTTTATCACAGGGGATTGGAATGCAAAGGTAGGAAGTCAAGAGATACCTGGAGTAACAGACAAGTTTGGCCTTGAAGTACAAAACGAAGTAGGGCAAAGGTTAACAGAGTTTTGTCAAGAGAACACCCTTTTCCAACAACACAATAGACAATTCTACACACGGACATTACCAAATGATCAATACAGAAATCAGATTGATTATATTCTTTGCTGCTAAAGATGGAGAAGCTCTATACAGTCAGCAAAAACAATACCTGGAGCTGACTGTAGCACAGATCATCAATTCCCTATTGCAAAATTCAGGCTTAAATTGAAGTAAGTAGGAAAAACCACTAGGCAATTTAGGTATGACCTAAATCAAATCCCTGACACTTATACAGTAGAAATGATGAATAGAATCAAGGGATTAGATCTGGTTGACAGAGTGCTTGAAGAACTATGGACAGAGGTTCCTAATATTGTGCAGGAGGCAATAACCAAAATCATCCCGAGCTAAAAGAAATGCAAGAGGCAAAATGGTTGTCTGAGGAGGCTTTACAAATAGCTGAGGAAAGAAGAGAAGTGAAAGACAAGGGAGAAAGGGAAAGATATACCCAACTGAATGCAGAGTTCCAGAGAATAGCAAAGAAAGATAAGAAAGCCTTCTTATGTGAACGATGCAAAGAAATAGGGGAAAACAATACAATGGGAAAGACTAGAGATCTATTTTAAAATATTGGAGATACCAAGGGTATATTTCATGTAGAAATGGGCACAATAAGGAACAGAAATGGTAAGGACCTAACAGAAGCAAAAGCGACTAGGAAGAGGGGGCAAGAATACAGAGACGAACTACAGAAAAACAGTCTTAATGACCCAGATAACCACAATGGTGTAGTCACTCACCTAGAGCTGGACATCCTGGAGTGCAAAGTCAAGTGGGCCTTAGGAGGCAATGCTACAAACAAAAGTAGCGGAGGTGATGGAATTCCAGCTGAGCTATTTCAAATCCTAAATGATGCTGTTGTTAAAGTGCTGCACTCAATATGTCATCAAATTTGGAAAACCTAACAGTGGCCACAGGACTGGAAAGGTCAATTTTTATTCCAATCCCAAAGAAAAGCAATACCAAAGAATGTTCAAACTACCATATAATTGCACTCATTTCACATGCTAGTAAGATTATGTCAAAAGGCTTCAAGCTTGGCTTCATCAGTATATAAACCAAGAACTTCCAGATGTACAAGCTAGATTTTTAAAAGGCAGAAGAACCAGAGATCAAATTACTAACACTCATTGGATCATGGAGAAAGTAAAGGAGTTCCAGAAAAACATCTACTTCTTTTTCATTGATTACACTATTCATTGACTGTTTTAATGACTATGCTGTTGACTACACTATTCGTACACTGCTTCATTGACTACACTAAAGCCTTTGACCATGTGGATCACAAAAAAACTGGAAAGTTCTTAAAGTGATGGGAATGCCAGACCACCTTACCTGTCTCCTGAGAAACCTGTATGCTGGTTAAGAAACAACAGTTAGAACTGAACATGGAACAACTGACTGGTTCAAAATTTGGAAAGGAGTAGGACAAGGCTGTAAATTGTCACCATCTGTATTTAACTTCTGTGCAGAGTACATCATGTGAAACGCTGGGCTGGATGAATCACAAGCTGGAATCAAGATTGCCAGGAGAAATACCATCAACCTCAGATATGCAGATGATGCCACTTTAATGGCAGAAAGTGAAGAGGAACTAAAAAGCCTCTTGTTGAGGGTGAAAGAGGAGAGTGAAAAAGCTGGCTTAAAGCTCAACATTCAGAAAACGAAGATCATGGCATCTGGTCCCATCACCTCATGGCAAACAGAAGGGGAAAAAGTGGAAGCAGCGACTGATTTTATTTTCTGGGCTCCAAAATCACTGTGGATGGTGACTGCAGCAATGGAATTAAGACACTTGCTCCTTAGAAGGAAAGCTATGACAAACCTAGACATTGTATTAAAAAGCAGAGATATCACTTTGCTGAAAAAGTTCCATCTAGTCAAAACTATGGTTTTTCTAGTAGTCATATATGGATGTGACATTTGGACCATAAAGAAGGCTGAGTGCTGAAGAAGTGATGCTTTCAAATTGTGGTGCTGGAGAAGACTATTGAGAGTCCCTTGGACTGCAAGGAGAACAAACCAGTCAATCTTAAAGAAAATCAACCCTGAATATTCATTGGAAGGACTGATGCTGTAGCTCCAGTACTTTGGCCACATAATGTGAAGAACTGACTCAGTGGAAAAAACCCTGATACTGGGAAGGATTGAAGGCAAAAGGAGAAGGGGGCGGAAGAGAATGAGATGTTAGATAGCATCACAGACTTAATGGAGATGAATTCGAGCAAACTCCAGGGGATAGTGAAGGACAGGGGAGCCTGAAATGCTACAGTCCATGAGTTCACAAAGAATCAGACACAACTTAGTGACTGAACAACAACAATAACATATATCAACAAGATGTATCACTAATATCACTACTTAACTTTGATCACTTTGTTAACCTAATATTTGCCATTTTTATCCAAAGTAAAGTTTCTTTTTTTGCCTTTCCATTCTCTATTCTTTGGAAGTAGCTCACTAAGTGTAGCCCCCACTGAAGCTTGTCCTTCAGGAAGGGAGAAAGATATTATATACATATTATTTGGAATCATCCGTAAAGAATATATGTATCTTTTATACCTTAATTTATTCTTACATTTATATGTGTATGAACTCACATATATTTATTTTATACTTTGAGTTTTAATCCAATATTACCTCATTTATTTTGTTACTCAAAATTCTCACAGCTTTGTCCATCAGGAATTCTTTGAGTTTGGCTCCTGTGGCCCTTTGAAATGTCCCCTTCATGTTATCTTTTCAGTACTGCCTTATTTTCTGGTACTACAAGATACTTCAGGCTTATTTGGTATTTTACTTTCCCTAGTCCTAGAATTCACCAATTCTTCAAAGAACCCTAGTTCCTTTTATTGGAAAATTGTATTTAAAAATGAAGGTATGGGAGCGAAAGAAATCTTAAGAAAGAAGAAAGCTGGAAGTGTTATGACTTCTGACTTTATACTTTAAAGCTACAGTAATCAAAACAGTATGGTACTGGGACAAAAACAGACACATAAATCAATGGAATAGAATAGAGAGGCCAGCAATAAACTCAAGCTTAAATGGTCAATTAACATACAATGAAAGAGGCAAGAATATGTAATATATATACAGATATGTGTATATATGATACAATTATATTCAGTAAATGGTATTGGGAAAACTTGACAGCTATATTAAAAAGAATCAAAGTGGACTACTTTCTCACATTATACAAAAATAAATTCAAAATGGGTAGAAGATGTAAACGTAAGACTTGAAACCATAAATCTGCAAGAAATATAGACAGTACATTTTTAACATTAATCTTAGTGATATTTTTTTATCTGTCTACTCAGGCAAAGGCAACAAAAGCAAACCCATGAATGGGAGAAGATAGTTGCAAATGATATATCTCATAAAGGGTTAATATCCAGATTATACAAGGAACTCATTTAACTCAACCAAAAAAAAAAAAAAAATGAGCAGAGACCCTTGACAGATATTTTTCCAAAGAAGACATACAGATGGCAAAGAGTCATAAGAAAAAATGCTCAACATGACTACTCATCAGGGAAAAGTACAGCAAAACCACAATGAAATATCACTGCACAACTGTCAGATTGGCTACTATCAAAAACAAAATAAATAACAAATAATTATCAGAGTATGGAGAAAAGAGTACCTTTGGGCACTATTCATAAGATTGTAAATTGTTGCACCCATTTTGGAAAACAGTATGGGAGTTCCTCAAAACATAGAAAATAGAACAGCCATAGATCCAGGGATTTCACTTCTGGGTATTTACCTCAAGAAAACAAAAGCACAAATTAAGAAAAATACAAGTACACCAGTGTTCATGGCAGCATTACTTACAATAGCCAGAGTATGGAAGCAACCCAAGTGTTAATCAATAGATGAATGAAGAATGTGTAACATATGTATATATTGTTATTGTTGTTCAGTTGCTAAATCATGTCCAACTTTTTGCAATCCCATGAACTTCAGCATGCTAAGCTTCCCTGTCCTTCACTATCTCCTGGAGCTTACTCAAACTCATGGCCATTGAACTGATGATGCAATACAACCATCTCATCCTCTGTTGTCCCCTCATCCTCCAGCCTTCAAGCTTTCCCAGCAGCAGGGTCTTTTCCAAAGAGTCAGTTCTTCCCATCAGGTGGCCAAAGTCCTGGAGCTTCAGTACCAGTCCTTCCAATGACTATTCAGGACTGATTTCCTTTAGGATTGATTGGTTTGATCTCCTCGCAGTCCAAGGGACTCACAAGAATCTTTTGCAGCACCACAGTTTGAAAGCATCAATTCTTTGTCACTCAGCCTTCTTTATGGTCCATCTCTCACATCTGCACATGACTACTGAATAAACCATAGCTTTGACTATACAGATCTTTGTCAGAAAAGTGATGTCTCTGCTTTCTAATATACTGTCTAGGTTTGTCATAGCTTTTCTTCCAAGGAGCAAGTGTCTTTTAATTTCATGGCTGCAGTCACCCTCCGCAGTGATTTTGGAACCCAAGAAAATAAAATAGGTCACTGTTTCCACTTTTTCCCCATTTGTCTGCCATGAAGTGATGGGACCAGATGCCATGATCTTCATTTTTTGAATGTTGACTTTTAAGCCTGCTTTATCACTCACCTCTTTCACCTTTATCAAGAGGCAATTTAGTTCCTCTTTGCTTTCTGCCATTAGAGTGGTATCATTTGGATACCTGAGGTTATTGATATTTCTCCTGGCAATCTTGATTCAACCTTATGATTCATCCCACCTGGCATTTTGTATGATATGCTCTGCATAGAAGTTAAATAGGCAGTGCGACAATATACAACACTGACATATTCCTTTCCCAATTTTGAACCAGTCAGTTGTTCCATGTCTGATTCTAACTGTTGCTTCTTGTCCTGCATACAGGTAAGGTGGTCTGGTATTCCCATCTCTAAGAATTTTCCACAGTCTGTTGTTATCCACGTGGTCAAAGACCTTAGCATAGGCAATGAAACAGAAATAGATGTTTTTCTGGAATTCCCTTGTTTTTTATGTGACCCAGCAGATATTTGCAATTTGATCTCTGGTTCCTCTGCCCTTTTATAGTCCAGCTTGTACATCTGGAATTTCTTGGTTCATATACTGCTGAAGCCTAGCTTGAAGGATTTTGAGCATAATCTTGCTAGCATGGTGACTGAACTGAACTGAACTGAACTTGATAGCATGTGAAATGAGCACAATTGTATGGCAATTTGAACATTTTTTGGCATTGCCTTTCTTTGGGATTGGAATGGAAACTGACCTTTTTCAGTCCTATAACCACATGGGAATACCAGACCACCTGACCTGCCTCTTGAGAAACGTGTTTGCAGGTCAGTCAGTCAGTTCAATCACTCAGTCGTGTCCGACTCTTTGCGACCCCATGAACCGCAGCACGCCAGGCTTCCCTGTCCATTACCAACTCTCAGAATCCACCCAAACCCATGTCCATTGAGTCGGTGATGCCATCCAACCATCTCATCCTCTGGCATCCCCTTCTCTTCCTACTCTCAATCTTTCCAAGCATCAGAGTCTTTTCCAATGAGTCAGCTCTTTGCATCAGGTGGCCAAAGTATTGGAGTTTCGACTTCAACATCACTCCTTCCAATGAACACCCAGGACTGATCTCCTTTAAGTCCTGGCTAGATCTCCTTGCAGTCCAAGGGATTCTCAAGAGTCTTCTCCAACACCACAGTTCAAAAGCATCAATTCTTCGGTGCTCAGCTTTCTTTATAGTCCAACTCTCACATCCGTACATGACCACTGGAAAAACCATAGCCTTGACTAGATGGACCTTTGTTGACAAAGTAATGTCTCTGCTTTTTACTATGCTGTCTAAGTTGGTCATAACTTTCCTTCCAAGGAGTAAGCATCTTTTAATTTCATGGCTGCAATCACCATCTGCAGTGATTTTGGAGCCCAGAAAAATAAAGTCTGACACTGTTTCCCCATCTATTTGCCATGAAGTGATGGGACCAGATGCCATGATCTTCATTTTCTGAGTGTTGAGCTTAAGCCAACTTTTTCACCCTGCTCTTTCACTTTCATCAACAGGCTCTTTAGTTCTTCTTCATTTTCTGCCATAAGGGTGGTGTCATCTGCATATCTGAGGTTATTGATATTTCTCCTGGCAATCTTGATTCCAGCTTGTGCTTCTTCCAGCCCAGCGTTTCTCATGATGTCCTCTACATATAAGTTAAATAAGCAGGGTGACAATATACAGCCTTGACGTACTGCTTTTCCTATTTGGGACCAGTCTGTTGTTTCATGTCCAGTTCTAACTGTTGCTTCCTGACCTGCATATAGGTTTCTCAAGAGGCAGGTCAGGTGGTCTGGTATTCCCATCTCTTTCAGAATTTTCCACAGTTTCTTGTGATCCACACAGTCAAAGGCTTTGGCATAGTCAATAAAGCAGAAATAGATGCTTTTCTGGAACTCTCTTGCTTTTTCCATGATCCAGCGGATGTTGGCAATTTGATCTCTGGTTCCTCTGCCTTTTCTAAAACCAGCTTGAACATCCGGAATTTCATCGTTCACGTATTGCTGAAGCCAGGCTTGGAGAATTTTGAGCATTACTTTGCTAGCATGTAAGATGAGTGCCACTGTGTGATAGTTTGATCATTCTTTGGCATTGCCTTTCTTTGGGACTGTAATGAAAACTGACCTTTTCCCGTTCTGTGGCCACTGCTGAGTTTTCCAAATTTGCTGGCATATTGAGTGCAGAACTTTCACAGCATCATCTTTCAGGATTTGAAATAGCTAAACTGGAATTCCATCACCTCCACTAGCTTTGTTCATAGTGATGCTTCCTAAGGCTCACTTGACTTCACATTCCAGTATGTCCAGCTCTAGATAAGTGTGAGTGATCACACCATTGTGATTATTTGGGTCATGAAGATCTTTTTTGTACCATTCTTCTGTTTATTCTTGCCACCTCTTCTTAATATTTTCTGCCTCTCTTAGGTCCATACCACTTCTGTCCTTTATTGAACCCATCTTCACATGAAATGTTCCCTTGGTGTCTCTAATTTTCTTGAAGAGATCTCTAGTCTTTCCCATTCCATTCTTTTCCTCTATTTCTTTGCATTGATCACTGAGGAAGGCTTTCTTATCTCTTCTTGCTATTCTTTGAAACTCTGCATTCAAATGGGTATATCTTTCCTTTTCTCCTATGCTTTTTGTTTCTCTCCTTTTCACAGCTATTTGTAAGGCCTCCTCAGACAGCCATTTTGCTTTTTTGTATTTCTTTTTCTTGGGGATGGTCTTGATTCCTGTCTCCTGTACAATGTCAGGAAGCAATAGTTAGAACTGGACATGGAACAACAGACTGGTTCCAAATAGGAAAAGGAGTATATCAAGGCTGTATACCGTCACCCTGCTTATTTAACTTATATGCAGAGGACATCATGAAAAATGCTGGGCTCGATGAAGCACAAGCTGGAATCAAGATTTCTGGGAGAAATATTAAAACCTCAGATATGCAAATGACACCACACTTATGGCAGAACATGAAGAAGAACTAAAGAGCCTCTTGATGAAAGTGAAAGTGGAGAGTGAAAAAGTTGGCTTAAAGCTCAACATTCAGAAAGCTAAGGTCATGGCATCTGGTCCCATCACTTCATGGCAAATAGATGGGGAAACAGTGGAAACAGTGGCTGACTTCATTTTTCTGGGCTCCAGAATCACTGCAGATGGTGATTGCAGCCATGAAATTAAAAGACTCTTACTCCTTGGAAGGAAAGTTATGACCAACGTAGATAGCATATTAAAAAGCAGAGACATTACTTTGTCAACAAAGGTCCATCTAGTCAAGGCTATGGTTTTTCCAGTGGTCATGTACGGATGTGAGAGTTGGACTATAAAGAAAGCTGAGTGCCGAAGAGTTGATGCTTTTGAACTGTGGTGTTGGAGAAGACTCTTGAGAGTCCCTTGGACTGCAAGGAGATCCAGCCAGTCCATCCTAAAGGAGATCAGTCCTGGGTGTTCATTGGAAGGACTGATTTTGAAGCTGAAACTCCAATACTTTGGCCACCTGATGTGAAAAACTGAGTCACTGGAAAAGACCCTGATGCTGGGAAAGATTGAAGGCAGGAGGAGAAGGGGATGCCAGAGGATGAGATGGTTGGATGGCATCACTGATTCAATGGACATGAGTTATGTAGGCTCTGGGAGTTGATGATGGAGAGGGAGGCCTGGCATGCTGTGGTTCATGGGGTCACAAAGAGTCGGACACGGCTGAGCGACTGAATGGAACTGAACTGACCACTGCTGAGTTTTCCAAATTTGCTGGCATATTGAGTGCAGTGTGTGTGTGTATGTGTGTGTGTGTGTGTATATATATATATATATATATAATTAATACACATACAATGGAATTTTTCTCAGCTGTAACAAAGAATGAAAGCTAAGCATCCCATAGTTCAAGCAATCTATCATGCATTGAAACCAATGTGAGTTAAATTCGATAAAAAAAAAAAAAAACAGCTCTAAACAACACCTTTCCCCTATATTATTGATGCCACAAATTTTATATTTTAAATCTTGTAGAAAATATTAATAAAATGTAGAGTTAGAAATAAAAATTTCAAAAATACTGGTTTATACATTTGCTCACTAGTTTAACTTTATTAAAAGTCTTTATGTCTTTATATGGCTCTAAGTTACTTTGAGTTTTGGCCTTTATTTTCGATCTGAGAAACTCCCCTTGGGATTTCCTGTAGGGTGGGTTTCGTGATATGAATGTCGTCAGCTTTTGTCTTTCTGCTCTTTTAGTTTCCAGTCAAAACAGGATTTTCCAAAGTTAAGTCACATATCCTCACCTAGTGCAGTTATTTCACACATTTGTAACAGAGATTCCTTTGTCACAGTCTTCATTGCATCCTTTATCTCTTGACATCCTGGTTGAACTTTTAATGTGCATACCCTAAGGCTCATTATGTATGAATTATGGATTTATAGATTTTGACAAATGCATAGTATCATGTATTCATGACCCCCAAAACCACAAAGAAGAGTTATGTCACTCTCAAAATTCTTCTGTGTATCCCCTTTGTTATCAACTACCCTTTTTCCCGACACCCAGAAACTACTGATGAGAATCCCATCCCTATGGTTTTACCTTTTCCATAGTGTCATATGAATATAATCATAAAATATGTAACTTTTATGTATGCTTTCTGTCTCTTAGCAAAATGTACTTAAGGGCTATCCATGTTGTCACACCTGACAGTAATTCCTTCAAATAGTTCTTTTAAATAGTTCCTCTTTATCATTAAATAATACTCCATTGTAAAAATGTTTACCATTCTCTTATTGAAAGAAATCTTGATTGTTTATAGGTTTTAGAAATTATGAATAAAGTTTCTATAAACATCACATGCAGGTTGTTTTGTGGACGTAAGTTCACTTTGGTATATACCTTGGAGTGCATTTGCTGCTATGATTAAACTATATTTAATTCAATCTCTTTCCAAGAAGTCTGACTGGAAAATGTGTGTATCATTCAGTAGGATATCTGCTACTGAGCTTGATTGGAATAGTGATCACTCTCATCCCATATTGCCTATGGAAGGAAAATGCAATATATCCAAAGGATGTTTCCTCTCACGGGTACCAGAAAGATGAAATTTCTGTAAATGACCACTAGATGGCAGGGTACTTGCTAGCCCCATGGGAGTCAGAAGTCTTCGGAAGTTTCTGGGAGACTATTAAAATTGTATCATCCTCTCCTCTTTTCTTAGTAAAGGGATATTTGAGTCAAAATCAGGAAATATAATCAATATTTATGTGTCACAGCATGTACCTCACTACTAATTCAGGAAACTAGGCTTGGGTTTCATGTTGGCTAGTATTTCAACAAATAAACTTGTGTAATTATAAACTTTGGGTTAGATAATGAGTTTTTTTTTTTTTTTTTTCATGGTGTATGATCTTTTTAATGTGTTGTTGGATTCTGATTGCTAGAATTTTGTTTAGGATTTTTGCATCTATGTTCATCAGTGATATTGGCCTGTAGTTTTCTTTTTTTGTGGGATCTTTGTCAGGTTTTGGTATTAGGGTGATGGTGGCCTCATAGAATGAGTTTGGAAGTTTACCTTCCTCTGCAATTTTCTGGAAGAGTTTGAGCAGGATAGGTGTTAGCTCTTCTCTAAATTTTTGGTAGAATTCAGCTGTGAAGCCGTCTGGACCTGGGCTTTTGTTTGCTGGAAGATTTTTGATTACAGTTTCAATTTCCGTGCTTGTGATGGGTCTGTTAAGGTTTTCTATTTCTTCCTGGTCGAGTTTTGGAAAGTTGTACTTTTCTAAGAATTTGTCCATTTCTTCCTCGTTGTCCATTTTATTGGCATATAATTGTTGATAATAGTCTCTTATGATCCTTTGTATTTCTGTGTTGTCTGTTGTGATCTCTCCATTTTCATTTCTAATTTTATTGATTTGATTTTTCTCCCTTTGTTTCTTGATGAGTCTGGCTAATGGTTTGTCAATTTTATTTATCCTTTCAAAGAACCAGCTTTTGGCTTTGTTGATTTTTGCTATGGTCTCTTTTGTTTCTTTTGCATTTATTTCTGCTCTAATTTTTAAGATTTCTTTCCTTCTACTAACCCTGGGGTTCTTCATTTCTTCCTTTTCTAGTTGCTTTAGGTGTAGAGTTAGGTTATTTATTTGACTTTTTTCTTGTTTCTTGAGGTGTGCCTGTATTGCTATGAACTTTCCCCTTAAGACTGCTTTTACTGTGTCCCACAGGTTTTGGGTTGTTGTGTTTTCATTTTCATTGGTTTCTATGCAAATTTTGATTTCTTTTTTGATTTCTTCTGTGATTTGTTGGTTATTCAGCAGCGTGTTGTTCAGCCTCCATATGTTGGAATTTTTAATAGTTTTTCTCCTGTAATTGAGATCTAATCTTACTGCATTATGGTCAGAAAAGATGCTTGGAATGATTTCTATTTTTTTGAATTTACCAAGGCTAGCTTTATGGCCCAGGATGTGATCTATCCTGGAGAAGGTTCCATGTGCGCTTGAGAAAAAGGTGAAATTCATTGTTTTGGGATGAAATGTCCTATAGATATCAATTAGGTCTAACTGGTCTATTGTATCGTTTAAAGTTTGTGTTTCCTTGTTAATTTTCTGTTTAGTTGATCTATCCATAGGTGTGAGTGGTGTATTAAAGTCTCCCACTATTATTGTGTTATTGTTAATTTCTCCTTTCATACTTGTTAGCATTTGTCTTACATACTGCGGTGCTCCTGTGTTGGGTGCATATATATTTATAATTGTTATATCTTCTTCTTGGATTGATCCTTTGATCATTATGTAGTGACCTTCTTTGTCTCTTTTCACAACCTTTGTTTTAAAGTCTATTTTATCTGATATGAGTATTGCTACTCCTGCTTTCTTTTGGTCCCTATTTGCATGGAAAATCTTTTTCCAGCCCTTCACTTTCAGTCTGTATGTGTCCCCTGTTTTGAGGTGGGTCTCCTGTAGACAACATATGTAGGGGTCTTATTTTTGTATCCATTCAGCCAGTCTTTGTCTTTTGGTTGGGGCATTCAACCCATTTACGTTTAAGGTAATTACTGATAAGTATGATCCCGTTGCCATTTACTTTATTGTTTTGGGTTCGAATTTATACACCATTTTTGTGTTTCCTGTCTAGAGAACATCCTTTAGTATTTGTTGGAGAGCTGGTTTGGTGGTGCAGAATTCTCTCAGCTTTTGCTTGTCTGAGAAGCTTTTGATTTCTCCTTCATACTTGAATGAAATCCTTGCTGGGTACAATAATCTGGGCTGTAGGTTATTTTCTTTCATCATTTTAAGTATGTCTTGCCATTCCCTCCTGGCTTGAAGAGTTTCTATTGAAAGATCAGCTGTTATCCTTATGGGAATTCCCTTGTGTGTTATTTGTTGTTTTTCCCTTGCTGCTTTTAATATTTGTTCTTTGTGTTTGATCTTTGTTAATTTGATTAATATGTGTCTTGGGGTGTTTCTCCTTGGGTTTATCCTGTTTGGGACTCTCTGGGTTTCTTGGACTTGGGTGATTATTTCCTTCCCCATTTTAGGGAATTTTTCAACTATTATCTCCTCAAGTATTTTCTCATGGTCTTTCTTTTTGTCTTCTTCTTCTGGAACCCCTATGATTCGAATGTTGTAGCGTTTAATATTCTCCTGGAGGTCTCTGAGATTGTCCTCATTTCTTTTAATTCGTTTTTCTTTTATTCTCTCTGATTCATTTATTTCTACCATTCTATCTTCTAATTCACTAATCCTATCTTCTGCCTCTGTTATTCTACTATTTGTTGCCTCCAGAGTGTTTTTAATTTCATTTATTGCATTATTCATTATATATTGACTCTTTTTTATTTCTTCTAGGTCCTTGTTAAACCTTTCTTGCATCTTCTCAATCCTTGTCTCCACGCTATTTATCTGTGATTCCATTTTAATTTCAAGATTTTGGATCAATTTCACTATCATTATTCAGAATTCTTTATCAGGTAGATTCCCTATCTCTTCCTCTTTTGTTTGGTTTGGTGGGCATTTATCCTGTTCCTTTATCTGCTGGCTATTCCTCTGTCTCTTCATCTTGTTTAAATTGCTGAGTTTGGGGTGTCCTTTCTGTATTCTGGCAGTTTGTGGAGTTCTCTTTATTGTGGCTTTTCCTCACTGTGTGTGGGTTTGTACAGGTGGCTTGTCAAGGTTTCCTGGTTAGGGAAGCTTGTGTCGGTGTTCTGATGGGTGGAGCTGTATTTCTTCTCTTTGTTCAGTCGCGCTGTGGGGAGGGAGGGAGGGATGCTGCAAACAAATAACACTGGCGTGCGCTCGCAGTGCCTCAGCCACACTGGGTCTGCCCCCGCTCACGGCGTGTGTAGCCTCCCTGCCCACACTGCTCGGGCTCTAGGTTGTTCCGCCGGGAACAATCCGAGGCTGGCCCTGGGCTGCATGTACCTCCCAGGTCCAAGCCACTCAGGTTCAGGCACTCGGGCAGTCCTCAGAGGCGCAGACTCAGTTGGGCCTGAGTTTTGTGCTCTTCCCAGGTCCGAGCAGCTCAAGTGATGAGGTGTTTGGCGAGCGCCAATGCTGCGACTTATCGCCTCCCCGCCACTTGGTTATCTGGGTGTAAAACCGGCGCACCTTCTCAGGCAGATGTTAACCGTCCAGACCCCCAAGAAGTTTTAGTTAGCAAAGAAGCCTGCTTACAGTTTTATAGATAATGTCTCTCTGGGGCTGCGATTGCCCCCTTCCGGCTCTGCCTGCCTGTCACCGGAGGGGGAAGGTCTGCAGCCAGCTATCTCTGTTCAGTTCTTTGTTCCGTGCGCGGGCCTGGCGGTGTCTTAGGTTGGGGCTGGCTTTTCGCGTGGTAGATATCCCACAGTCTGGTTTGCTAGCCCAAATTATTTCGCTCAGATAGTGCTCAGGGTATTCAGGCCAGATTCTTACTCTAAGCGATGCAGCCTGCGCTGCACCTCCCTGCTCAGCCCCCGCTTGCTAATGGCGCATGCAGGCATCTGCGATGCTTCTCCGCTGGGGGAGTTACTGTAGAACTCGCAATCTTCGAGTTTTAATTGTTTATTTATTTTTTCTCCCCGTTATGTTGCCCTCTGTGCTTCCAAAGCTTGGCACAGATTCAGCAGTGAGAAGGT
Source organism: Bos indicus x Bos taurus (assembly GCF_003369695.1). Classification (NCBI taxonomy): domain Eukaryota; kingdom Metazoa; phylum Chordata; class Mammalia; order Artiodactyla; family Bovidae; genus Bos; species Bos indicus x Bos taurus. The sequence continues at coordinate 68,039,958 of NC_040105.1, read as the reverse complement.
TTCCTGGTGTTTGGAAACTTCTCTCTTTTTAAGACTCCCTTCCCGGGACGGAACTCCGACCCTCCCTCTTTTGTCTCTTTTTTTGTCTTTTATATTTTTTCCTACCTCCTTTCGAAGAGTTGGATTGCTTTTCTGGGTGCCTGATGTCCTCTGCCGGCATTCAGAAGTTGTTTTGTGGAATTTACTCGACGTTTAAATGCTCTTTTGATGAATTTGTGGGGGAGAAAGTGTTCTCCCCGTCCTACTCCTCCGCCATCTTGGCTCCTCCTCCAGATAATGAGTTTTGACCTGGAAAGGAGTATGCAGCATCTCATCATGTTCGTGTCCCTTGCTGTATGTGTGCGAGCTCAGTCATGTCTGACTCTGCAACCCCGTGGACTGTAGCCCACCAGGCTCTTCTGTCCATGGAATTTTCCAAGCAAGAATACTGGAGTGGGTTGTCATTTCCTACTCCAGAGTATCTTCCTGATCCAGGAATCAAAGCCACGTCTTTTGTGTCTCTTGAACTAGGAAGCAGATTCTTTACCACTAGTGCCACTTCCTCTACAAAGCAGAGGAAGCTTGGAACATTGATACCTGTATTCTAATGCCAGCTATCTAGTGCTCAGCCTCTCCTAGCCTTCTATCCATGACATTTTTAAAATGAGGACAACACCTACCCATTCACATGTAGAGTTATTGCTAGGGATCAACATAAGATGAACAATATGAAATATATTAGTACATTATAAATTTATCACACAAATGTGAATTATTAAATTTTAATAATCATATTAGACAGAATATACAATGATACATATATTAGATGGTATCATACATTTGAAAATTAATCTCGGGGACTTCCCTGGTGGCCCAGTGGCTAGGGCTTCACGCTCCCAATGCAGGGGCCTGGGTTCAATACCTGGTCAGGAAACTAGATCCCATATGCTGTAACTGAGTTCACATGCTGCAACTAAATATCCAGTGCAGTCAAATAAATAAATAGGAGACTTCCCTGGTGGTCCAGTGGTTAAGAGTCTGCCTTGCAATGCAAGGGGCATGGGATTGATCCCTGGTCAGGGAACTAAGATCCCACATGCTACAGAGCAACTAAACCCACACACTGCGACTGGAGAGATGGTATGCTGCAACCACTGAACCTGCATGCCTCAACTAGAGAGTCCTGTGCTCTGGAACAAAGGGTCCCACATGATGCAATGAAGATTGCGTGTACTGCAACTAAAACCGAAACATCCAAATAAATAACAAATGAATAAAACACAAAAATAAGTAAATATTCTTTAAAAGAAAATAAAGTAAAATAAAACTCAGTCTTGAAGACATGATCTGTTTTTCCTGCATCAGGACAGGTAGATATTTAGTTATTAAAGTGACCCAGTATTTAAAAATTTTTCTTTTTGCTTTAGCAGTGTTGAAAATACATCAACTTGGAAAAAAAAGAAAAGAAAAGAAAATACATCAGCTTCATTTCAAATGGAGCTAATTTTATAGCTTCCTTACCCTCACAAAATCAATACTACTTCAGTTTACAAAGTAAATATTGGCATATTCAGTACATATTACTGTTTGGGGTTTCATATGGAATTCTTGATTGACTTTGGTACTTTGGGCTAGGTTGTTCCTTTATAACCCAGAGTATCAGTATTGGCCTTGGAGTACAAAATGAAGCAGGGCAAAGAATAACAGAGTTTTACTAAGAGAACATACTGGTCATAGCAAACACCCTCTTCTAACAACACAAGAAACAACTCTACACGTGCACATCACAAGATGGTCAATACCGAAATCAGATTGATTATATTCTTTGCAGCCAAAGATGGAGAAGCTCTATACAGTCAGCAAAAACAATATTGGGAGCTGACTGTGGCTCAGATCATCAACTCTTTATTGCCAAATACAGGCTGAAATTGAAGAAAGTAGGGAAGAACCACAGAGAAGGCAATGGCAACCCACTCCAGGACTCTTGCCTGGCAAATCCCATGGATGGAGGAGCCTGGTAGGCTGCAGTCCATGGGGTCGCACAGAGTCAGACACAACTGAAGCGACTTAGCAGCAGCAGCAGCAGGGGAAAACCACTAGACCATTCAGGTATGACCTAAATCAAATCCCTTATGATTGTACAGTGGAAATGACAAATAGACTCATGGGATTAGATCTGATAGGGTGCCTGAGAACTATCGACAGAGGTTCATGCCATTGTATGGGAAGCTGTGATCAAAACCATCCTGAAGAAAAAGAAATGCAAAAAGGCAAAATGGTTGTCTGAGGAGGCCTTACAAATAGATGAGAGAAGAGAAGCAAAAAGCAAAGGAGAAAAGGAAAGATATATCCATCTGAATGCAGAGTTCCAAAGAATAGCAAGGAGAGATTTAAAAAAGCCTTCCTCAGTGATCAATACAAAGAAATAGAGGAAAACAATAGAATGGGAAAAACTAGAGATCTCTTCAAGAAAATTAGACATAGCAAGGGAACACTTTATGTAAAGACGGGCACAATAAAGGACAGAAACAGTATGGACCTAACAGAAGCAGAAGATGTTAAGAAGAGGTGGTGAGAATACATAGAAGAACTATAGAAAAAATATCTTTATGACTCAGATAACCAGGATGGTGTGATCACTCACCTAGAGCTGACATCCTGGAGTGTGAAGTCAAGTGGGCCTTACAAAGCATCACTATGAACAAAGCTAGTGGAGGTGATGGAATTCCAGCTGAGCTATTTCAAATCCTGAAAGATGATGCTGTGAAAGTGCTGCACTCAATATGCCAGCGAATTTGGATAACTCAGCAGTGGCCACAGGACTGGAAAAGGTCAGTTTTCATTCCAATCCCAAAGAAAGCAGTGCCAAAGAATGATCAAACTACTGCACAATTGCAGTCATTTCACACACTAGCAAAGTAATGCTTAAAATTCTTCAAGCTAGACTTCAACAGTACATGAACCAAGACCTTCCAAATGTTCAAGCTGGATTTAGAAAAAGCAGAGGAACCAGAGATCAAATTGCCAACATCTGTTGGATCATAGAAAAAGCATGAGAATTCCAGGAAAACATTTACTTCTTCATTGCCTACGCTATAAGCCTTTGACTGTTTGGAACACAATAAACTGTGGAAAATTCTTAAAGAGATGGGGAAACTAGACCACCTTACCTGCCTCCTGAGAAACCTGTATGCGGGTCAGGAAGCAACAGTTAGAACCGGACATGGAACAATGGACTGGCTCAAAGTTAGGAAAGAAGTATGTCAAGTCTTTATATGGTCCCCTTGCTTATTTAACTTATATGCAGAGTATCATATCATATCATATCAATAACCTGAGATATGCAGATGACACCACCTTTATGGCAGAAAGTGAAGAAGAACTAAAGAGCCTCTTGATGAAAGTGAAAGAGGAGAGTGAAAAAGTTGGCTTGATGGACATGAGTTTGAGTAAGCTCTGGTAGTTGGTGATGGACAGGGAAGCCTGGTGGGCTGCAGTCCATGGGGTTGCAAAGTGTTGGACACAGCTGAGCGACTGAACTGAACTGATGCAGATGATGCCACCCTTATGGCAGAAAGCAAGCAGGAACTAAAGAGCCTCTTGATGAAGGTGAAAGAAGAGAGTAAAAAAAAAAAGCTGGCTTAAGACTCAGCATCTTAGCAAATAGATGCGGAGACAATGGAAACTGTGACAGACTTTATTTTCTTGGGCTCAAAATCACTGCAGATGATGACTGCAGCTGTGAAATGGAAAGACGCTTGCTCCTTGGAAGAAAAGCTGTGACCAACCTAGACAGCATATTAAAAAGCAGAGACATTACTTTGCCAACGAAAGTTCATATAGTCAAAGCTATGGTTTTTCCTGTAGTCATGTATCGATGTGAAAGTTGGACCATATAGAAGGCTAAGTGCTGAAGAATTGATGCTTTTGAACTGTGCTGTTGGAGAAGATTCTTGAGAGTCCCTTGGACTGGAAGGAGATCAAACCACTCAATCCTAAAGGAAATCAACCCTGAGTATTCATTGGAAGGACTGATGCTGAAGCTGAAGCTCCAAATCTTTGACCACCTGATGGGAAGAGCCAACTCTTTGGAAAAGACCCTGATGCTGGGAAAGATTAAAGGCAGGAGGAGAAGGGAATGACTGAGGGTGAGATGGTTGGGTGGCATCACCGACTCAATGGACATGAGTTTGAGCAAACTCTGAGAGATGGTGAAGGACAGGGAAGCCTGGTGTGCTGAAGTCCATAGGGTTGCAAAGAGTTGGACATGACTGAGTGACTGAACAACAACAGCAACAACAAGGGTCCACACTGTACAACTAACTCAACATTCTCCACATAGACAAACAGACTTCTTTTCTTCATGATATAAATCTGTGAAGATCCCCAAACATTGTAATGAAAATGGACTTGCCAACGCCAAAATCAGAGCAGCAAGATCCTTTAGTAAAGATCCTTTATCCAAAGATAAACATTGATTGTTACACAGGTGGGTGTCTTCCCATTTTTCCTGTTCAGTGGAAAATCTTGCAGAGCATTGCAAAGCAAAGCTCAGCCCAGGTTTTTGAAACTCACCCAATGATATTTTAATGTTGGGGAAAGAAGCAAGATTGCAGCCTAATTTATTCATTTACTTTATTGTTCTATTTAAAATATATATCATATTTTATAAATATTAAGTTTCACGAAAGGGCAGGGGAATTCAATGGCAGTCCAGTGGTTAGGATTCTGAGCTTTCACTGCTGGGAACCCTAGCTTGATCCCTGGTTGGGGAACTAAGATCCCACAAGCCTCACAGCATGCCCCCCCCAAAAAAAAATCCAAAATAAGAATTTCATGAAAGGAGATTTATTTCATAAGTTTTATATTTTATGCTATGTAGGCACAATCTCCTCCCCCACCATTTGCAGAACATACAGATATAGTTAGTGAGACAGACTACACAGATGTGTATGTCCTTTGGGAATTTAGAGCAAGGCAACATTATGCTGGCAATATCAGGTCAGAGAAGGCTATAAACTTTCCCTTCCATTCGGGTTTTCCTGGTGGCTCAGATGGTAAAGAATCTGCTTGCAGTGGGGGAGACCTGGGTTCGATCCTTGGGTTGGGAAGATCCCCTGGAGAAGGACATGGCAACCCACTCCAGTATTCTGGCCTGAAGAATTCCATGGACTTTATAGTCCATGGGTTCTCAAAGAGTCAAACATGACTAAGCGACTTTCACTTTCACTTACCCTAATAGTGATACTGAACAAATCTAGCCAGGGTCTTTCTCGTATCCATGTGTAGAGTTTTTTTTGTTTTTTTTTTTTTAATCAAGGATTAGACAAAACATCTGGGGGAAAGTATGCATAGCAGAACTAGTCATTCTTTAAAGTATAGTATTTTCCTTGCCCGTGACTTCTTGTAGACTGTCAGTAGAGCCTCGGACACTCTAGGACAGAAATGATGTGTGCAATATGGGGATAGAAAGAGATGACCTGAATGAACTCTGAATTTTAAAAGTTGTATAGTGCTGACACAAAGATAGAAATATAGATCAATGGAACAAAATAGAAAGCCCAGAGATAAATCCACACACCTATGGAAACCTTATGGACACCTTATCTTTGACAAAGGAAGCAAGAATATACAATGGAGAAAAGACAATCTCTTTTACAAGTGGTGCTTGGAAAACTGGTCAACCAGTTGTAAAAGAATGAAATGAACACTTTCTAACACCATACACAAAAATAAACTCAAAATGGATTAAAGATCTGAATGTAAGACCAGAAACTATAAAACTCCTAGAGGTAAACATAGGCAAAACACTCTCTGACATAAATCACAGCAGGATCCTCTATGACCCACCTCCCAGAGTAATGGAAATAAAAGCAAAAATAAACAAATGGGACCTAATTAAACTTTAAAACTTTTGCACAACGAAGGAATCTATAAGCAAGATGAAAAGACAGCCTTCAGAATGGGGGAACATAATAGCAAATGAAGCAGCTGACAAAGAATTAATCTCAAAAATATACAAACAGCTCATGCATCTCATTTCCAGAAAAATAAACTACCCAATCAAAAAATGGGCCAAAGAACTAAACAGACATTTCTCCAAAGAAGACGTACAGATGGCTAACAAACACATGAAAAGATGCTCAACACCACTCATTATCAGAGAAATGCAAATCAAAACCACAATGAGGTACCATCTCATGCCAGTCAGAATGGCTGCTATCAAAAAGTCTACAAACAATAAATGCTGGAGAGAGTGCAGAGACAAAGGAACCCTCTTACACTGTTGGTGGGAATGCAAACTAGTAAAGCCACTATGGAGAACAGTGTGGAGATTCCTTAAAAAAACTGGAAATAGAACTGCCATATGACTCAGAAATCCCAATGCTGGGCATACACACTGAGGAAACCAGAATTGAAAGAGACACATGTACCCCAATGTTCATCACAGAACTGTTTACAACAGCCAGGACATAGAAGCAAACTAGATGTCTGTCAGCAGATGAATGGATAAGAAAGCTGTGGTACACGATGGAATATTACTCAGCTATTAAAAAGAACATATTTGACTCAGTTCTAATGAAGTGGATAAAACTGGAACCTATTATACAGAGTGAAGTAAGTCAGAAAGAAAAACACCAATACAGTATATTAACACATACATATGGAATTTATAAAGATGGTCATGATGACCTTATATGCGAGACAGCAAAAGAGACACAGATATAAAGAACAGACTTTTGGACTCTGTGGGAGAAGGCAAGGGTGGGATGTTTTGAGAGAATAGCGTTGAAACATGTATATTAGCATATGTGAAATAGATGACCAGTCCAAGTTTGATGCATGAAACAGGGCACTGAAAGCTGGACAATTCTGAGGGATGGGATGGGGAGGGAGGTGGGAGGAGGGTTCAGGATGGGGGACACATGTACACCCATAGCTTATTCATGTCAATGTATGGCAAAAACCACCACAATATTGTAAAGTAATTAGCCTCCAATTAAAAAGAAAAATTAATTTTTAAAGGTTGTACTTTTTTTATGTAGGCTTCTGGATATACAGTTATGGGCTGTCAGAGCTGAAAGATACCTGATACCATTTTATCTACCTCTCCAAGCTCAACAAAATTTACTTAGTGTTGTAGGGAAAGAATGAGATTTGGAGAGAATAGTTTTCTAGTTTCAGCTCAAGCATTAACTCCACTCTTGAAGAAGTCTTTTGATTTCTCTGAAACTCAGTTTCCTTATATGTAAAATGGAAGTGATAATCCTCATGACATTGTAAGATTGTATTGTTGAATTCCAAGTTCACCCCTAGATTCATTGGTGTGATAGAAGGATTTGCAGGACTCAGAAGTCATTACAGTCAGGCTACAGTTCATTTCAGCAAAGGGATTAAAAGAAGGATCAGTAAAGGAAAATGGTAGATCAGACACAAGTTGGAGCATACCAGGTAGAAGCTTCCAAGAGTCCTCTCCTAGTGGATTCACACAGGACATATTAAATCCCCCAGCAATGAACTTCAGAAATACATGCAAACTGTTTTTTGCCAGGGAAGTTTTATTTTGCCTAATAGTCTAGGGTTTTTATTTGGGTAACTCTAGGAGAAGGCAATGGCACCCCACTCCAGTACTCTTGCCTGGAAAATCCCATGGACGGAGAGCCTGGTAGGCTGCAGTCCATGGGGTCGCTGGGAGTCAGACACGACTGAGTGACTTCACTTTCACTTTTCACTCTCATGCATTGGAGAAGGAAATGGCAACCCACTCCAGTGTTCTTGCCTGGAGAATCCCAGGGACGGGGGAGCCTGGTTGGCTGCCGTCTATGGGGTCGCACAGAGTCGGACACGACTGAAGCGACTTAGCAGCAGCAGCAGCAGTGCTGATTGTAGGTACCAAAACTTCAGAACAACCTCCACCCCAAAGAAAGAAAACAGATGTTCAGCATAAATTACATTTTTTACACAAACTATCCACACAAGTTGGTATAATGTGGTTCAAGACTTCAGGCATGCACAGTGCCCTAATCAGTAGTATAGGGAACATTCTAAGACCTCAGTTCCTAGGAGCCAGCCAAAGTCTAGTCATACAAGTAGGCCCTTCTGAGAATGTATACAATTTGAGTAATGCGGGCCTGCTGGGTTAATTCTTCACAGACAGGTATTAAATTATTGTCAATGTAATGTACTGTGTATACATATATGATACAGCAGTATATTATAAAATACATACGTTAAATTATAATTAAATATAAATATATATAAGGGCTTCCTTATATAATAAATATATAAGGGATTTTTAAAATATATATATTTATTTATATAAATAAATATATAAGGGCTTCCTTTGTGCTCAGATGGTAAAGAATCTGCCTACAATGCAGGTAGACCTGGGTTCGATCCCTTCAGGAAGATCCCATGGAGATGGAAATGGCACCCACTCCAGTATTTTTGCCTGGAGAGAGGAGCCTGATGGGCTACAGTCCATGGGATTGCAAAGAGTCAGACATGACTGTGTGACTAATTTCACTTCATATATGTTATATGATACACAGGATAAACAGTACCTTAAATGCAAGGTATTATTATTACAAATAAGTAATGAAGACTTAAGTAATGAAGGCTAGAGCTGTCCCTAATGTCTGAGGAGAGAAATAATGGACATTTGCAAGGTAACTCTTCAGAGCAGTAAATGGAAGGCTGTGAAAAAAATTCCAAATTGAGGAGTTTTTGTCTGTAATGGAGAAATATTTTGTCCTTCTTCAGTTTGACACTATATGTTCTCATCATTAGCTATATATTTCTTGAGGAGGGGTGCACAAGCCAAATTTTTCCACCACCCATGAAGGACTTTTGGCAAGTATCTGACCCTTCCAAGGAAGGCGTAGAATCGAATGTCTGGAAAAAGGCATAGGCAGGTGCTTCCTAACAAACCCTGAGCACAGCCCAGTAAAAGACTATCAGTTCGGTTCAGTTCAGTTCAGTTACTCAGTCGTGTCCAACTCTTTGCGACCCCATGAATCACAGCACGCCAGGCCTCGCTGTCCATCACCAACTCCCAGAGTTCACTCAGACTCACGTCCATCGAGTCAGTGATGCCATCCAGCCATCTCATCCTCTGTCGTCCCCTTCTCCTCCTGCCCCCAACCTCCCAGCATCAGAGTCTTTTCCAATAAGTCAACTCTTCGCATGCGGTGGCCAAAGTACTGGAGTTTCAGCTTTAGCATCATTCCTTCCAAAGAAATCCCAGGGCTGATCTCCTTCAGAATGGACTGCTTGGATCTCCTTGCAGACCAAGGGACTCACAAGAGTCTTCTCCAACACCACAGTTCAAAAGCATCAATTCTTCGGGGCTCAGCTTTCTTCACAGTCCAACTCTCACATCCATACATGACCACAGGAAAAACCATAGCCTTGACTAGACAGACCTTTGTTGGCAAAGTAATGTCTCTGCTTTTTAATATGCTACCTAGGTTGGTCATAACTTTTCTTCCAAGGAGTAACCGTCTTTTAATTTCATGGCTGCAGTCACCATCTGCAGTGATTTTGGAGTCCCCCAAAATAAAGTCTGACACTGTTTCCACTGTTTCCCCATCTACTTCCCATGAAGTGATGGGACCAGATGCCATGATCTTCGTTTTCTGAATGTTGAGCTTTAAGCCAACTTTTTCACTCTCCACTTTCACTTTCATCAAGAGGCTTTTTAGTTCCTCTTCACTTTCTGCCATAAGGGTGGTGTCATCTGCATATCTGAGGTTATTGATATTTCTCCTGGCAATCTTGATTCCAGCTTGTGCTTCTTCCAGCCCAGCGTTTCTCATGATGTACCCTGCATAGAAGTTAAATAAGCAGGGTGACAATATACAGCCCCAACGTACTCCTTTTCCTATTTGGAACCAGTCTGTTGTTCCATGTCCAGTTCTAACTGTTGCTTCCTGACCTGCATGCAGGTTTCTCAAGAGGCAGGTCAGGTGATCTGGTATTCCCATCTTTTTCAGAATTTTCCACAGTTTCTTGTGATCCACACAGTCAAAGGCTTTGGCATAGTCAATAAAGCAGAAATAGATGCTTTTCTGGAGCTCTCTTGCTTTTTCCATGATCCAGCAGTTGTTGGCAATTTGATCTCTGCTTCCTCTGCCTTTTCTAAAACCAGCTTGAACATCTGGAAGTTCATGGTTCATCTATTGCTGAAGCCTGGCTTGGAGAATTTTGAGCATTACTTTACTAGCATGTGAGATGAGTGCAACTGTGCGGTAGTTTGAGCATTCTTTGGCATTGCCTTTCTTTGGGATTGGAATGCAAACTGACCTTTTCCAGTCCTGTGGCCACTGCTGAGTTTTCTAAATTTGCTGGCATATTGAGTGCAGCACTTTCACAGCATCATATTTCAGGATTTGAAATAGCTCAACTGGAATTCCATCACCTCCGCTAGCTTTGTTCGTAGTGATGCTTTCTAAGGCCCACCTGACTTCACATTCCAGGATGTCGGGCTCTAGGTGGGTGATCACACCATCGTGATTATCGTGGTCTTGAAGATCTTTTTTGTATAGTTCTTCTGTGTATTCTTGCCACCTCTTCTTAATATCTTCTGCTTCTTTTAGGTCCATACCATTTCTGTCCTTTATCGAGCCCATCTTTGCATGAAATGTTCCCTTGGAACCTCTAATTTTCTTGAAGAGATCTCTAGTCTTTCCCATTCTGTTGTTTTCCTCTATTTCTTTGCATTGATCACTGAGTAAGGCTTTCTTATCTCTCCTTGCTATTCTTTGGAACTCTGCATTCAGATGCTTAGATCTTTCCTTTCTCCTTTGCTTTTCACTTCTCTTCTTTTCACAGTTATTTGTAAGGCCTCCCCAGACAACCATTTTGCTTTTATGCATTTTTTTCCCCATGGAGATGGTCTTGATCCTTGTCTCCTGTACAATGTCACAAACCTCAGTCTATAGTTCATCAGGCACTCTATCTATCAGATCCAGTCCCTTAAATCTGAAAGAGGAACTCCCCAGGTTGTTAGGTGCCCAATATGCTACTGGAGATTAGTGGAGAAATAACTCCAGAAAGAATGAAGGGATGGAGCCAAAGCAAAAACAATACCCAGTTGTGGATGTGACTGGTGATAGAAGCAAGGTCCGATGCTATAAAGAGCAATATTGCATAGGAACCTGGAATGTCAGGTCCATGAATCAAGGCAAATTGGAAGTGGTCAAACAAGAGATGGCAAGAGTGAATGTCGACATTCTAGGAATCAGTGAACTAAAATGGACTGGAATGGGTGAATTTAACTCAGATGACCATTATATCTACTACTGTGGGTAGGAATCCTTTAGAAGAAATGGAGTAGCCATCATGGTCAACAGAAGACTCTGAAATGCAGTACTTGGATGCAGTCTCAAAAATGACAGAATGATCTCTGTTCATTTCCCAAGGCAAACCATTCCGTATCACAGTGATCCAAGTCTATGCCCCAACCAGTAACGCCGAAGAAGCTGAAGTTGAACGGTTCTATGAAGACCTACAAGACCTTTTAGAACTAACACCCAAAAAGGATGTCCTTTTCATTATAGAGGACTGGAATGCAAAAGTAGGAAGTCAAGAAACACCTGGAGTAACAGGCAAATTTGGCCTTGGAATACGGAATGAAGCAGGCCAAAGACCAATAGAGTTTTGCCAAGAAAATGCACTGGTCATAGCAAACACCCTCTTCCAACAACACAAGAGAAGACTCTACACATGGACATCACCAGATGGTCAACACCAAAATCAGATTGATTATATTATTTGCAGCCAAAGATGGAGAAGCTCTATACAATCAACAAAAATAAGACCAGGAGCTGACTGTGGCTCAGATCATGAACTCCTTATTGCCAAATTCAGACTTAAATTGAAGAAAGTATGGAAAACCACTAGACCATTCAGGTATGACCTAAATCAAATCCTTTATGATTATACAGTGGAAGTAAAAGACTATAATTAATAATAAAACTAATACCAGTGGTGAATTTGTGTCTGAATGAAATTTAATTTAGGTGAGTTTATATGAACCTGGATACTGTTGGAATATCATTTTGAGCTAAATATTGGACTAGATGGCCAGCCAAACCTTGTTCCTCCCCCGCCCCCCAAAAATGTCCTCTAAGGATGAAGAAAAAGACTATGGAAATGAAATTTAGCATTGTACATTAGAATGATTTCCTTGTGTAGAGGGGGAGAAGGAGGGTCATCCTGAGGAGACACACACATACTCATACCTAAAACTGCTGAAAGCATTTACCAAAGGATGGTCTGTATTATCTGAACCCAGTTGGTGGTTGCAACCAGTAGACTGGAGAATCACTTAGAGGAGGGAGGATCTTACTGATGGACAACAAGCCTCTTGCTGGAACTTTGGTGAGAGAGTACATGTGTTCAGAGTATTTCAGCTGCTGTCAGATTCCTCCTCTGCTTTATACCTATGTAGCTGTTGTAGTGCCCCCCCCAACTGCTTAACAGTGGGGCCTGAGACAGTTGCCCTTATCCTGAATGTAAGATAAAAATCAGCTCATTCATATTGCTGGTATGTTCTTTGAGGTATGTGAGGCATAGCAATGCTTCTCTTCAAATTGGCCATCTGCTGCCAGTTACTGAGCATTATTTGAGGCTCTTTCTGAGTCCCCTGCTGCAGGTGGCTCTGGAAAGTTTTCATGGACTACAATGTAATGTAGGCTCTTTTGTGTGCTGGCAGAAAAGGGCAACTCTGACATCAAGGGAGCCCATTGCTTCTTCTGAAGAAAAGTATTTGGCAGATTGTAATAAGGGACTGAAGCACTCGTTGCTCCACTTTATCATTCCGTGGAACAGCTTCTCCTCCCACTCACCCCAGTTAAAATACTACTGGCCTTTGCATTTGTATGGCATTTTTCTATGTATTGTTTCCTAACACTTTCCTATATATGTTTTGATCCTTAGAATACTTTTGGAGAAGGCAATGGCACCCCACTCCAGTACTCCTGCCTGGAAAATCCCATGGACGGAGGAGCCTGGAGGGCTGCAGTCCATGGGGTCGCTGAGGGTTGGACACAACTGAGCGACTTCATTTTAACTTTTCACTTTCACACATTGGAGAAGAAAATGGCAACCCACTCCAGTGTTCTTGCCTGGAGAATCCCAGGGATGGGGAGCCTGGTGGGCTGCCGTCTATGGGGTCGCACAGAGTCGGACACGACTGAAGTGATTTAGCAGCAGCAGCAGAATACCTTTGTTCATGCAAGTTCCAGTGCTATTTTCTACATAGAGAAATGCAAACTTCCTATAACCTCTTGAGGAACTTTCTATGACGCTCTCTTAATATTTAACCACTTTTCCTATTTTTACTTCTAATTGTTTATATACACATCTCATTTAGTAGACTGTAAAATCCTTAATGGAAAGATTTAGATAGGTTTCAACAATAAGCATAGGGTAGACGAGTAATGAATAATGGAGTAGAAATATAATAAAACACAAATAATTGAAGTTTAGATAACATTGTCAAAGTCATTTATTCTATTTACTGGCAAACCTGCAACTTGAATTCAAAATTTCTCCTAATCTTCTAGTACTATTTTAAATTCTCCATCACACTGCTTCCATTATTCTTACTACAGATCACATTTACTCTTCAGATATGAGGGAGATCAATCAAGTGTCTAATAGTCAGGAAAGACTTCAAGGAGGAGATGGACTTTGGCATATGGGTATAATTTCACTGGGTGAGATACAGAGGAAAGGGTGTTCCAGATAGAGCTATCAATGACAGCACATAGGAAGATAGGAGGAAGAGCATGTCTGTGGAGTAATAAAGCCAAACCTAATAACCAGGGCAGCAGGAATTGTTTGGAGGTAGGTCTTGAAAGCCATGTAGAAATGTTGGGACATGATATGGTAGGAAATAAGGCCCATGTAGGTGGCCTCGTATTGGGGAATGGTATATAGTAGGGGGACTTAGGGTTTTCTGGTTTCTGTGGACACTTGGATTTAGAAATGATGGCCCCTTCTGCCTTCTGGCTTGTTCAACTCTGAATATGAAATTTATTCTATCAAAATATTCTAAATTACTAAGTAGTATAATATGTTAGTTGACAAATTTCCAAACCTAAGCTCAGAAGGAGTCCTCTTCTGGACTCCTTGAAACTCCTTGAAACTCTTTGAAAGAGTTTCAGAATTCTTTGTCATGGTAATAAGGATTTTGCCTTCCTAGGAGATGCTGCCAGCTCCTAGACACCTCTCTTTGGCATCGTAAATTAGAAGAATTTAAAGTAAATGGAGCTACTGAGGGAGAGATGCACCCTTAAGCCACTTTCCCTTCTCTTGACCTTTTTAATCTCTGGATTTAGCAGAAAATGGGGTTCTCTGGTGGCTCAACAGTAAAGAATCCACCTGCCAATGCAGGAGATGCAGGTTCGAAGAAGTCGAAAAGATACCCTAGAGAAGGAAATAGCAACCCACTCCAGTATTCTTGCCTGAGAATCCCATGGACAGAGTGGTGTGGTGGGCTATAGTCCTTAGGGCCACAAAAGAGTTGGACGTGACTTAGCAACTAAACAATAGCAGCACTGTCATTTAGCCACCATTTTGGTTCAGGGCACTCAAGTTCTTACCTACTGTTACACTTTACAGACTTTCAGATATTCATGTCACTTTGTTGGCTCCCTATATTGCGAAGACTTACAAAATTCTCAGTTAGTCCATCCCTGCCTTGTCCTCAAGGACAAGTATCAATAAACCACTGGCCTCCATAAACAGAGCTGTACTATATCCTGGTAAGAGAGTAAATCTTAGTATAAATTTCATATACACCAAACCTAAGATTTCTCTCTTGTTCTCTCTCCCTCTTTTCCTCCTCTACCTCTTTCTCCATGTACTCTTCCTTTGACTCTCTCTTCCAAACATACTTCTTATAGTTTTATATTTGGTAATTTGGTAATGGACCAAAATACAAAGTTCCTGCTCTCATATATTCACATCACTAATTTCCTGATTTGGTTGTCTCTGCATGAGACCCTAGCATCCTCTCCCAATATTCCTTTCCAACTAATGTGCTCTTATTCTTTGTCTGGAGCCATAGGGCTTCAGCAGAGTCTCTTCTGTAGTTATTTCAGAAGGTGGCCTCTGAGCACCAACGAGAGAAGAGACAGAAGGTGGTGACTGGGAACTGGATCCTTGCAACAGAATTGTAGGAAAAGGAACATTAGGTGTGAAGACTTTGGAACTTAGTTTTCTATTAACTAACAGTTGTCTAGACTTTATATATATTTCTCACACATTTATGTGCCTGTAGGGTAGGACTGTGGTTCATATTTGTGTCATCTGACAGTACCTAGCACACAGCTGATGTTCAGCTAAAGTTACCAGGCACCTCTTGTGCTTCACTGTCCCTTCCCCACCCAGTTTCTCTGTACATAGGTTTAGGCCTTGTTTCTTTCTTCTCCTGGCTCAAGGCCTTTCTTAACTTTTCTGGCTCTGAATTTGTTTCAC
The DNA here is from genome assembly GCF_003369695.1 of Bos indicus x Bos taurus. Classification (NCBI taxonomy): domain Eukaryota; kingdom Metazoa; phylum Chordata; class Mammalia; order Artiodactyla; family Bovidae; genus Bos; species Bos indicus x Bos taurus. Next base: position 68,024,490 of record NC_040105.1, on the reverse strand, counting down.
TTTACACAAAAGAGAGATAATATCTGTTTTATAGTTTTATTACAGAGATCAAACAAAATAACAGACATGAAATATTTTATAACCTATAAACTATTGTGAAAATGTAACAGTTTTATCAGATTGGTCAAGAAATGTTGAAAGCACACAATTTTATCACATATGTGAATCATGCTTCCAACTAGATTATGTTATAGAATTCCAGGCCTCATTATATGCCCACGTTTGCTTAGGTTTAGCTCATTTGTACACTTTGATTAAAGTTAACATTAAGAAAGAAAACAACTCAACCTTTATCTGTGTTTGATACAAAGGCCAATGGCGATTACATCATTTAAATGTAGTTAGATTTCATTTTCCTTTGGTATCTTGGTGGAATTCCCTAAAGAATGCCCAGGAATAATTAAAGGAGACTGACTCTGGTGGAGGAAGTACATTAAAGGGAATTAGTAAAATGTAACAAACAGATCAAAACTGAGTCTATCTTCTCCCAGACATTTCCAAGTATAAACTATATAAATCTGTGTTCTAAATTCCCCAAAGGAAATATTTTTTTGGAATCAAGCAGTGAGGATCTAGTGATTCCTGTTGCATACCCAGAACTGTGTACAGGTATGGTATGGCAGTAGATGTAAAATCCTGAAAACCTGCTTTCAGGAGCACAAATTCTGGTTGGGTCCACAAAACATAAGGGAAAAAAAAAGGTTTTATTGTTAGTGGTCTGGGCCTTGGAAGGTGGAATTTAGAGAGGCAGAAAGGAAAAATGCAAGGAAACCTTGTGTATATTGGGACAGTAAGCATGTCAAGTGCTGTGCATAGTGCTAGGTATGGCTGCTGAGGTATGGTGGAGCCAGATTATGGAAATCCTTGAAAGCCTTGTAGAGGTGACTGGATTTGATATAATAGGAGGTGATGATTCATTTTGAGTAATTGAGCCAGGATATTGATGAATAGTTTGGTTGGAAACAATGTGCAGGGTGAATTAAAGTAGAGATAGGCACCTACTATCAAAAACCCATTTGTTAGCTCCCCTTGTAGGATGATGATGATAGACATGAAGAATGACTATTGAAAACAATATATTGGCTAAAAAATAAAATAAAAAGAACAAGAACAATGGGCCATAATAAAAGTCAGGTTGTATCTCAGTTAAAACTCTGACATCATAGGTGACTTTTGTGGGGGAAAAAATTGTCTGTTCCTTTATAAATACATTTTAACAATAAATGATTATTTCACCTATAGGCTGAAAATATAGTGCATTCCCAGAGTTGGATCAATGAGTGGTTTCTGCAACTGACCTGTTTCCAGCAGCAAGCATGGGCAAGAATCTTTTCTAGGCTTTCTTAGAGCTGGAAGACTCAGCATTTATGTTTGTGTGCCTGGATTAAAATGAAGGACTCTTTCATCTCTGAAAAGAAATTAAGAAAGTTCCAAAGACAAACTGAACACTAGCACAAATAGACTGTAAACGGAGGGGAAATTACATGAAGAGAAAAACATTGAAGTAGCAATGTCCTTAGTTACTTAGCAAAGTATTGTTCACTTTTACACACACATACACATCTCTCCCTGCTATTAAAATTTCTGTATGTGGCCTGAACATATTGTCTTAGCACCAGTAATAGGCTGTGTGCATTTGAGCAAATTACCTTAAACTCTCTTAGAAGCTTCAGTTTTCTAATTTATAAAATAAAAATGTTAATTCCTTCTTATTTCACAGGGCTTTTATAAGGGTTAAATGCAAATAATATCAACCTTCTAGTATACAGTAAGTGATGGATAAATATTAATACCCTTATCATTAGTCATCATAAGGTGATAAGTCATTTTAGTTTTTTGGACTCACTTGCATTCATCTGAAGGTAGTCAAAGTATTCTCCAGCCTGCTCTTTAAGCAGTTGCAAATGTGTGGAATTTAACTCAGTCCTATCAGTAGCTGCTTAAATAGCAGCTTGGGTTTCAGTTCATATAATTTCCTGCAGTTGGGTTGGGATTGTGTTGGGAGAGTGGTCAGCAGCTAGTAAATCTGATGTATAACTTGTCCAGGGTAAATACTATATTTTTAACCTTAAAAAGTTGACTTGTTCATCATATATAAGTTAATCTTGAAGAAAAAAAGTGTTAGTCGCTCAGTCGTATCTGACTTTATGTGATCCTATGAGTCTGATCCTGTGATCAGACTCCTCTGTCCATGGGATTCTCCAGGTAAGAATACTGGATCGGGTTGCCATTTCCTTCTCCAGGGGATCTTCCTGACCCAGGGATGGAACCTGGGTCTCCCGCATTGCAGGCAGACTCTTTACCATATGAGCCACCAAGGAAGCCGGGTCCACAAGGAAGAGTAAGTTAATCATACTCTATGAATAAAGTGAGGCCACTCCTAAGGGTAATGTGATTCCAGTTTAACTGGTTCAAAATCTACCTCCCTGTATTTCCTCATGAGCCTTGACTATGGTGTAGCTTCACTTGGAAGAGCTCAAGAAAAAATGAAAGAAAGCATATGAGAGATGTTGGCAGCAAGAGCTGTTTATTGCCATTCACCTGTGAGTGCTGTCTGTACCACCCAGTCAGGCATACTAGAACAAGAACACCCTCTATTTATCTGCAGTACATGATGAAATTTTTTGCATGTTCATATTTTTGGAGAAATTGAGAAATTCTCCTTCTGCTTGAATGGGTTTCCATCTCTGTTCAATAGGGCCAGGATTTTATCTAAGATAGTACAAATGCTTCCAAGCCATTTCCAGGTAAAGTATCCTGTACATCTTGTCCCCTGGTCCTTGATCACTTTTATGGTTAAATAAATAAATAAGCCAAGTAAGTCCATGCAAGCATGCTAAGTTGCTTCAGTCATGTCTGACTCTGCAGTGCTATGGACCATAGTCCATCAAGCTCCTCTGTCCATGGGATTCTCCAGGCAAGAATACTGGAGTGGGTTGCCATCCTCTCCTCCAGGGGTTCTTCCCGACCTAGGGATGGAACTTGTGTCTCTTAACGTCTTCTGAATTGACAGATGCGTTCTTTACCATTAGCGCCACCTGTAAGTAAATAAATATATAAAGTATGTGTTCAGTATAAATCTACAGAAAAATACCAAAGAAATCTTACTTAGCTGTAATTAAATATTTGGAAATCATTGGCTCTAAAGTATTACATAATTCTCCATAGTAATTTAGCAGATATTACAATTCTGAGGCTACTGTGGCTTCTCCATCGAAATAGAATAAAATCACAAATTGCCTTATCACTCCAAAGCTTCTTGATGACAAATGGATTACAGCAGAGGTTTAGATAGTGTCAGCAGCTAGACCCGCCACCATAAGGTAACAGGATTGAGCCCTAGTATATCCAAGCTGGGGGCAGAGGTAAGAAGTAGCAACAGACTTTGTCATGTTAACCTACTGAAAAAATTTTCAACTCTCCATACCCATTGAATGGAAAACTCCAACTCCTTGTCTCAATTCTTTATATTTCAAGAACCCAAGAAGACCTCTCTGGCAGAGAAAGCTCAGTAGTGAGCAAGGCATGAGCAAAATGGCAGACTCTAAACTGATTCTGTGTTGTATTTGCAAACAGCAAAGTGCCTTTTATTAGGTAGTATCAGTGGGAGTTCTGAACTGTTAATAACTTGAACACATTTCAGACACTGTCTTTATAATACTGGCTTTCATCTTTTCAAGCCCCAGTATTCTGGCAGAAAAGAACCCATAAATTCAGAAAAATTGTTAGGGAGGATGTGGGGTTACCCTATCTGAATGTGAACAATTATTTCAGAACTTTTATAAATATTTTGGAACATTTTGTGACCAGAAGAGGTGAATGATAGCACAAAACTGGTTGAAACAAGAAAATTGGGAAGATAGACCAAAAGTGAAAGGGGGCCAGTAAGAGGTGGAGCAAGAAGAGGGGAATAAAGAAAACACGGGTTAAAATAACAATCTCCTTTCTCTCCCCCAACACCTTGTCATAGATGCCAAGATGCTGCTGCTTGTCTATAGCCCACAGGCAAGCCTAATATTGGACTCGTTGGTCTAAGACTTTTATCTAGATATGTTATGAAAGTTAATTAAGCTGTCTGTGTACTGGGAAAAAATTAAAATGTGAGATTTACTTCCTCTTCATCCTGCACCCCATGATGGCAGATGTTAGGAGGCATTATGCTATCTGTCTCTCTCCTGTGATTCATAAGCTTGCTCTGCCTGCCTTCTTGCATATACCTTGATCTTTAAATGAGGCTGCTTCCTTTGGATCCTAGTGAGTTCTGAGGAAACTCAGGTTAGGTAAAGAGGTAGCCAGATGAGAGTCAGCAATTCTATCACATTCATCATATTCTTAATTCAATAAAGGTACCTAATTCAAAACAACAATGACATATCACCTCATACCTGTCAGAATGGCTATTATCAAAAAGAACACAAATAAAAATGTTGGTGAGGATGTGGAGAAAAGGGAACCTTTATACACTATTGGTGTGAATGGAAATTGGTACAGCCACTATGGAAAACAGTATAGAGGTTTCTCAAACAACTGAAAATAAAGCCACCATATGATATGTGAACCGTGAACTTCCTGATGTTCAAGCTGGTTTTAGAAAAGGCAGAGGAACCAGAGATCAAATTGCCAACATCCGCTGGATCATCGAAAAAGCAAGAAAGTTCCAGAAAAACATCTATTTCTGCTTTATTGACTATGCCAAAGCCTTTGACTGTGTGGATCACAATAAACTGTGGGAAATTCTGAAAGAGATGGGAATACCAGACCACCTGACATGCCTCTTGAGAAATCTGTATGCAGATCACGAAGCAACATTTAGAACTGGACATGAAACAACAGACTGGTTCCAAATAGGAAAAGGAGTACGTCAAGGCTGTATATTGTCACCCTGCTTATTTAACTTATATGCAGAGTACATCATGAGAAACGCTGGACTGGAAGAAACATATATATAATGGAATATTACTCAGCCACAAAAAAAGAACAGAATTTTGCCATTTGCAGCAACATGTATAGAAGGAGGATATTGTGTGAAGTGAAACAAAGTGTTTCACTTTTGAAAGTGTCTCTTTCTCAGACAGGGAAAGACAAATAATGTAGGATATCACTTATATGTGGAATCTAAAAAAATAATGCAAATGAATGTATATAGCAAAACAGAAACAGACTCACAGATGTAGAAAACAAACTGATGTTTACCAAAGGGGAGAGAGAAGAGGGCAGGGACAAAGTAGAGGTATAAGATTAACAGTTACAAACTACAATGTGTAAAATAGATAAGCAATTAGGATATATTGTATAGCACAGGGAATTATATCCACTGTCTTGTAATATGCTATCAGGTGTGCATGGATGCTCAGTCATGTCCGACTTTTTGCAACCCCATGGACTGTAGCCTGCCAGGCTTCTCTGTCCATGATATTTTAAAAGCAAGAATACTGAAGCAGGTTGCCATTTCCTCCTCCAGGGGATCTTCCTGACCCAAGGATCAAGCCCATATCTCCTGCATTAGCAGGCATATTCTTTACCGCCTGGGAAAGGCTGTAATAGGCTATAATGGAATGTAATCTGTAAAAATACTGATTGCTATGCTGTACACCTGAAGCTAATGTAATATTGTAAATCAACTTTGTTGTTGTTGTTCAGTCATTAAGTCATGTCTGACTCTGCGGCCCCATAAGCCATAGCATGCCAGGCTCCTCTATCCTCCACTTTCTCCCAGAGTTTGCTCAATTTCGTGTCCATTGAGTCAGTGATGCTATCTAACCATGTCATTCTCTGCTGCCCCCTTCTCCTGTTGTCTTCAGTCTTTCCCAGGATCAGAGTCTTTTCCAATGAATCAGCTCTTCACATCTGGTGGCCAAAGTATTAGAGTTTTAGCTTCAGCATCAGTCCTTCCAATGAATATTCAGGATTGATTTCGTTTAAGATTGACTGTTTGATCTCCTTGCAGTCCAAGGGACTCTCAAGAGTCTTCTCCAGCACCACAATTCAAAGGGATCAGTTCTTCCATGCTCAGCCTTCTTTATGGTCCAACTCTCACATCCATCCGTATCTGACTACTGGAAAAAGCATAGCTTTGACTATATGGACATTTGTCTGCAAAAGTGATGTCTTTGCTTTTTACTATGCTGTCTAGGTTTGTCATAGCTTTTCTTTCAAGGAGCAAGCATCTTTTAATTTTGTGGCTGTAGTCACCATCTGCAGTGATTTTGGAGCCCACGAATATGAAATCTGTCACTGCTTCCACTTTTTCCCCTTCTGTTTGCCATGAAATGATGGGACCAGATGCCATGATCTTAGTTTTCTGAATGTTGAGTTTTAAGCCAACTTTTTCACTCTCCTCTTTCACCCTTTTTCATCAAGAAGCTCTTTAGTTCCTCTTCATTTTCTGCCATTAGAATGGTATCATCTGCATATCTGATGTTGATATTTCTCCTGATAATCTTGATTCCAGCTTGTGCTTCATCCAGCCCAGCATTTCACATGATATATTCTGTGTTAAATAAGTAAGGTGACAATATATAGCCTTGTTGTACTCCTTTCCCAATTTTGAACCAGTCAGTTGATCCCTGTCTGGTTCTAACTGTTGCTTCCTGACCAGCATACAGGTTTCTCAAGCGACAGGTAAGGTGGTCTGGTACTTCCAAGTATATCAACTATCCTTCAATTTTAAAAAGTACCTAAACTATCCAAAAGCTTAGAGCATATTTTTAGGTCTTATTTCTTCACTAAGAATGTTTTAGATTGTCATGACTGTGTACTTAGGTACCATAAATGACAACAGAATGAATGATCCTCCAGAAATATTTATTAAAAACTGACTAATTTCTCTAGTCACCAAGGATCTGATGACATATTCAGCATATTTATATCCATTATTTCTCTCATTTGAGTCCCCAAGAGTCCTGTTAAAGAAAAATGGCGGGGAGATTTATCTTCCTTTCACACTTTCACAGGTTAATAAAGGTGATAAAACTATGACTAGAACCCAGAGCCCCTGGCTTCTGGTCCAACATTCCTCTCTGCTACAGCTCTGTTGATCATGTCACTCCCCTACTTAAAACTGTACTGAAGAAACAATAGCATTCACGACTTCAGGGCCCATCCTGCCCCATCTCAACAACTTTATGTTATTACTTCCCTGGTCCTTAGTTTTCTCATCTGTAAACAGAGATGATGATGCTTATTTTCCTGACTCACTGGGTGGTAATTTTCAGGATATTATTTTTGTAATAATTGCATGAAACTGTCAAGTCCTCTATAGCCCCATCATCATATTCACTTAATTCCTTCAGTTTAATTAGGACTGGTCATGGAAAAATAGTATATATTACTTTCTTAGCTGTGAAAAAGTCTGTTCTTAAGACAGTATTGTGCTGGGGGTCTTTTGGTAAGTTTGACCTAAAAAAAACCTTCAAATGAGTGCTGGTTCTTGATTTCAGGTATTTTTCAAATTGGGAACCTGGTGCAACCTCTTCTCTCCTTTCCTTCTTTATTTCCTTCCAAGGAATGTTTTATATGTAGAGTTCAAGTGGATTGTTTATAGCAGCACGTTACTGAATTAAAGCTGTCTTATCAGTCTCAGGGTGAGTTAGTCCGCTTTTATGGTCCCACCAAAGACCGAACCCTAGCCCTCAGCCCAGGCATCTTGGAAGAAGCCTGTGATGAGTGGAAGGACTGTGAGCTTTGGAGAAACTCAGTGCTAGGTTTGAATCCTGATTCCCTTCCTGCTAGCTAGGTGGGCCTGAAAGAGTTAACTTTCTTCTGTGTCTCAATTTTCTTATATACTAAAGAGATTATAATATATATCTCACAAGACTGTTTGCTGCTGCTGCTAAGTCGCTTCAGTCGTGTCCGACTCTTTGCGACCCCATAGACGGCCTCTTACCAGGCTCCTCTGTCCCTGGGATTCTCCAGGCAAGAACACTGGAGTGGGTTGTCATTTCCTTCTCCAATGCATGAAAGTGAAAGTGAAGTCGCTCAGTCATGTCCGACTCTTAGCGACCCCATGGACTGCAGCCCACCAGGCTCCTCCATCCATGGGATTTTCCAGGCAAGAGTACTGGAGTGGGGTGCCATTGCCTTCTCCACACAAGACTGTTTAAATTAGGATAATAAATATATTTATAGTACTTGGTAGAATTCCACTAAATAAATGTTAGTTTCTTTCCCTTCCTATACTGTGGATATAGAGTAACCCGGTGAGGTTGTAGATGGATCAGTGTAGAATCTCCCAGTCTTGGAGAAAGTCCTTCTGAGTGCATATCTTAGAGATGGGGAGCATTCTCAGCATCATATCTGAATACTAATAACAGCATTATTATAGATACACATGCACAACAAAGACATCATCTTTAACAGCTGTGTTTAGTTAAGTATCAGATTTAGAAAGTAAAGACTTTAATCTATGTTTTCTCCTTGGATTTGATTACCATCTGATTTGTTTTTTTCTGACTAAAAAATGTAATTGTAACTTGACCCCTCCCATTCCCCCTCCTCCAGCACACACATACCAGTCAGAATGGCATTGAAACATGTATAATATCATATAAGAAATGAATTGCCAGTCCAGGTTTGATGCAGGATACAGGAAGCTTGGGGCTGGTGCACTGGGATGACCCAGAGGGATGGTATGGGGAGGGAGGTGGGAGGGGGGTTCAGGATTGGGAACACATGTACACCCATGGCAGATTCATGTTGATGTATGGCACAACCAATACAATATTGTAAAGTAATAAGCCTCTAATTAAAATAAATAAATTTAAATTAAAAAAATAAAAATAAAAAAACTCAGCATTTGGAAAACAGGAGGTAGTCGATACCTGAGGAAATAAGGAGTTAAGGACTTTGGAATGAAAGCTTTAATGGCATGTTTGTTTGTTTTCCCCAGAAGGTCCTGTTTCCTTCATATTTGTTGGGAACAGATACTATATCAAAGCTTGATGGATAACTAGGTGAGGCAATAAGCAAGATAGAAATTGTCATTGAATATAAGAAGTTCAGTAGAGGTGTGAGTGCGTGCTAAGTCATCTCAGTCATATTGGACTCTGCATCCCTATGGACTGTAGCCCACCAGGCTCCTCTGTCCATGGGGATTCTCCTGGCAAGAATACTGGAGTGGGTTGCCATTTCCTCCTCGAGGTGGTCTTCATATACAGGGATCGATCCCACCTCTCTAAGTCTCCTCATCAGAGGCAGGTAACGTAAATAGAGGGTTTTCTTTTTCCCCAAGGAGAGGTTGGAAGGGAAAGGTAACAGAGGCTTTTGTCATCAACTTTCTGGAGGCAAAACCCTCTTTCCTCCCTCCACCTAAATTCCCAAATGGTTTCTGGATTCGACCTCAGGCTGTTTTGAGATTAACAGCATCAGCTTCTCAGGACATGGGGGAAAGGCAAGATTCAGTCACCAGGATAGCACTAGTAGGGAGGGGAAGGGGGGAATAAAAAGTAGAATTATACTAAATCAATGAAAAACCATCCAGTCTACAGCCATGGGGGAGCTCAGTTGCATGGCAGAGGGCAACGTTTTTAAATTTATCTTAAACCATGTCACATCAGGTTCTAAAGCACTCCCCAACTTAGGAATACTTTTCAGGCACCAAATAGATCAATCATAGGAACTTTATCATTCCCATTGCTCTAAGTACCACAAAATATCTTAGAGATCAACAGGAAAGATAAAGAAAGGACAAGACTGCCCCATTTAGGTAGTTCTCTTCCAACCTGTTGAGTTGCTTCAAAGCTGGTTTCTGTGCCTCCTGCCTTGAATTACCTCCAAAGATCCTGGGGATTTCACCTACCAACTTAAGAGTATACTGCCAGAATTTTTTTAAATCGTACTCTGGGCTGAGGAGGGAGAAGAAGATAACTATACTTTTGAGGACCCACTGTGAACCAGGTGCTGTGCTACTTTATGTATATTCATAAACCAGTTAACTCTCACATTAACCCTATGAGGTAACTATTACATGTATCCCTCACTTTTTGAAAATTTGCTTTCCACCACTTCACTTTTATGAGAGACCTACATTAGTACCTGTTTCCACAAACTGAAGTAAATCAGAAGACGATTTTCACTTTTACTGGAAAAAAAAAAAAAAGAAAATCAAAAAGTGTTCAGTGTTTGTTTGCAGAGAGATATTACAAGAGGCGGTGTGCACCCAGATCAGTAAGAGTGGCACTATCAAGCTCCTTTCCAGGAACTACACTCAGTATTTCAACATCACACCACCATAGTGTTGAACTGTGTCTGTGAGCATCTGTGCTTTATCTTTATTTTGTGTATCAATTAGCAAGATGTGTGCTAAGGTAATTGCTTCTTCCTTTTACACCATTTTGACTTACAAAAGGTTCTCTAGGAGTACTCTTCTTTCAAATAGCAGGGAAACCTGTACTCTTGTTTCACAGATGAGTAAACTGGAGCTTGGCAGGTTTAAATGATGTCCCCAGAATTACATAGCTGAGACTAGCAGCCAGCCTACTAACTTCATTCAATACTGATTAATTTATTTTCCCCACCCCTACTTTTATCCATCTCTGAAGGAAGATAGCACTACTTAAGTATTAGCTATTATTATTATTATGTACCACCTGCCTCTGGAACTGAAATAGGTGTAGAGAGAAAGAGGGAGAAAAAGAAACTGATATTTACTAAGCCCTAGTCTAGTAAGCCCTGGGCTTACTAGGCACTGAGGGGATGTATAACAGTAACTGGTAACTACTTTCGGACTATAGCCTTTAAGGTTGATTTGGGATCTTTGATTCCACAGACGGGATTTATTGAAATAAATCTGATCTGTGTAATCAGGGATTTCAAACTAACCAATTCTGATGCTAGAAACTACCACCATACTGGAGCAATTCCCTAGGCCATAAAGTGTCTTTTGTCCTGTCAACACACAGGTGAGACCTAAAGATTGTGAATAGTCATCTTTACTGGGTGGCTAGGGCAAAGTATGTTTGTTGTTTTGGAAAACTAGAGCAACCACGTGTCACTAAATAAAATTTATGAAAGCAACGTTGGCACCTTCATTATAAATGTGCTAAAACATAAACAATTTGATAAAGATATAGAGTATGCAGATGTGGGAGATGATGGAATATTATATAACAGGACTGGGACTGAATTGCTAGGCTAAAAGCACATTCATGTATCTGTCTTTATTCAACACTTCTGAAGAAGCTGTGAGTTTCTTTTCATTGTATTGACATTTGGTTTTCATTTTCAGGATATGTTTGTACTTAACTGGCAATGCAACAGGTTTCCTGCATGTTGTGTGCCTTCTGCAAACCTTGATTATAATCAAGTCTGGGCTAGAAGGGAAACTGAAGAGTACAGCAGGCAATAAAATCCAGCCAAGTGGAGTGTCATGTCATTGAGCTTTCAAACTCTGGGCAGAGCCCTGGAAAAATGTGTCAAGGCCTTCCTGGAGAAAACACTCTTTTTTTAGGTTGGGAGAGGAAGTAGTGCCAATGTATTGAAGGCAAGAATCCTTATCTACCTAGGCCAATTTGCATGTATACTAATTGCTTTGGAAAAACTGTCATGACTTTGGCTGAGGAAAAAAAACTATAGATTGGTTCTTTAAGACTTCATTTTTTAATAGCATTTCTCCAGTACCCAAAGCTCCTTGTTCCTGAGAGAGTCTCTCTGTGCTTTATAAAAACTTGACTCAATATGGCTTGAGTCCATGGACAGGCCATGTTCCTTGCTGCTACGGGCCCATATCCAAGGTGGTATTGGTGTCAGAGTGTGGGAATGTCTTCTGTTATTCTCTTTCTCACACATATTATGGAGTAGCTTGAGTAGGACCCAATTTTATTGGCTTTGCTGTATTTTTTTTATATATCTTTAACAGCTCATTGAATTTGTTTCTGCTGCTGCTGCTAAGTCACTTCAGTCGTGTCCGACTCTGTGCGACCCCATAGACGGCAGCCCACCAGGCTCCCCCGTCCCTGGGATTCTCCAGGCAAGAACACTGGAGTGGGCTGTCATTTCCTTCTCCAATGCATGAAAGTGAAGTTGCTCAGTCGTGTCTGACTCTTAGCGACCCAGTGGACTGCAGCCTACCAGGCTCCTCCATCCATGAGATTTTCCAGGCAAGAGTACTGGAGTGGTGAATTTGTTTCAGATTTGTGCAAATGATTTTCTTGCTATCACATTGAATTATGAAGTATTCAAATCATCTAGTCCAGCTTCTCCATCCAATACTCACATCTGTTCTTTAATATTGCTGAATTTTTGCCTGGCCTCTGCTTGAATACAGCCACTGAGCTCACTCTTTCTCCTGTGCTCCTCCCTCAATGCCCATTTTGTCTCTGGACATCTCTGTTTATTCATATGTTGAACTACAGTCTTCCTCCCTCAAGTTACTTCCCACTGTGGTCTGACTAAATGAATCTAGCAGATGCAAACTATTATACATAGGGTAGATAAACAACAAGGTCCTACTGTATAGCACAGGGGACTTATTCAATATCTTGTGATAAACCATAGTGAAAAAGAATATATATAGAATCCACCAGCAATGTGGGAGACCTGGGTTTGATACTTGGGTTGGGAAGATCCCCTGGAGGAGGAAATGGCAACCACTCCAGTATTCTTGTCTGGAGAATCCCCTTGGACAGAGGAGCCTGGCAGGCTGCAGTCTCTAGGGTTGCAGAGTCAGACACAACTGAGCCACTAAGCACACACAGCACATGTATGTAAAACTGAGTCACTTTGGTGTACATAAGAATTTAAATACAACATTGTAAATCAACAATACTTCAATAAAAATTTTAAAAAGACATCTGAATGCCACTGGGTAGGAAATAGGGGAAAAATCACAAATTTAGTTTCACTTTTTTGTGATTGGTCTTCAAGCATTGGAAGACAGAAAACGCATCTTGAATTTTCTTCTCTGAGTTCCATCAGTTTTCTTCCATCAGTTTTGGATCCCCTTGTCCTGGACTTTTTCCTCTAAATGAGTTCCTGTTTGTTTCATCCCTTATCAAAGATGATTAGTCCCTTTCTGCCACCATAATGACATCAGGTATCCCCTGTTCAATTCTTTCTTTGTATCTCTATAGAGTAATCATTTTTTAAATGATAGGTCATTAATACTGAAAGATGATTTTAATTAAAGCACATACCTACAACCTCTCCTTCCCACCAATCCTCCTTCCTACCCAGGAGACAAACATTCTAATTTGGCATGACATTATCTGGTCTAATAATGCCTGGCATATGAAGTGTCTAAAATGTCATCTTGCATTGTTTTAGCCTTCTGGAGTAGTTGAATTAAGTTCAAACTCAGGATGATTTTGAAATCTTAAATCTCTCTGGAGATGTTTTCCATAATATCTTCAAACTGGATAACACTACAATAAATGAAGTATGCTGCATTGAATTAAAAGGTTATTTCCCTAGTGTGTCAGGCTAACACAAAGCATGAACCGTCCCACTAGGTGCTGACTGTCTCTGGCTATCAGTGCAGCAATCCTGTGTCCTGTTAGGTGTCTAACCCCCACTGCTCAGTGAAAACTTTAGCCAGGAAACTGCCTATTGAACTGAATCTTGAGTGACAGCAAGGCAAAGAAAAGGAGTTACAGGAAGACTCAGAAATAAACAGAAGAGATAAGGAACGTAACATGAGTCCAGGTAATAGGAACCAAAGACTAATGAAAGAAACATTTCAAATCAAGAATAGGGAAGAAACCTCCTATAAGACAAGAGCCAAGCAAAAAATGGACAGTGACCATTAACAGGCAAAAAGGAATACCAGTAAGTTACACTATTGAAGGGTAGGACAAGAGTGTGTTCCAGAGAGTGAAGATACCCACAATTAAAAGTGAGGTCATATATTCAAATTACAAGTATTTTTTATATGATTTTCGTTGAAGATGTTCTGTGAGCCAGGAATTTCTGCCAGGAGTTCTATAAAATGCTAAGACAGGCATCCTACTGTGCTGTGCTAAGTTGCTTCAGTCATGTCTGACTCTTTGCCACCCTATGAGCTGTAGCCTGCCAGTCCATGGGATTCTCCAGGCAAGAATTTTAGCACTAGAGCCACCTAGGAAGCCCAAGCCAGGAATCTTAGATTTTATAATTATAATGAGAGCAAATAGGTTAAATGTGAAAAAAAATTAAAAAAAAAATAGGTTAAATGTGATGGGTGAATACCATAGAGCATTATGCAGCAGATAAAAACAACAGATTAGATATACATATAGAAGTATGGATGAACCTTAAAAACATGATTCATAGTAAAATTAAAATAATGAACTCTATAGCATGGTATCATTTTAATAAAATTTTATAATATACACATAAAACAGTATGTTCTTTAAAAAGAACACATACAAAAATAGACATTCACCACATTGCAATGATTAACTATGGAAGAGTGTAGGAATAAATGAAGAATGACAAAAAAGAAGCTTTATTTTGATTACTGATGAATTGAGGAATATGATGAGATCAATTCTTTTTTGTGAGACCAGTAAGATAAATAAAATGCTAAAAATTTATTTAGAACATGACTAGATGATTGGGGAGTAAGAATAACAGTTCTATCTTGTAGAATGTTCTTTGATAATGAAAATGTTCTATATTTGTGCTGTCCAATATGGTAACCAGTAGCCACATATAATTACTTAGAACTTGAAATATGACTCATGTGACTAGGGGACTGAAATTTTAATTTTATTTAATTTGTATTTTGATTTAAATAACTACATGTGACTAGTAGCTACTGTATTGGATGGCTCAGGTTAGAAGTTGCACATGAGCCCAGATATTGGCATAGAAAAGATAAATAGTTGCTGTCATTTCAGACAACAGTCCTTCTGAAAAACACTTGACCCTGCCAGTAGATGAGGAGATAGCAAAGGAACCTAAGAAAGGATCACTAGGAAAGAACAGCATTTATCCTTGCCTTTTCCAGGACCTGGGTTTCTCATCAGTAGGTGCACCTCCAGAACGTCTGGCCCTGCGGGTTCTTCCCTGCTGTTGACTTGGCTGCTGGAACTGGGACAAGTCTTACAGAGCTGACTGCTGCTGCTCAACAAATGTAGGCTTTGGAACTGCACATGCAGTGTGGTGCTTCCTATTTAGACTTTAATGAGCACAGTGTCCCAGAATGCCATCTTTACAGCTTTATCCAGGATTGGCTTGAGCTGAGTGCTATTTCACAGATTCTGTTGCTATGAGGGCTTTTTTGCTGCCTTGGCTATGGGTTACAGTAATGAATTTCCAGAGGCCAGACTAGAGAGATAATAGTGATAGATGATTACTAGGCTGTTGTTGCAGAACTCCAACTAGAATGGCAACATATGTATTCTTAGATTCAACCCCTCTTCTTTTGTGATGTATCCCCACCTTGTACACCTATCATTTCTATTGTTCCCTTGGATAACCTTTCCTGGCCCAATGTAGAAAATTAAAAGAATATGACAAAAATCCTTCTGATTGGAAAGAGGTGTGTAGTCTGTGAATATATGGCATTGGATTGCTGGGTGCTTTTCTGGGGTTATTGGAATTTTTCCTTCCTGTGCTGAGTAAAACTATAGCAGTTATAAAAATACTATTGTAAATGGTCAAACTCATCTTAAAGTATTTTTCTCTACATATAAGTAACTATACAAAGAGACTCTGATGGAGTCTACTTATTGGTGAAGGATGTCTGGGACCTCTGATCTTTGGTAGTGACAGATCTTCTGGTTGTGAAAAAATCCAGCCATTTACCAGCCTATCAGTTTGAGAGTGAGTGTCAAGCTCTGCCTACTACAAGCATATGTGCAAAAGGACTGTGAGGAGGGTGGGGTGGGATTTGAAACAGTAGTCTCACCACTTGCTAAGGGTTGCCTGGCAGCTGTGTATTTAACAAGAACAAGTCCAGAGTCAAGTGGGAAGCTGCACTTATCTTCATGGAGTGATCCAAGATGGATCATTTTTCTAAGCCTTGGGCATATGGATCAGGGGGAAATTTTCCCCCTTAGTGAAGAAAATATTAGTTGGACCAATATCTGAAAGACCTGTCATGGAGATTAATAAGGCTAGCAGAATAGTTTGAGAGTAAAGTCAACATAGAGAAGTAAATATTTGAGCCA
The DNA here is from genome assembly GCF_003369695.1 of Bos indicus x Bos taurus. Classification (NCBI taxonomy): domain Eukaryota; kingdom Metazoa; phylum Chordata; class Mammalia; order Artiodactyla; family Bovidae; genus Bos; species Bos indicus x Bos taurus. The sequence goes on along the minus strand of NC_040105.1, from coordinate 68,008,402 downwards.
ATCTAAGAGTAATCATGTCTCCTGCATGGCTAAGATGGTAAAGAATTTGCCTGCAATGCGGAGACCTGGGTTCAATCCCTGGGTCGGGAAAATCCCCTGGAGAAAGGAATAGTAATCCACTACAGTATTCTTTCCTGGAGAATTCCATGGAAGAGGAACATGGTGGGTTACAGTCCATGGGGTCACAAAGAGTCATACACGACTGAGTGACTAACATTTTCACTTTTCAAGATTTATCACACTGAGAGATACCTGCTATACCAAGTATGCTCCTACATCTCCTAGACTATAAGTGGCTGGGCAGTAGATTTTGTGCTTCTCACTTCTCTTTTTCTCATGGTATAATCTAACATATAAAACAGGTATTTAATAGTTGTGTAAGTAGCTAGCATATGTTCACACTTGTGACAGTCCCAGCCTTCCAACCAGCTGTTTGTTCTAGTTTCCACATAGCCAAAAGATGCAAGGAAGTAGGTACTCAACAAAGCCCCAGATCCATAGATATTCATCAGTGGTGAACTATACTGTTCTTCACTGGTTAGAATAGAGGACAGGTACCCCTTTTTCAAGTATACATACTGGGAAAGCCTTGAAACTATCTCTGAAATTAGGAAGGAAGGCCAGAGATTTTATCATTGGTAAAAGTAAAGAACCCAGTTAGCTATAACAGCTAGCTCATCATCTCATGGGATGACTCCAGTAGGACCATGATTGATTCCAAATTCCTGGGCCAGGTTAGTGGTATCACTTTAGCTTATGGGATGTTTTGTATTTGGTTATGTGTTGTCTTCAATTTACTTGGAACCATTTATAGATGAGTGACTGAGCACACATACTTGTCTACTTACTAAAAATCTCTATCTATCCGAAAATGAGTAGATTTGTAATTCCTTAGGGGTTCTAAATAAACATAATAGTTGATTTAATGTTTATATTCTTGTTATCTGCTTTGGGGATTAAGATGCTGTAAAAGATAAGTAAAAGACTATGATCACTTGGGACTTTTTCAAAAGCCTTTTTACTTGTCTGGTATCTCTGGTCCCTCAAATCCACATATAAAATTTCAACTGGTGTTTTGACTAGGTATTATTAAGTAGTTGAGTTTATCTCAGCACTTTCAGATCAAATGAATTCCCACCTCTGCATATCTTCCAACTCTAGTTTAATATGCATCATTATACTTTTACAATGAGAAAAGACACTATGATTTTTTCTGAATATACATGAACATTATGCGTGTGTGTGAGAGAGAGAGAGAGAGAAAGATGTTTCTGGAAATGTTATACCTATACAAAGCCCTAGAATCCAGAGGTTGGAAGACCAGTGCTTCCTTCCCAGATGGGTTTGGGGTTTGGCTTTTTCTCCACTCCCTTCCACTCCCCACCTTGGGATAAACAAAGACATTTTTCTTATTTGTGACAGTATTCCCACTGGTAAAGACAAAAAGTTGGTAGTCCTCTGATTGGTGGTTATTTCTATTTATAAGGTATATCTTACCTTATGTGTAACATGGTGCCATGGGGATTTTTCAAAGAATGTTTTGTGTTACCATCTCACCATGTGACATTGACTGAGAAGTTTCTCCTTTGTGGGACTTGGTTACCCCATTGTAAAATGGGGATTTAGGGATTTGACTGTCTTCTAAGATCTTTTCAGCTCTGTGTTTCGATGATTATATTTCTTAAAATAATTTAATAATAGTTTTAAAATTCCTTTAACAGTCTAGATTAGTAATAAGAAAAGATATTAGAAACCATACAGAGAAAGTTAAAAGATAATTCAGCCTACAATTATTGTACTCAAGCTTTAAATGTAACTTAGTGCAGCCTGGCAATGAAGGACAAAATTCTTATAAAAACACAATTCTTGTATAAACACAATTCTTCTATTCTCACAAACAAATTCTTCTATTCTCTCATCTTTTACACATCAATGGGTGTTCCAGGTTAGTCTCCCTGTAATTAATGTGCCATTACACTTCCTGTATGGGTCTGACAACAAGAAGAAAGGGACTCTTTGAAAATAAGAATAAAGAGTAAATAAATATACTGACAAACAGTGCCTGGGCTTCTTTACTACTTGTTCCTTGTACTTGAGAGAGAGATCAGGCAGAAGTCTTGAAAATATAATTATTTCACAAAAGTAAAGGAACTCTGAGCTGTGCCAGTTGAGCTACCTATGGCCTAAAAGTTTATGAGTTAAGAGGACTCAAGATGGCAGGGGTGTAGGAGGTCATGGAGTTGACCTCGTCCCACAAATGCATCAAGAATACATCTACATAAGAAAATGGCAATAGGAACACACACACACACACACACACACACACACACACACACACATCAATAATTACTTTAAATGTAAGTGGATGAAATGCACCAACCAAAAGACACTGACTGGCTGAATGGACACAGAAACAAGACCCATATGTATGCTGTCTACAAAAACCCACTTCAGACCTAAAGACACATATAGACTGAAAGTGAGAGGATGGAAAATATATTCCATGCAAATGGGAAGAAAAAAAAGCTGGAGTAGCAATCCTCATATCAGACAAAATAGACCTTAAGTAAGATTACAAGAGATAAGGAAGGACACTACATAATGATCCAGGGATCATTCCAAGAGGAAGACATGACAATTGTAAATATCTATGCACCCAGCATAGGAGCACCTCAATACATAAGACTGACACTAACAGACATAAAAGGAGAAATTGACAGTAACACAATAATAGTAGGAGACTTTAACACCCCACTCACACCAAAGGACAGATCATCAAAACAGAAAATTAATAAGGAAACACAAGTCCTAAATGATGCATTAGATGAGATGGATCTCATTGATATCTTCAGGACATTCCATCCAACTGCAGAAGAATATACCTTCTCAAGTGCACATGGAACATTCCCCAGGACAGACCACATCTTGAGTCACAAATCAAACCTCAGTAAATTTAAGAAAATGGAAATCATGTCAAGCATCTTCCCTGACCACAACACTATGAGACTAGATATTAATTACAAGAAAAAAACTGTTAGAAACACAAACACATGGAGATTAAATAACACGTTTCCAAATAACCAACAGGCTACTGAAGAAATCAAAAGGGAAATCAAAAAATTTCTAGTAACAAATGACAATGAAAATATGACAACTCAAAATCTATGGGATGAGGCAAAAGCAGTCCTAAGAGGGAATTTTACATTAAAACAATCATACCTCAAGAAACAAGAAAAACATTGAATAGACAACCTAACCTACCTTCACACCTAAAACAACTGGATAAAGAAGAAGAACAACAACAAAAAAAACCCACAAAATTAATAGAAGGAAAGAAATCATAAAGATCCAAGCAGAAGTAAATGAAAACGAAATGAAAGAAACAACAGTAAAAATTAATAAAACTAAAAGCTGATTCTTTGAGAAGATAAACAAAATTGACAAACCTTTAACCAGACTCATCAAGAAAAAAAGGGAGAAGAATCAAATCAACAAAATTAGAAATGATAAAGGAGAGGTTACAACAGACAGTACAGAAATACAAAGAATTATAAGAGACTATTATGAACAACTATATGCCAATAAAATGGATAACCTGGAAGAAATGGACAGATTCTTAGAAAAGTTCAATCTTACAAGACTGAAACAGGAAGAAATATAAATTATGAACAACCCAATTACAAGCACTGAAATTGAAGCTGTGATCAAAAATCTCCCCAAAAACAAAAGCCCAGGACCAGATGGCTTCACAGGAGAATTCTATCAAACATTTAGAGAAGAGCTAATGCCTATCCTTCTAAAACTCTTTTCAGAAACTTGCAGAGGAAGGAACACTTCCAAACTCATTCTATGAGGCCACCATCGCCCTGATACCAAAGCCAGACAAAGACAACACACAAAAAGAAAACTATAGGCCAATATCACTGATGAACATAGATGCAAAAATCCTCAACAAAATTTTATCAAACAGAATTCAGCAACACATCAACAAGGTCATACACTATTATCAAGTTGGTTTTATTCCAGAAATGCAAGGATTCTTCAATATATGCAAATCAATCAGTGTGATATACCGTATTAACAAATTGAAAGGTAAAAACCATATGATAATTTCAATAGATGCAGAAAAGGCTTTGACAAAATTCAGCACCCATTATTGATTAAAACTCTTCAAAAAATGGGCATAGAATGAACCTACCTCAACATAATAAAGGCCATATATGATAAACCCACAGCAAACATTACTCTCAATGGTGAAAAACTGAAAGCATCCTCACTAAGATCAGGAACAAGACAAGGGCATCCACTTTCATCACTGTTATTCAACATAGTTCTGGAAGTCCTAGCTACAGCAATCAGAGAAGAAAAGGAAACAAAAGGAATCCAGGTCAGAAAAAAATCTTAAAGGTAGTATCAGAAAATTGCTAGAGCTAATCAGTGAATTTAGCAAAGTTTCAGGATACAAAATCAATACACAGAAATCACTTGCATTTCTATATACTAACAATGAAAAATCAGAAAGAGAAATTAAAGAATCAATCCCATCCACCATTGCAACAAAAAGAATTAAATATCTAAGAATAAACTTACCTAAGGAGACAAAAGAACTGTACACAGAAAATTATAAGACACTGATGAAAGAAATCAAAGATGACATAAACAGATGGAGAGATATTCCATGTTCCTGGGTAGAAAGAATCAATATTGTGAAAGTGACATACTACCAAATGCAATCTACAGATTCAATGCTATCCCTTTCAAATTACCAATGGCATTTCTCACAGAAATATAACAAAAATTTCACAATTCATATGGAAACAGAAAAGACCCTGAATAGCCAAAGCAATCTTGAGAAACAATAATAGAGCTGGAGGAATCAACCTTCCTGACTTCAGGTTATACTACAAAGTCACAGTCATCAAGACAGTATGGTACTGGCACAAAAACAGAATTATAGACCAATGGAACAAGTTAGAAAGCCCAGAAATACACCCATGCACCTCTGAGTACCTTATTTTTGACAAAAGAGGAAAGAATATACAATGGGGACAAAGACAGCCTCTTTAATAAGTGGTGCTGGGAAAACTGGACAGCTACATGTAAGATAATGAAATTAGAGCACTTCCTAACACCATACACAAAGATAAACTCAAAATGGATTAAAGACCTAAATGTAAGACCAGAAACTATAAAACTCATAGAGGAAACCATAGGCAGAACATTCGATGACATAAATCAAAGCAAGATCCTCTATGACCCACCACCTAGAGTAATGGAAATAAAAACAAAAGTAAACAAGTGGGACCTGATTAAACGTAAAAGCTTTTGCACATCAAAAGAAACTATAAGCAAGGTGAAAAGACAACCCTCAGAATGGGAGAAAATAATAGCAAGTGAAACAACTGACAAAGGGTTAATTTCCAAAATATACAAGCAGCTCATACAACTCAATGCCATAAAAACAAACAACCCAATCAAAAAGTAGGGAAAAAACCTAAACAGACATTTCTCAAAGAAGACATACAGATGGCTAACAAACATATGAAAAGATGCTCAACATCACTCATTATAAGAGAAATGCAAATCAAAACCACAATGAGCTATCACCTCACACCGGTCAGAATGGCCATCATCAAAAAGTCTGCAAAGTGTAAATGCTGGAGAAGGTGTGGAGAAAAGGGAACACTCTTGCACTGTTAGTATGAATATAAATTGACACAGCCACTATGCAAGATGGTGTTGAGATTCCTAAAAAACCTAGAAATAAAACCACCATAGAGGAGAGTGAAAAAGTTGGCTTAAAGCTCAACATTCAGAAAACTAATATCATGGCATCTGGTCCCATCACTTCATGGCAAATAGATGGGGAAACAATGGAAACAGTGTCAGACTTTATTTTGGGGGGCTCCAAAATCACTGCAGATGGTGACTGCAGCCATGAAATTAAAAGATGCTTACTCCTTGGAAGGAAAGTTATGACCAACCTGGATAGCATATTGAAAAGCAGAGACATTATTTTGCCAACAAAGGTCCGTCTAGTCAAGGCTATGGTTTTTCCAGTGGTCATGTATGGATGTGAGAGTTGGACTGTGAAGAAAGCTGAGCGCCGAAGAACTGATGCTTTTGAACTGTGGTGTTGGAGAAGACTCTTGAGAGTCCCTTGGACTGCAAGGAGATCCAACCAGTCCATTCTAAAGAAGATCAGTCCTGGGTGTTCATTGAAAGGACTGATGCTGAGGCTGAAACTCCAATACTTTGGCCACCTCATGCAAAGAGTTGACTCGTTGGAAAAGACCCTGCTGCTGGGAGGGATTGGGGGCAGGAGAAGGGGACGACAGAAGATGAGATGGCTGGATGGCATCACCGACTCGATGGACATGAGTTTGAGTGAACTCTGGGACATGGAGAGGGGAGGAGAGGGTGAGATGTATGGAAAGAGTAACATGGAAACTTACATTACCATATGTAAAGTAGATGGCTAACAGGAATTTGCTGTATGGCTCAGGAATCTCAAACAGGTGCTCTGTATCTACCTAGAGGGGTGGGATGGGGAGGGAAATGGGAGGGAGTTTCAAAAGGGAGGGGATATATGTACACCTATGGCTAATTCATGTTGAGGTTTGACAGAAAACAACAAAATTCTGTTAAGCAATTGTCCTTCATTAAAAAATAAAAAGAAAAAAAAGAATACATCTACAAATGGAACAATTCTCTGTAAGCACCTGCTAAACACTACCAGAGGACCTCAGACACCTAAAAGCAAGACAGATCTCTGTGTAACCAGGTACAGTGAAGGAAACCAGAAAGGAAAAGGAAGAGGAGAGGAAGTGGGATGGAACCTGTGCCCCTGGGGGGTTGCTGAGGAAGAGGCTAGGTTCCTGCATCTGGGGAAACCCCCTCACCAGTGGGGAGATTGCTATAACAGAAGGGGAGCTTCAGGGGCTCAGAGGAGAGCCCAGCTACCGGTCTGAGGCAGGCTGGACAGAGTGAGACCTATGCAAGTGGTCTGCCACAGCCATGTGCTCCCCAGCCTAACATGTGTGTCTGCCAGTGCAGATGGGGAATAGGTACCGGAAAATGGGGTTTGGAGAGAAGACCTGGGGAGGGGACTACTGTTGGCTATGAGAAGGCAGCCTTAGGGGATAGTAGTGAGGAGCTCTGTAATGAGGATTGCTCGTGAAAGAAGCCTGGACCACTGTGAAAATGAAGCACCATTGAGTGACATGCAAAAGGAAGGGCCACCATTGCAGCCTGTCTCCCTGTGTGCTAGCCCCTGCATACCCAGGCATTAAGAAGCACTCCTGCTGGGGCAGACTCTCACACCCCCAACTTCCATGTCCTCCTTTGTGCCCAATCCCCAAAAGGATGGGCTCTTATACCCCAGTCACCACCTTCTCCTCTACACCTGGTCCTGCCCGGATGGGGTCTCGTGCTCTTGACTGCCACCTCCTCCTTCACACCCCCTCCTCATATGCTCCAGGGCAGCCTCAGGAGCAGATACCTGTGGGTAGCCCACAGAAAGAAGTGGGGCTTAATAAGTAATTAAGCTGAACCCCAAGAACCTTGCAACCAAAGAAAAAGCTGCACAAACTGTAAATTTATACCTTCACAAACTGCAAATTTATACCTCATGGCTGCACAAACTGCAAATTTATACCCCTGCAACTGACTTGGTAAACTCAGCACCTGCAGAACATCTGAATGGACAATGAGTGCTCCCACAGCCAAGACAAATCTGGCTTTAGCAACTGTGAATTTTATGGGCATGTGCACGTGGGGGTTGGCCATGCCAGAGTGTGAGCCCAATAGTGCCCACAGCAGGTCCTGTTCCACACTTAATGCAATCCTGGGACCTGAATTCAGTGGATCAATGCTGATGGCCTGGTGAAAACAACACCTGAGAGACACCAGGGCCAGTTGCCAGCATATACACTGTTAAAGTGAGGCTGAGAGCAGTGCCACCAACCTTGTAATCTGAGAGCTCACACAGTGGGTGAAAGGTGACACAACAGAGCACACTCACAGGTGAACAGCTCTAGAGAAGGAATACTCAGTGACTTCTTTTCCAGTGGGAGTGCTCCAATCCTACCTACCTCACACTGCAGTGACTCAGTGTGACTCACTACCACACACAGGCAGTGACAACCACAGCACAACAGAGATGCCATGCTCAATACCCAGTGCAGGCTGTGGTCACCACATCAGTCACACCTCCTATCAAGGGAATAATGATCAGAATACACCAAGGACAGTGGTGGCAGATATCTAAAAAACAGTTTTTGCACCAAAAAATATCAAACACACATAGAACATGTGTCCCCACATAAAAATAGTCCTCCAAGGAAGTCTGAGGGTCTGGCATCAAGAGGGAAAACCCTGAAAGCATTTAGCCTTGAGGCAAGTGGGGCGTGAGTGCAGGAGCTCCACAGGGTTGGGGAAAACAGAGATTCCACTCTTGGAGGGTGCACCACAAGGTCTCACATGCACTGGGACCCAGCGCAAAGCAGTATCTTCATATGAACCTGGGCTACACCAAACTAGAGGTTTTGGAAGATCTCTTGGGAAGGCAAGGGTTAGATATAGCTCACTTGTGGGGGCAAAGACACTGGTAGCAGAGGCCCCAGCAAATAGTAATTGGTGTGAGGTCTCCACTTCAGCAAGAAGACCCAGGCACACCCAAGAACCTACAGGCTCCAGTGCTGTAAAGCTTCAGGCCAAACAACAAATAAGATAGGAACACTGTCTCAACTATTAGAAGACAGGTTGCCTAAAGTCATACTGAGCTCATAGCCACCTCAAAACTTACCTCTTAATGTGGCCCTGCCCACCAAAGGGAAAAGACTCAGCCTCACCCATCAGAAGGCAGGCACCAGTCCCTCCAACCAAGAAGCCTACACAAGCTCCTGGTCCAACCTCACCCACTGGGGGCAGACACCAGAAGCAAGAGAAACTACAAGAGTGCAGACTGCAGAAAGGATACCACAAGAACAGAAAGTTAGACAAAATGAGACAACAGAGAAACACGTTACAGTTGAAGGAACAAGGTAAAAAACCCACAAGAACAGCTAGACGAATAGGAGATAGGAATTCTACCTGGAAAAAAATTCAGAGTAATTATAGTAAGGATTACTCAAAATCTCAGAAAAAGAATGGAGGCACAGTTTGAGAATATACAAGAAATGCTTAACAAAGAGATAGAAGATTTAAAGAACAAGCAAACAGAGGTATAGAGATGAACAACACAATCACTGAAATACAAAATACACTAGCAGGAACCAGTAGCAGAATAACTGAGGCAGAAGAAAGAATAAGTGAACTGGAAGGCAGAGTGGTGGAAATCACTACCATGGAACACAATAAAGGAAAAAAGAATGAAAAGAAAAGACAGTTTCAGAGACCTCTGTGACAACATTAAATGCACCAGCATTCATATTATAGGGGGCCCCAGAAGAAGAACAGAAAGGGAGAGGGTCTGAGAAAATAATTGAAGACTTTATAGCCAAAAATTTCCCTGACATGGAAAGAAAACAGCCACCCAAGCTCAGGAAGTACTGAGAGTTCCTAGGAATGCTGGAGTGGGTAGCCTATTCCTTCTCCAGCAGATCTTCCCAACCCAGGAATCAAACAGGGGTCTCCTGCATTGCAGGTGGATTCTTTAACAACTGAGTTATCAAGAAAGCCCACTGAGAGTTCCAGGCAGGATAAACCCAAGGAGGAACATGCTGAGACACATATTAATCAAACTGACAAAAATGAAATACAAAGAAAAATATTAAAACTAACAAGCGAAAAGCAAATATAATATACAAAGCAATCCGCATAAGGTTATCAGCTGATTTTTCAGCAGAAACCATGCAGGCCAGAAGACAGTGGTATGATATATTTAAAGTGATGAAAGGGAAAAACCTATAACCAAGAATATTCTACCTGAAAAAAAGAACAAAACACTCTACCCAGCAAAGCTGTCATTCAGATTTGATGGAGACATCAAAAGCTTTACAGACAAGCAAAAGCTAAGATAATTCAGCACCACAAAACCAGCCTTACAACAAATGCTAAAGGAACTTCTCTAGGCAGAGTGAGAAAGAGGCCACAACTAGAAACAAGAAAATTACAAATGGGAAAACTCATTAGTCAAAGCAAACATGAAAAAATAATATTAGGAAATCATCAGTGCATAAATATGATATCAAAACCAGCAAGCATGAGAAGAGGAGAATACAAATGTAAGAAATGCACATTGCATTTGAAATTAAGAGACCAGCAAATTAAAACAACCCTGTACATATATAGACTTCTATATCAAAACATCATAGAACCTGCAAACCAAAAAACTAAAATAGATACACACACAAAAAAGAAAATGCAGCCCAAACACAACACTAAAGATAGTTATAAAACAGATAGACAAGAGAACAAAAGAAGGGAAGAAAGAAGACCAACAAAACAAATCCAAAAAATTAAGAAAATGGCCATCAGTTCAGTTCAGTCGCTCGTCGTGTCTAACTCTTTGTGACCCCATGAATCGCAGCACGCCAGGCCTCCTTGTCAATCACCAACTCCCGGAGTTCACTCAAACTCATGTCCATCGAGTCGGTGATGCCACCCAGCCATCTCATCCTCTGTCGTCTCCTTTTCCTCCTTCCCCCAATCCCTCCCAGCATCAGAGTCTTTTCCAATGAGTCAACTTTTCGCATGAGGTGGACAAAGGACTGGAGTTTCAGGTTTAGCATCATTCCTTCCAAAGAATAGCCAGGACTGATCTTTAGGATGGACTAGCTGGATCTCAATATTGCTACTCCAGTTTTCTTTTGATTTCCATTTTCATGGGATATCTTTTTCTATTCCCTTATTTTCAGTCTGTATGTGTCCCTAGGTCTGGTGTTGGTCTCTTGTAGACAGTATATATCTGTGTCTTAGTTTTGGATCCATTTTTTAGTTTTTTTCCCCTGTAATTTACTTCTACTCTCACAGTATTTTGGTTGGAAAAGATGCTTCTTTAAGATGGAATGCCCTATAGATATCAGTTATGTCCATCCAGTTTAATGTGTCATTTAAGTCTGTGTTTCTTTATTGATTTTCTGTCTGGCTGACCTGTCCATTGATGAAGGTAGGGTGTTAAAGTCCCCTACTGTTATTGTGTTACTGTTGATTTCCCCTTTTATGGCTGTTAGTATGTGCCTTATATGTTGGGGTGTCCTATGTTTGGTGCATATATATTCACAATTGCTATATCTTCTTCTTGGGTTGATGCCTTGATCATTATGTAGTGTACTTCCTTGCTTCCTGTAACAGTCTTTAATGTCTGTTTTGTTTGATATGAATATTGCTACAGAATATATTTTTTTTTCCTCACATGCACATGGAAAATTCTCCAGGATAGATCACATCTTGGGCCACAAAACAAACCTCAGTAAGTTTAAGAAAATAAAAGTCAAGCATCTTTTCCAACCAAAATACTGTGAGAGTAGAAGTAAATTACAGGGGAAAAAAACTGTAAAAAAAAAACTACCACAAACATGTAGAGGCTAAACAATATGTTAATGAATACCCAATGGATCATTGAAGAAATCAAAGAGGACATTAAAAAAGTACCTAGAGACAAATAACAATGAAAGCACAATGGTCCAACGCCTAAGACATGCAGCAAAAGCAATTCTAAGAGGGAAGTTTATAACAAAACAGCCTTACATCACAAAACAAGAAAAACCTTTAATAAACAACATAACCTTACACCTAAAACAACTGGAGAAAGAAGAACAAACAAAGCTAGTAGAAGGAAAGAAATCATAAAGATTAGAGCAGAAATAAATAAATAAATAAAATTGAGATGAAGAAAACAATAGCAAAGATCAATGAAACTAAAAGCTGTTTTTTTGTGAAGATAAACAAAATTAATAAAACTTAGACACATTAAGACAAAAGGTAGAGAACTTAAATCAATAAAATTATAAATGAAAAAAACAGTTACAACAGACACCACAGAAATACAAAGTATCATAAAAGAATACTACAAGCAACTATATGCCAATAAAATGGACAAACTAGAAGAAATGGACAAATTCTTTGAAAGGTACAACCTTCCAAGACTGAACCAGGAAGAAATAGAAAATACGAACAGACCAATCACAAGTTTCAGGGCTTCCCTGGTAGCTCAGCTGGTAAAGAATCCACCTATAATGCAGGAGACCCCAGTTCAATTCCTGGGTTGGGAAGATCTGCTGGAGAAGGGATAGGCTACCCACTCCAGTATTCTTTGGCTTCCCTGCATCAGCTGGTAAAAACTCCGCCTGCAATGCAGGAGACCTGGGTTCAATCCCTGAGTTGGGAAGATCCCTTGGAGAAGGGAACATCTACCCACTTCAGTATTCTGGCCTGGAGAATTCCATGGACTGTATATAGTCCATGGGGTCATAAAGAGTTGGAGACAACTGAGGGACTTTCACTGTCACAATCATAAGTATTGAAATTGAAACTGATTAAAATATTTCAATGAACAAAAGTCCAGGATTAGATGGCTTCACAGGCAAATTCTATCAAACATTTAGAGGAGTTAACACCTACCCTTCTGAAACTCTTGAAAAAATTGCAGAGGAAGGAACACTCCTAAACTCATTCTATGAGGCCAACATCACCCTGATACCAAAAACAAAGATATCACACAGAAAAAGAGAATTGCAGGCCAGCATCACTGATGAACATATACACAGAATACTCAACAAAATATGAGAAGACTGAACCCAAAAACACATTAAAAGGATCATACACCATGATCAAGTTGGAGTTATCCCAGGAATGCAAGATTTTTTCCACATCTACAAATCAATCAGTATGGTATACCACATCAACATATTGAAGAATAAAAACCATATGATCATCTCAATAGATGCAGAAAATGTCAATTTATGATTTTTTAAAGAACTCTTCAGTAAGTGGGCATAGAGGGAACCTACCTCAACATAATAAGAGCCATATACCACAAACCCACAGTAAACATCATTCTTAATGGTGAAAAACTGGAGCATTTTCTCTAAGATCAGGAACAAATCAATGATGTCCACTCTTGCCACTATCATTCAATGTAATTTTGGAAATCCTCACCGTGGCAATCAGAGAAGAAAAATAAATAAGAGGAATCCCAAAGGGAAAAGAAGTAAAACTGTCATTGTTTGCAGATGATATGATACTATACACAGAAAATCCTAAAGATGCTATTAGAAAACTACTAAAACTCTTCAATGAATTAAGTAAAGTTGCAGCATACAAAATAAACACACAGAAATCTCTTGTATTCCTATACACTAACAATGAAAAATCAGAAAGAGAAATCAAGGGGAAAAAAATCACATTTACCACTGCATCAAAAAGAATAAAATACCTGGGACTAAATCTACCTAAGGAGGCAAAAGACCTATATTCAGAAAACTATAAGATAACTGATGAAAGGAATAAAAGATGACACAAACAGATGGACAGACATACCATGTTCTTGGATTGGGAGAGTCGATATTGTGAAAATGACTATACTACCCAAAGCAATATACAGATTCAATGAAATCCCTGTCAAATAACCAAGGGCATTTTCTCAGAACTAGAACAAAAAGTTTTACAATTAGTATGGAAACAAAAGGGACCTCAAATAGTCCAAGCAATCTTGAGAAAGAAAAACAGAGCCGGAGGAATAATGCTCCCTGACTTCAGACTGTACTACAAAGTTACAGTAATCAAAACAGTATGGTACTGGCACAAAAAGAGAAATATATATCAATGGAACAGGATAAAAAGTCTGGAGATACAGCCATGCACCTATGGTCACCTAATCTATGACAAAGGAGGCAAAAATATACAATGGAGAAGAGACAATATCGTCAATAAGTGGTACTGTAAAAACTGGAGAGCTACATGTAAAAGAATGAAATTAGATCACTGTCTAAAATCATACACAAAAATCAACTCAAAATGAATTAAAAAGCTCAATGTAAGGCTGGATACTATAAAATTCTTAGACAAAAATGTGGGCAAAACACTCTGACATAAATCACAGCAATATATCTTTTTGATCCACTTCCTAGAGTAATGAAAATAAAACCAAAGTAAACAAATGGGACCTAATCAAACTTACAAGCTTCTGGAGAGCAAAGGAAACAATAAACAAAATGAACAGATGACCCACAGAGTGGGAGAAAACATTGGCAAATGAAGTACCTGACAAGGGATTAATCTCCAAAGTATAAAAACAGCTCATGCAACTCAATATAAAAAAAGCAAACAAATCAGTCAAAAAATGGGCAGAAGATCTAAATAGACATTTCTCCTAAGAAGAAATACAGATGGCCAAAAAGCACATGAAGAGATGCTCAACATCACTAATAGAGAAATGCAAATCAAAACTACAGTGAGGTATCACCTCACACTGCTCAGAATGGCCATCAGCAAAAAGTCTAAAAACAATAAATGCTGGAGAGGGTATGGAGAGAAGGGGACCCTCCTACGCTGTTGGTGGGAATGTAAATTGATAAAACCACTATGGAGAACAGTATGAATGTTCTTTAAAAACTAAAAATACAGTTATCATATGATCCAGTAATCCCATTCCTAGGAATATATCTGGAGAAAACCATAGTCTGAAAGGATATATGCACCCCAATGTTCACTGCAGCACTATTTACAATAGCCAACACATGGAAGCAACCTAAATGTCCATTGATAGAGGAATGGATAAAGGTGTGGTACATATATACAATGGAATATTACTCAACCATTAAAAGGAATGAAATAATGTCCTTTGCAGCAACATGAATGGACCTAGAGATTGTCATACTGAGTGAAGTAAGTCAAGCAGAGAAAGATAAATATCATATGATATTGCTTATATATGGAATCTAAAAAAATGATACAGTTGAACTTATTTACAAAACAGAAAACGATTCACAGACATAGAAAACAACCTTTCAGTTTACAAAGCGGAAATGAGGGGAGGGATAAATTAGGATTTGGGGATTCAAATGTACATACTACTATATATAAAACAGATAACTAACCTACTGTATAGCACAGGGAACTCAACTCAAAGGAACTCTACTCAATACTCTGTAATGGGAAAAGAACCTAAAAAAGAGTGGATATAAGTATATATGTATATAACTAATTCACTTTGCTGTACACCTGAAACTAGCACACACTGTAAATAAACAGTACTCCAATATAAATTTTTAAATATGTATTTATTTATTTATTTTTGGCTGTGCTGGGTCTTTGTTGCTGCACGTGGGCTTTCTCCAGTTGGGGCAAGCGGGGGCTACACTTGGATACCCAAGTGCATGGGCTTCTCACTGAGATAGCTTCTCTTGTTGCAGAGTATGGGCTCTAGGGTGCGCAGGCTCAGTAGTTGTGGCACATGGGCTTAGCTGCCCCATGGCATGTGGAATCTTCCTGGACCAGGGATTGAGCCTGTGTCCCCTGAATTGGCAGGTTCATCCCCAACTACTGAACAACCAGGGAAGTCCCATTAAAATTTTTTTAAGAATTAAAAATAAAATAATAAAGTTTATAAGTCTAGTGGGGAGGCTGGCCATTCCCAACTTGAGCCTATGAATGCCTCTGCTTGTTTCTGTCCACTTCTAATTCATATCATATTGCATATAAGGTTTTCTAGCATCTGTGTAGTGCTTTAACATGGACAATGCATTTTCACATACTTTCTCATTGATTTATGATCCTATGAACTTGTTCTTCCTGGGAATTTCTTTACAATGATATCAGAAAGGATGGTGCAGATAATAGTGAGGGAGGGAAAAATAAGAGGAATGGAGATCCAAATATTTAACCACTGAGCTATGCCAAAATGCAGCCACTATAGTTGCTGCCCAGGAACCTAACAGCAAAGACTCATGTCTTAGATTTATGTCTGCCAAAAATCAAAGCAGATGGAACATGCATAGCTTTGTTACCCAGCTAGTTAGTGGTTGTATTTCATCCATCCTATGATATCAGTTCTTATATGAGTTTTTGTGCATATCTTTTGAATTTTGGACTATTAATCATGAAAGACAACATAGAATTATACCATACTTCTGAGATATAGAATTTTTTAGTGTTTTACTGTGGTCATCTTTTTTTGATGTCTTTCTTATCCTTAATATTTAAAAAACTTGTATGATTCTTCATTTAAGCATGTTTTCTTAAAAGCATCACATTTCCATATATCTAACCTAGTATCTTGAAATCCTGGTAGATGTTAAAAAGTTGAATTAGTCAAGTAGCATTATGGATAACTGTGTACTCTCTGTACTAATGCTGATTCTGTCATCTGTCAGCTGACTGGAGTTGAACTGGGAAGATTTAGACTAGATAGATCTTGGCTAGGCTAACCTGGAGAACTTCTGTGGACCTGTTTACTACAACAGTCTCATTTCATTGATCCATTTCAGTTCCTAACCAAACCCGTAGTTTCTCCATCCATATCAGCTTGCTGGTCAGTTGCCTCCTTTCCAGCTAAGACCTTTTTCAGCTTCATTATAGATGTTTGACCTGATGATCAGGCTTATTACTCATCTTGCTTTATTCTCATAAACATCCTGGCACTTGTGTTTCTGAGGTTACTCTGGTCTGGAATCCAACCACCCCTAATGCTCCTTTTACAATCATTAATAACTCTTTGAGATCTTCCCTGGTGGCTCAGTGGTAAAGAATCTGCCTGCCTATACAAGAGATGCAGGTTCAATCCCTGGTCCAGGAAGACCCCCTGGAGGAGGGCATGGCAACCCACTCCAGTATTCTTGCCTAGAGAACCCCATGAACAGAGGAGCCTGGCAGGTTACAGTCTATAAGATTGCAAAGAGTCAGACATAACTTAGTGACTGCTGCTGCTGCTGCTAAGTTGCTTCAGTCATGTCCGACTCTGTGCGACCCCAGAGATGGCAACCCATCAGGCTCCACCATCCCTGGGATTCTCCAGGCAAGAACACTGGAGTGGGTTGCCATTTCCTTCTCCAAACTTAGTGACTAAACAACAATAAATTAATTCTTTGACCTCTCTACTCTCCATATGTCAACTCCTGCTCCCTCACCTGCCACATCTAAATCATTTTCCAAACTCTACAGCATACCTCTGCAATTTACTCAAATCTAAAATCTTTCCATTTTTATTTCCTCTGCCCTAATTCTAATCTTCTTGACCGCTCACCCTTGAACATTGTCTCCTAACATATTTTCTTACCTCTGATTCTCCCTCTCTCACTGGTCCTAATGTTCTAATAATAGTATTTCTCTGCTCAAAACCCTTCAGTGTTTTCTTTAAGATTTTTGGCCTCCACAGTATAGTTCTCATCTTTTCAACCATAGCTCCTTATATGTACCTGATGTTTAAAAAAAAAAAAAAAAAACACTACTATTCCCCAAATTCTCCCCCATCATTTTCTATCATTCAACATCATCTTCTAGTCAACTTTGACAGAGTATATACCATATTCTAAACACTATTTGAGCTAAGCCCTATGGAGATGAAGGGTGCATAGTCTTTTGAGGGTATCAGATATAAAGAAGTAATGTTTATAAAAGATGATAAACACGGAGAAGAGCAAAGTTCTTTGGGAACAGAGAGAAGGGAAAAAATTAATTTTGTTTGTGGTCTGGAGAATCAAGGAAAGTGTCAGGAAATTTTGAGTGGGGAATAGGAGAGGGAAATGAAACAAAAGCTGGAAAGGGAGGAGGGGAAGAATAGAGGAAGGAGAAAGAATAGGGAGAGATGTTCCAGGCACAGAGAATATCAAGCAAGATACCTGGAAGCAAAAAGTGGTCTAGAATATAAGTAAAAATATTTTGGAGTATATGGTAGAGGTGAAGAGAATGAAAGTGAGTACTGATTGAAAAGGGTATTCTCAATGGTCAGAATGGCCATCATCAAAAAATCTGCAAACAATAGACGCTGGAGAGGGTGTGGAGAAAAGGGGACCTTCTTACACTGTTGGTGGAAATGCAAACTGGTACACCATTATGGAGAACAGTGTGGATATTACTTTAAAAAACTGGGAATAGACCTGCCATATGACCCAGCAGTCCCATTGCTGGAACTATATGCTGAAGAAATCAGAATTGAAAGAGACACATGTACCCCAATGTTCATTGTGGCACTATGTACGTTAGCTAGGACATGGAAGCCAAATTCAGACTTAAATTGAAGAAAGTGGGGGAAACCACTAGACCATTCATGTATGACCTAAATCAAATCCCTTATGATTATACAGTGGAAGTGACAAATAGATTTAAGGGACTAGATCCGACAGACAGAGTGCCTGATGAACTATGGATGGAGTTTTGTAACATTGTACAGGAGACAGGGAGCAAGACCATCCCCAAGAAAAAGAAATGCAAAAAAGCAAAATGGCTGTCTGAGGAGGCCTTACAAATAGCTGTGAAAAGAAGAGAGTCGAAAAGCAAAGGAGAAAAGGAAAGATATAAGCATCTGAATGCAGAGTTCCAAAGAATAGCAAGGAGAGATAAGAAAGCCTTCCTCAGTGATCAATGCAAAGAAATAGAGGAAAACAATAGAATGGGAAAGACTAGAGATCTCTTCAAGAAAATTAGAGATACCAAGGGAACATTTCATGCAAAGATGGGCTCAATAAAGGACAGAAATGGTATGGACCTAACAGAAGCAGAAGATATTATGAAGAGGTGGCAGGAATACACAGAAGAACTGTACAAAAAAGATCTTCACGACCCAGATAATAACGAAAGTGTGATCACTCACATCACCTAGAGCCGGACATCCTGGAATGTGAAGTCAGGTGGGCCTTAGGAAGCATCAAAGCTTCAAACAAAGCTAGTGGAGGTGATGGAATTCCAGCTGAGCTATTTCAAATCCTAAAAGATGATGCTGTGAAAGTGCTGCACTCAATATGTCAGCAAATTTGGAAAACTCAGCAGTGGCCACAGGACTGGAAAAGGTCCGTTTTCATTCCAATCCCAAAGAAAGGCAATGCCAAAGAATGCTCAAACTACCACACAATTGCACTCATCTCACACGCTAGTAAAGGAATGCTCAAAATTCTCCAAGCCTGGCTTCAGCAAAACGTGAAACATGAACTTCCAAATGTTCAAGCTGGTTTTAGAAAAGGCAGAGGAACCAGAGATCAAATTGCCAACATCTGCTGGATCATGGAAAAAGCAAGAGAGTTCCAGAAAAACATCTATTTCTGCTTTATTGACTATGCCAAAACCTTTGGCTGTGTAGATCACAATAAACTATGGACAATTCTGAAAGAAACGGGAATACCAGACCACCTGACCAGCCTCTTGAGAAACCTGTATGCAGGTCAGGAAGCAACAGTTAGAACTGGACATGGAACAATGGACTGGTTCCAAATAGGAAAAAGAGTACGTCAAGGCTGTACATTGTCACCCTGCTTATTTAACTTATATGCAGAGTACATCATGAGAAACGCTGGGCTGGAAGAAGCACAAGCTCGAATCAAGATTGCCGGGAGAAATATCAGTAACCTCAGATATGCAGATGACACCACCCTCATGGCAGAAGGTGAGGAAGCACTAAAGAGCCGCTTGATGAAAGTGAAAGAAGAGAGTGAAAAAGTTGGCTTAAAGCTCAACATTCAGAAAACTAAGATCATAGCATCTGGTCCCATCTCTTCATGGCAAATAGATGGGGAAACAGTGGCTGACTTTATTTTGGGGGGCTCCAAAATAACTGCAGATGGTGATTGCAGCCATAAAATTAAAAGACGCTTACTCCTTGGAAGGAAAGTTATGACCAAGGTAGATAGCATATTAAAAAGCAGAGACATTACTTTGCCAACAAAGGTCCGTCTAGTCAAGGCTATGGTTTTTCCAGTAGTCATGTATGGATGTGAGAGTTGGACTATAAAGAAAGCTGAGCACCGAAGAATTGATGCTTTTGAACTGTGGTGTTGGAGAAGACTCTTGAGAATCCCTTGGACTGCAAGGAGATCCAGCCAGTCCATCCTAAAGGAGATCAGTCCTGGGTGTTCATTGGAGGGACTGATGCTGAAGCTGAAACTCCAATATTTTGGCCACCTGATGAGGAGAGCTAATTCATTTGAAAAGACCCTGATGCTGGGAAAGATTGAGGGCAGGAGGAGAAGGGGACGACAGAGGATGAGATGGTTGGATGGCATAACCGACACAATGGACATGGGTTTGGGTGGACTCTGGAAGTTTATGATGGTCAGGAAGGCCTGGCATGCTGGAGTTCATGGGGTTTCAAAGAGTCAGACACTACTGAGCGACTGAACTGAACTGAACTGAACTGAGGATATGGAAGAAACTTAGATGTACATCGTCAGATGAATGGATAAGGAAGTTGTGGTACATATACACAATGGAATATTGCTCAGCTATAAAAAGAAATGCGTTTGAGTCAGTTCTAATGAGATGGAACCTATTATACAGAGTGAAGTAAGAAAGAGAAAGACAAATATATATTAACACGTATATATGAAATTTAGAAATCTGGTGCCAATGATCCTACATGCAGGCAGCAAGGGAAACAGATATAAATAACAGACTTTTGGAATCAGTGGGAGAAGACAAGGGTGGAATGATTTTAAAGAAGAGCTTTGAAACATGTACAGTACCATATGTGAAATAGATGACCAGTGCAAGTTCGGGGCATGAAGCAGGGCATTGGTACTCTGGGAAAACCTAGAGGGATAGGGTGGGGAGGGGGGTGGGAGGGGGCTTCAGGGCGCGGGTATACATGTATACCTATGGCCAATTAATGTTGATGTATGGCAAAAAAAAAAAAAAAAAAAAACCCATCACAATCTTTTAAAGTAATTATCTTCCAATTAAAATACATTAATTAATAATTTAAAAAGAGGCTTCCAGTTCAAGATGGTGGAGTAAAAGGATGTGCACTCATCTCCTCCTGAAAGAGCACCAAAATCACAACTAGCTGTTGAACAACCACCAACAGGAGACTGCTTGAACCTACCAAAAAAAAAAAAAGATACGCCACATCCAAAGACAAAGACAAAGCTGCAGAAAGAAGGTAGGAGGGGCACAATTACAATAAAATCAAATCCCATACCCACTGGGTTGGGTCATCCACAAACTGGAGAACAATAATACCAAAAAAGTTCTCCCACTGTTGTGAAGGTTCAGAGCCCTACATCAGGCTCCCCACCCTGGAGACCCAACAAATGGACTGGGAATCCCCAGAGAATCTGACCTTGAAGGCCAGGGGAATTTGATTATAAGACTTCCACAGGACAGGGGGAAACAGAGACTCCAGTCTTGGGGGCACAAATAAATCCTTGCACACACCAAGACTCAGAGGAAAAGAACAGTGAATCCACTGAAACCAAACCAGAACTACCTGCTAGTGTTAGAGGGTCTCCTGTGGAGGCATGGGTTGGCAGGGGCTCACCACAGGGATTGGGCAGGACTCGCAGTAACTGTCTGGAAAGATCCCCTTTGGGGTAAACCTTCTTGGAGGTCACCATTGACCCAACCATAGAGCACATAGACAAGAGAAGACAACACAAGAGAAGACTCTACACATGTACATCACCAGATGGTCAATACCAAAATCAGATTGATTATATTCTTTGCAGCCAAAGATGGAGAAGCTCTATACAGTCAGCAAAAACAAGACTGGGAACTGACTGTGACTCAGATCATCAATTCCTTATTGCCAAATTCAGACTGAAATTGAAGAAAGTAGGGAAAACCACATGACCATTCAGGTATGACTTAAATCAAATCCCTTACAATTATACAGTGGAAGTGACAAACAGATTCAAGGGATTAGATCTGATAGACAGTGTGCCTAAAGAACTATGGACAGAGGTTCATGACATTGTACAGGAGGCAGTGATCAAGACCATCCTCAAGAAAAAGAAATGCCAAAAGGCAAAATGGCTGTCTGAGGAGGCCTTACAAATAGCTGTGAAAAGAAGAGAAGCTAAAGGCAAAGGAGAAAAGGAAAGATATGCCCATTTGAATGCAGAGTTCCAAAGAATAGAAAGGGGAGATAATAAGCCTTCCTCAGCAATCAATGCAAAGAAACAGAGGAAAACAACAGAATGGGAAAGACTAGAGATCTCTTCAAGAAAATTAGAGATACCAAGAGAACATTTCATGCAAAGATGGCCACAATTAAGGACAAAAATGGTACGGACCTAACAAAAGCACAAGATATTAAGAAGAAGTGGCAATAATACACAGAAGAACTATACAAAAAAGATCTTAAAGATCCAGATAACAATGATGGTGTAATCACTCAACTAGAGCCAGACATCCTGGAATGTGAAGTCAAGTGGGCCTTAGGAAACATCACTACGAACAAAGCTAGTGGAGGTGATGGAATTCCAGTTGAGCTATTTCAAATCCTAAAAGATGATGCTGTCAAAGTGCTGCACTCAATATGCCAGCAAATTTGGAAAACTCAGCAGTGGCCACAGGACTGAAAAAAGTCCATTTTCATTCTAATCCCAAAGAAAGGCAATGCCAAAGAATGCTCAAACTACCACACAATTGCACTCATCTCACATGCTAGTAAAGTAATGCTCCAAATTCTCCAAGACAGACTTCAACAGTATGTGAACTGTGAACTTCCAGATGTTCAAGCTGGATTTATAAAAGGCAGAGGAACCAGAGATAAAATTGCCAACATACATTGGATCATCAAAAAAGCACTAGAATTCCAGAAAAACATCTATTTCTGCTTTATTGACTATGCCAAAGCCTTTGATTGTGTGGATCACAACAAACTATGGAAAATTCTTAAAAAGATGGGAATACCAGACCACCTGACCTGCCTCCTGGGAAAGCTGTATGCAGGTAAAGAAGCAACTAGAACTGTACATGGAACAACATACTCGTTCCAAATCGGGAAAGGAGTAGGTCAATGCTGTATAATGTCACCCTGCTTATTTAACTTATATGCAGAGGACATCATACAAAATGTCAGGCTGGATGAAGCACAAGCTGGCATCAAGATTTCTGGGAGAAATATCAATAATCTCAAATATGCAGGTGACATCACCCTTATGGCAGAAAGTGAAGAAGAACTGAAGAGCCTCTTGATGAAAGTGAAAGAGGAGAGTGAAAATGTCGGCTTAAAACTCACCATTCAGAAAATTAAGATCATGGCATCCAGTCCCATCACTTCATGACAAATAAATGGGGAAATGATGGAAACAGTGACAAAATTTATTTTGGGGGTTCCAAAATCACTGCATATGGTGACTGCAGTCATGAAATTAAAAGACTCTTGCTCCTTGGAAAAAAGCTATGACCAACCTAGATAGCATATTAAAAAGCAGAGACATTACTTTGCCAACAAAAGTCCATCTATTCAAAACTATGGTTTTTCCAGTAGTAATGTATGGATGTGAGAGTTGGACTATAAAGAAAGCTGAGCACCAAAATATTAATGATTTTGAACTGTGGTATTGGAGAAGACTCTTGAGAGTACCTTGGACTGCAAGGAGATCCAACCAGCCCATCCTAAAGGAGATCAGTCCTGGGTGTTCATTGGAGGGACTGATGCTGAAGCTGAAACTCCAGCACTTTGGCCATCTGATGCGAAGAACTGACTCATTGGAAAAGACCCTGTTGCTGGGAAAGATTGAAGGCAGGAGGAGAAGGGGACAACAGAGGATGAGGTGGTTGAAAGGCATCACCGATCTGATGGACATGAGTTTGAGTAAGCTCCAGGAGTTGGTGATGAACAGAGGAGCCTGGCATGCTGCAGTCCATGGGGTTACAAAGAGTTGGACATGACTGAGTGACTGAACTGAACTGAACTGAGCAGAGCCCTACCCACCAGAGCAAGACCCAGTTTTTCCCACCAGTAGTCCCTCCCATCAAGAAGCTTACACAAGCATTTTAGCTTCCTCCATCAGAGGGCAGGCAGAAGAAGCAAGAAGAACCAAAATCCAGCAGCGACTAAAACAAAGGCACATTACAGAACGTTAATCTGCATGAAAAAGCAGAAAATTATGTCCCAGAGGAAGGGACAAGATAAACCTCAGAAAAACAACTAAAGAAGTGGAGATAGGCAACCTTCCAGAAAAAGAATTCAAGATAATGATAGTGAAGATGATTCAGGATCTCAGAAAAAGAATGGAGGCAAAGATTGAGAAGATACAAGAAATGTTTACCAAAGACCTAGAAGAACTAAATAACAAACAAATAAATGAATAATACACTAGAAGGAATCCATAGCAGAATAACTGAAGCAGAAGTACGGATAAATGACCTGGAGGACAGAAATGTTGGAAATAACTGCCACAGAACAGAACATAGAAAAAAGTATGAAAAGAAATGAAGAGAGCCTAAGAGACCTCTGGGACAACATTAAACACACCAACATTCAGATTATTTGGGACCCAGAAGGAGAAGAGAGAGAGAAAGGACCTGAGAAAATACTTGAAGAGGTCATAGCTGAAACTTCCCTAACATGGGAAAGGAAATAACCAACCAAGTCCAGGAAGCACAGATAGTCCCAGGCAGGATAAACCCAAGGAGGAACACGCAAAGACACAATCAAATTGACAAAAATTAAAGACAGAGATAAAGTATTAAAAGCAACAAGGGGAAAATGACAATATACAAGGGAACTCCCATCAGGCTATCAGTTGATTTCTCAACAGAAACTCTACAATCCAGGAGGGGATGGCATGATATATTTAAAGTAATGAAAGGGAAGAACCTACAACCAAGAATATTCTACCCAGGAAGACTCTCCTTCAGATTTGATGGAGAAATCAAAAGCTTTCCAGACAAGCAAAAGTTAAGAGAATTCAGCACTACCCAACCAGCTTTACAACAAGTGCTAAAGGAACTTCTCTAGGCAGAAAACAAGAGAAGGAAAAGCCCTACCTACAGAAAATAAACCCAAAACAATGGTAATAGGATCATGAAAGTGAAAGTGAAAGTGTTAGTCACTCAGTCATATCTGAGTCTTTGCTACCCCAATGGACTTTAGCCTGCCCGGCTCCTCTGTCCATGGAATTCTCCAGGCAAGAATACTGGAGTGGGTTGCCATTCCCTTCTCCAGGGGAATAGGATCATACATATCGATTATTACCTTAACTGTAAATGTATTAAATGCACCAACCAAAAGACATAGATTGACTGAGCAGATGAAAACATGTGCATGTACGCACTTCCACTTACTACATTACTCTGCTTGACCCCCCAAATTGTGTGTAATTATTTTATATTGTTAGGTTAATCATGTTCCCATTATGGCTTGTAATTGTAATCATCTTTTATTTTTTGTCTGACTATTGATTGTGAAAACTGATAAATATCTTTTACTATTGTGATTATGTAAGTATTACTCACTTAATACCATTGTATCATGATTGATCAACAGAAAAATTATAGAATTCTATATCACCAAAACAAACATTTAATAGAAACATCTGTAATCACTGTTTAAAATCCAGATGCATATCAGAATTATCTTGGAATTTTTGAAAAATACAAATGCCCAGGTATTTTTTTTTTACCAGAGCTCCAGATATGTTTCTATGGAGCAGCCATGTTTAAAAACAACTGGAGTATATGAGGATCTTTTACCTTTATCTAGTTTGTTTCATTTTTCTATTTCATAGTCAGTGCTCCCATTTCATTTAGTTTATGTTTTCCAATTTCTCCATCTCTTCTTTTTTTCTTTGATGTTCTTTCTCAAGCCTTTATCAATCATAGTAGAAAGGCTTTTGTATACATATATATATGTATAACTTATGAATATATATGTAAACTTATGAATTTTTGCCTAAAAAATTATGACATTTTGATTCCACTTATTTGACTTAGTATAAATAGAATGCTATATTTCTAATTTTTTAAAAATAGATATGCAACAAGCAACAGAGGTTTACTATATAGCACAGGGAACCATAGTCAATGTCTTATAATAACCTATAACAGAAAATAATTTCAAAAATAATATATGTGCTTATATATAAAACTGAATCACACATGAAAAAGAATTATATTTTTTGAAATTTAGTCATGTTTATCTTTTTACCAGTTTTTCTAAATGTCCTATGGACATCTAATAACAACTTATGAAATAACAAAATTTTGAATATATTTGTGTAGTATATGATTAATATAAATTAATTAAATGTAAATCTAGTATATTTAGATTATTAATGACATCATTCAAGATGCTTCTATTCTTGTTTTTTCTGCACTTGGTAAAATAGTCTCTGAGCAATGTTAATATGTCTCACTATGATTATATGTTTTTTCTTTTCACTTATATTTCTTCTGATTTTTGCTTTTGTATCTTTGTTTCTTTGTTGTTAAGGTTTCTTTGCTGTTAATGATTTATGATGTCTATCTTCTTGGTGAATTGTACCTTTTATTATAAAAATATTCATCTTTGTTTCATTTAAAATACATTAATTTTTAAAAAAAGAACAATGGAAAAAATAAGGAAAAGGGTGTTATATGCAAGGAAAGTGTCAGGCCTATGATTCTGTTGCAGTTGTTTAGGCTGACTGGAGTAGGGAGAGACTCATGGCAACTCATGAAGTTCCTGAAGCCTAGAATGCCTTTCTCTCCTCTATTATTCCCCATTCCTACTCCGTGGAACAGCATCCTTCAAGGTCCAAATCAAATGCTGCTATTAGTGAATCCTTCACTGGTTTACCTCCTTTCTAGAAGTGGAATAATTTCTCTCTATTTTGAACTCCTATAGAAACTTTTTCCCTCTATTTCAGTGAATAAAATATATTTATTAGTATTTGTCTATGACTTGTTTTCTCCAATAAATTCTGAGCACCTTGAGAGCAAGGATCTGGTCTCAGTAAACTACCTTTTCCACTGCAGTTTCTGGTACACCACCATGACCATAAGTAGTACATAGTAAATTTGTTGAATTAATTTAAACTGGTATCCCAGAGATTAGCACTACTCATCCGAAAGGCTATATTGTCCCAGATCCATAGGCAGAAACATGAATTACTTTCTTGCCTTATTTTTTCCCAGTTGGGAAAGGCCAAGGACAGCTCCCAACACAATCATAGGCATGGGTCATCTAGACTCTGAGACCTGAGCCCTAAAGGCCTTTGGGGAAGAGCATAGCAATCTACTAGGACAAGATCTGTGAGCCTTCTTCAGACCCAACTGAGGGAAGGTCAAGTAGGAGAGGTTGCTTTTCCACTTTAACTGATCATTTTCTTGCTTCAAAATACCTGTCTCCATGCTAATGTTATATCAGTGCCATTACACTGCATGATTTACCATGATCAGCAAAGCAGCTTGTACATTATTCCAAACGTGCTAATCAATTTCAGCTCAAAATAGATTTTAATCACCCCATAAAATTTGTTATCCTAAAATGCTGATCAACAGGGAAGAGTTAAACAAGTGCAGAGATGTTTGTATTGCAGGCATAAAAAATTATAATCCTTCTCCCAAATCTTTTTTTATAAACAGCCAAGGTATAAATTAAAATGTGCGAAAATACATGGCCTTAAGTTGTGTCATTTAGAGCTGAGATCTAAAAAGTCATAGGAACGGACTAAAGGATTTTCTGCTCGGGGTTTAGCCTTCTGATTCTGTAGGGGGAAAAAAGGCCCAAATAATTGATAATCATTGTTAATATCTATGATAGTATCTCTATTAGTATCTAAGCCAGTATCTATGATACTCAGTTTGCCCTTTTGAAAAAAATTAAGGGAATAAGGGAGCTCCCTGGTGGTCTAGAGCTTAGGATTCAGTGCTTTCACTGCCATGGTCCAGATTCAATCCCTAGTGGGGAAACTGAGATCCCAGAAGCTGCGTGGCATGGCCCAGAAAAAGAAAACAAATAAGAACCTAGTAGAGCCAAAATTACAAGGTGATTATAAGTACAAAATGAGAGAACTTCTGTAACTGTATCCAGCCTAGCACCTAGTGCTCCCTTCCTCTCCCCTTCCCAACTTATCAAACTCCCATACCAGTCTCCACCTCTGCTTTTGCCAAAGCATATTATCTCTATTCTCAACACTTTTTTTTGCATTTAATTCAGAGCAATGAATCCTGGGTGCTTGGTCAGATTTTTTCTGAGGAGAAATTTATGTTCTCAGGAGAACAACATCCCAGAATAAAGTTACAGTGGCACTTATATGTTCCATGATTCTTGTTGGAGTATACTTGTTCCAGTATTCTTGTTGTATCTGACAAGATTAGATAATTCTTGATAATTAAGTGCATTGCTCCTGTATATATTTCATGATACATTAATTTTTGCTAGTAATATTTGTCTGAAGCAGCTGTTCTTTATTTCATTACTTGAAAGGGGATATAAGTATAGGTCAGTAATCTGTGGAAACATTTTTGTAGCCTTGTTTTGGCTAGGGGTTGGAAGTGGTTAAATGTGTTACTATCTGAAAGAAGATGTAAGTTTGCCTGCTTCCTCAGACTTCTGTTTTAATAGTATGGTAGCCAAGAGGGGATAGAAGGGTCTAGAATGTATGAATGAAGTGTGAATTTCCAAACTGACTTATATGGTATGTATAAGCTATGAAACAAAACAATAGTGCCTATGAAGCCAGTCTGGAAACAGGTAAATTCCAGTAAAGCTTTTAAGACCTCTCTAGCTGAAATAACCTTAAAACAGAGAAAAAATTTAGTGACTGATATTATTATGTATTTGAAATGTGCAGGTTGGACAGCATTTGGACTTGGAATGAAACAATAAGAGGTCCCATTCATGGATAACCAACAAGATAAGGCTATTGTTGCCTCAACCAACGGAGAAAACACTATGATTAATGGGGTCAAGGAAAATGGTAAGGGAATTTAATTATAGTATGCATTAGCTCTCCCAATAGTACTTTGTTATTGCTATAGATTTTCAGTATCCACAGAGCAGGGGCAAGTTAAGTCTAGGATACCTCTGAGATAGGTGTTAATCCTAAACTTTATCCCACCAAATCTGTAACTAGACTAGAAGCGTCTCAAGGAGGTATCTAATCCAACCCCTTTGCTCTCTGAAATCATCTCTATCAAATGAATACTTAGGTTCCCCTAAATTTGTAGTGAATTAGAAATCTGCTTTGATGTGAAGTTTGAAATGTCTAGATTCCGTAGAAGCTTCCAAAACAGAGGTAAGTCTGAAGGATAGGAATATGCCTTAGAGAATTTAAAAATCATGAATATATACCATCTGAGCATTTTCCCACCCTGAAAGCTTTGACTTTCCAGTTGATCAAGCAATCCATTTTCCCCTCATTTCTGAGGAAAGTGTTGTGTGTGTCTGAAGAAAAAGCTGAATGTAAAGAAATAATTACTTTTCACTCTCATAAATGTTCAGTACAAAATCAGGGTCATTCTTTAACTTTGTAGTTTCTAGTTCTAAAGTTAGAGAAGCTGAAGCTTACCTTTTATACATTAAGATCAAGTACCAGAAACTGATCAAGGGGAAGAGTTAATGAGTCTGGTCTAAGATCTTTAACTTTATTTCTGTCATTTTCCCCCTTTTCTCTAGATTCAGAGGACCAGGATGTGGCAATGAAGTCATTTGCAGCTCTAGAAGCTGCTGCACCAATCCAGTCTATACCAGTGGCTCAAAAAGAGAACCTGATGTACCCCAGAGGTCTCCTGCCTCTGCCCTCTAAGAAGCCCTGTATGCAGAGCCCTCCCTCTCCTTTGGGCCTGATTGAAGCACCTGAGCATGCTGCTAATAGTGCTTCTGTGAATGCCATCTCCCTTACATCTGGTGTTGCAAAGGGCCTGAACACATGGTCATTGCCCAATGAGTGTGAGAAAGCTCCATTTGCCATAATGGAGCCTGCAGGCATGTCAGCTCTGAATGGGGACTGCCTCATGCAGCCAAGCCGGACTTGCTTGGGCTGCTTCATGGAATCCAAGGATTCAGTAGATCCTGAGCCAGGGATCAGTCTAAAAGTCAGTGATCTAAACAGGGATTATGAAACCTGTGCAGTCTCTGATATAGGGATTCAGTGTATTAATGCTGGAGAAAACATGAAATATGGAGAACAGCTTCTCTCAGATCAGCTCCTAGGCTTCCCCTTGCACAAATCAAGGGCAGGAGATAGACGAGAAGCTGAGAAACCTGACATTGACTTGGAGGACCCAGGTCAGAAAAGTTATTATGAGGCATTACTGTTAGATAAGTGCAATACAGAAGAGGCTTTGCTGGCAAATTCCAATCAGGATTGGGGTTACTTTGAGACTTTCATTAGTGAGAGTAAGATCGAACTACTTGACCTCTGTTCCAAGAATGAGCTATCTGTCAACCTGTTCTCCGAAGAAGATGTGGATAACTACATGTTTGATGATGATGAGTCAACACTGGGAAGTGATGTCTGCTCCCTGAAAATTCGATATGAGTCCTTCCAGGACAATGTTCGAGACAAGACCACCCTTTTGATGCAGGAAGATGCCCAGTTCAACTTTTTTCCCAGTGTCTTTACTACCTGCCCCAAGCGGGAGTCTAAGACTGGGGCCCTGAAGCAAAGTAGCGATTTTTCCCAATTCAAGGTCCCTGATGTGAGCATTATTTGGGGGGAGGAAGATAAAAACCTGGACAAGAAGAAAGGCAAAGAAGAAGGCCAGGAAGAAAAAGGTGCAGAGAAAAAAGATGGGAAGGATAATGATGAAAAATCTGCCTTAAATAAACCATGCAGTGGAACTGAAGTAGGGCAATTTAAGAATCTAAAGCAAGGCCATCTTGCCAATTCCTTGGAAGCATCAGGGAATTTCAGTGATGGTAGTTCCTTCATTGAGGTCTCATTTGATACCATGGGGGAGATCAAGGACTGTAGCCGCTATATGGCTCGGGACACTAATTCTGGCAGCTCCTCCTCCCAGCAGAACTATGGGCTACGAGCCAAGAGAAAAGTCAGGTATAGTGAAGATTATCTGTATGATGTTGACTCATTAGAGGGTGAAAAAGTAAATGAGAGGAAGGAATGGCTGCCAGGTGGTTCTATAGAAGAAGATGATGATGAATGGTGTCCCAAAAAGAGAAGAAAAGTAACCCGTAAGGAGCCCCCTGTTATTATCAAATATATTATCATCAACCGTTTTAAAGGTGAGAAAAACATGCTGGTGAAGTTGGGTAGAGTGGATGCCAGTGAAACAACAGTTAATTTGAGTGAAAATCAGCTCAACAAATATGCCAAGCTGGCTCCCTTGAAGGGCTTCTGGCAGAAGAAGAAAAAGCAGAGAAACAGCAATGCAGACTCCAGCAAAACATCCTTATGCCAAAAGCAAAGCTTTGAACCAGGTAGCTTTGAGATGTCATTTCTGCCACCTGCCCGCAAACGAAAATCTAAACTTGGCAACAGGCACAGGATTCAAAGAATTCCATCCATAGAAACGTCAGCAAGTGGTAAGCAGGTTTCGTTCTGCAATGATGAGAGGCAAGCTAATAATCGTAAAGAAGATGGAGGCCTGAAAGGCACACTGAAGTCAGCACCTCTGGCTGCCTCCAGCTGTGCAAATGGATCACATTTAAATGACATCACAGGTCCTGACTCAGAGAAAGTCAAAGCCCAAGATGGTCAGTTTAAGGCACCAGAGAGGAAAGTGCTTAACAAAATCAAATTTAAAAGTGAAGCCAGGTTAAAATCCAAAAAAATCAAAGCTGGGCAAGAAAGCAAGCCAGTTGTTCAAATGAGCCCTCTTTTGGAAAACCAATCCTCCAAGGCTAATTCAAAGAATGAACCTATTGCTGGGACCTCAAATAGTTCTCATCTATCTGAATTTCATGAGACAAAGGTTGCTAAGAATTCTACGTTCCTACCAACCAGCTGCTCTTCTGAAATGCCTCTATCATCTGCTCATGTTGCCAACAATATACCTGTTATTCCTGGAGGGTATCTACAGACATTGTTAGATGCTTCTGACTTGTCAAATAATACTGGTATCTCATACTTCAATCATCATTCTCCAGAGCAAAATGAAGACAGGCTCACTCAAACAGAAAAGTCATTTGTACCTCTCCAACCCTCCCAGGACTGTGTGCTTTCCTCACCTTCTGAGTCTGAGCTGCTTCAGTCATCCCAAAACTTCAAAATGGAATCAAGCAGCTATGGAGATGTGTGGCACAACAAACCTACTTCTGGCTCCCAGGAATTCATGGCTGAAGTCTCAAGGGAGATAGCTCCAACCCAGTCCAGTGAATTTGGAGTCTCCCAAGTAGTCTCCATGGAAAATAGCCTCACAGCTACAACATACAGTCCAATCTGTCTCAATAGTGGTGGCAGTAGTTGCAACAAGGTCATATATACCTC
The DNA here is from genome assembly GCF_003369695.1 of Bos indicus x Bos taurus. Classification (NCBI taxonomy): domain Eukaryota; kingdom Metazoa; phylum Chordata; class Mammalia; order Artiodactyla; family Bovidae; genus Bos; species Bos indicus x Bos taurus. Next base: position 67,976,150 of record NC_040105.1, on the reverse strand, counting down.
TGTGCAAGACACCCAGCTCTCATCTGATGACTCTTACCAATTATGTCACTTTAATAATGGAGAGGTCTGCTTTCCTTTCCAGCAGGGTCCAGTCAATATGGACAATGTGCGGCTCTTTAGCTTTGATTCCATTGCCCCACTTTCTGTCAACTCAAGCAATTATTGCTCCTTAAGCTTGAAATCTTGTGAAAAGGATGGTGATGATGATATTGCTGATGACTTCTTGGCCCACTGCAGCCCCAAGCTGGTGATACAGCAGAGCATTGATGAGATAGCACCACTAAAGGAGTCCACTGACCTCCTGGATATCTCCAACTTCACTCCTGACAAATTCCGCCACTCTTCCCTCTCAGAGATATCTCCACCTGATACTCCCAGTCTTTCCCCTCAAATTACCAGATGTGAGAATATCAAGACACTAGGAACACTAAAAGGATTTCAAGAGGGTGTCCCAGGAACACTGGGCAATATGGAGAAAATCAAGTGGGACTGCAGTACCCTTTCACAGCAGGTTCAAGTGGATGATGGGTTTACTTTACATAACCATCAGTTTCAGTTCCATATGTTCAATGATGAGGATTCTGTCAGCCTGCTCCAGAAAGCCCCTTGCTTATCAACATTTAATGATCCATCTAGTCAAATAAGTACCAGCAACAAGGTGTCAAAATCAAGAAAGAAAAGTTCACCCAGCAAGAGTGGGGCTATGAACCAAAGCTCTTCTCAGAAAAACAACAGGAAAAAATCCCCCAAAAGCAACAACAAAGGGATGGAAAAACCACCTGGCAAAACTTCCCGCCAGGTCCCTAAGTCAGCAAAGAAAGGGAAATTCATGGCTGCAATCAATGGAGAGAAAATGCAAATTGGCATCAGTCGTGGAGGAGGCCAAATCAACAGCATATCCTCCACAGGGAAGACATTGGCTGAATGTATCCAACATGGCCCTGTAGCCTCTATGAAGATGCCAAGTCAGAAGGGGCTTTCTGGAGACTGGTCTTTGGGGAAGGAAAGCAGCCCAGGCTGGAATGACATGAACATGGGCACCAGCACCAACAACCTTTTGGATGATGACCAACGGGAATTTCAGGAGCCTTCATATATCTTGTCCAACATTGCCTCTGGTATGGCAGATGTGCAGAGGTTCATGATGGCCTCCATAGAACCCCTTTGGGAACCCATGGAGCACCATGGGGACCCTAATATATTCTACTCCCCTGAGTCCAATAGTCTAAAATTAAAAACCCTCAAAATATTGGCTGGGACACCACAGGAATCTAAGAAAAAGGTCAACAGTGGCTCTCCAGGAGCCACTAAGAATCACAGGTCTATCAAGGGTGTGAGTAAAAGCAATGGGAAAGCAGCAATAGGTGATCCTGGTCGTGCAAGCATGTCTGGTTATAATGAGGACTCTCGCTCTGCCTTCTTTGATAAAAAGCTTAATAACCTGAGCACTTTAGGCAATAATGTACCAACACACAAAAAGTTATATCGTCACAAAACCAGCTCCAAGGCCCTGAGAGAAGAGAAGTGTAAGGGAAAGCGTATGGAGCGAGAACAGGTCCACAAGGATGAGGCTGGGACAGCTTCTTTTGAAAAACTGAGGTAATACTGCACCAAAATGGCTGAGATGATGCACCTTAGCTTTCCTACTCTGCTAAGCCCACAGTCCCTCATTTTTTCCCTCTTGAAAGCAAAAGTTTGCATGAAAGAAACTGTCCCATTCCTTTCTTTTTCAAATTAAAACAAAAAGAAAAACGTGCATGAAAATCCCTATACCTCTAAGCCACCAAAAAGATTGGGCAATTTTGTTGTGGCTTGACTAGGGATAAATTTTGACAAGGCTACTTTTTCTGCTAGTCAGCATTAATTTTTACTTACTGAGAAAATACAACTAAAATATGCTTTTGAATGATTTGGGGAAGGGAAGGGCTTTGCAGTAAGAAAAATTTTGACCAACAGAATTTAAAAGTTATATAGACCAAAAAACCAAGATGATTTAAACAAAAAGAGCGTAATTTGGAAAACAAAATCTCATCATAAGGCAATTAGGAGTGCTTTCTAGTGCCCCCTGCTATTGGTATCTTTTTCTGCATCATACGGCATCTAGTATGATGTAAACAAATTTAGATTGTATGATCCCTTTGTGGGACATACACTAAATCTAACTAAGATGGCATAAATTGTTTGGTTTTTCTGCAGGGATTCCGACTACAATCTCCTAAATGCAGAAACAACATTTTGGGTTTTACCTGTGTTTGAAGAAGAGACTCTCATTTTCCAGAAAGACATTTGATGTTTGTGTTTTATTTCTTTCAAAATATGCCTTGTGGTATGTATGTTGACATGTAAGTGCTTAAAGAAAAGAATTTTAAAGTGTGGGAATAAGTCTTTAGAAGCAAACTTTAATCTGATGTTCTATGTAAAAGACTTTAGAAGTCATACAGTTGCACAAGTAGTTTATGCACTATTTATCCAAGGGGAAATAAAGGAAAACATTGTGCCAAACTACAAACAGGTGACTGTATTGTATATATTTTTACTTCTATATCAACATTTGGTTGTGAGTATTTGGGGAACTTGTCCCTGTTAATTTACTAGAAACATTCCAGTGATTATTGCTATTAACCACCCCCACTTATGTGGATAGCACCTGTAGATCACAGTGGAAAAATATGTTGTGTTACACAATTTACCAAAACTTAAAGGATACTGTTTGAAATGTGCCAAATTTCCTTACCTCATCTTACATATTCACCCCCACAGTTTAAAGCTCATTAATTAATTTAAAATATAAGAATACATACCTTATTTTTAAAATTAAAATTCTACTGTCCTGTGTGGAAACATGGACCATTAAATAAGGCACAATAAAGGTTTGTTTGTTCCATTGTCTAAGGGTTAAAGTGTTGGAAAAGTCTGAAAGTCACAACAGCTAAGTCCATCAGGGACCCAAGTATATGCATTTACAGAAACTTTTACAAGGAAACAAAGCAGCTGCTTTAAAGTTTGTTTTCTAAAAGGAAAATCTGTATCTGAAAATTATTTAAAGTGCAAAGTTATATTGCTGATACTTTATATCTCAGTTTTATATATTTTATAATAGTCTGGGATAAATTATAAAATAGCTATAAAATCAAGACTACGATAAATGAAATACATAGATTGCTTTTAAGTAGTTTCATAAATGTTTTATTCCAGTTTTGTCAGAAATGCACTCATATCATGGCTTTAGTGTTAAGTGTTTAATATTGCAATGCCAATGTCATTTAAAGAAAATGTTAAGGTATCTCAGTTCGATGCCTATGAATCACATACATATATTTGATAAACTGAATAATTTGTAACAACTAATTGGGGCCATATATACTTAGTTTGAGGATAACTAGAGTATCTGATGCCACACACTAAACTTAAATCTCAATCTTTTATATACATTTTTGAAATCACATTTTTTATTTAGCCCTTTCCCTTTTTAAAAAATTTCACAGCCCCAACATCCCTCACAACTAGCTTTTTCTTCCCTTTTATTCACCACTTGACTTCTAACATTTGATCTCTTTTCCTTGCACAGTTGAAGGCCTGTGTGTCTGATGACTGATGCATTATGGCACAGATGAGATAATGGATATGAAAGCGCTTTGTAGATCGTAAAGTGCTATACAGATATAGGGGATTAATATTATTAATGTTGTTGGTTGTTGTTGTTGTTACTCTTACTATTCTTACTAATATTGTTACTAACCTATTAACTTGTGGATATATAGGCTGTGGGTGGGAGGGTGGAGAATAGGTGGGTGGGGGAAAAGGGGATTTTAAAAAAGGGAATATATTTCAAAAGGAAAATTTTAAGCAAAATATGAACCTACCTAGTCATTGCCACCTAAATATATTCACAAACAGAGAAGCAACATTTGAAAGTAGTCAGAGAGAAATGGAAGGAAGCCTGTCACATATATAAGTATACACACTTGTCCATGATTCCTTTTACCAGCCAGCTCTACTACTTACAACTAGGTAGTAAAATGAACCAACTTTTCTTCTTGATAGTGTGATTGTGTATGTCTGTGGGGAATGAGTGGGTGAAGAGCATTTCGTGAGGCTGCTTCAGGCCTATTCCTAGGTTTTGACACTAGTGTGTGGTGAGTCCTGGAAAATTACTTAATGGAAAAGTACCAGATGTGACATGTCTCCTGCTCTTCAGCAGCCATTCAAAAGGAAAAATAATCAAATGGGAACATTTTCTTCTATTTCTCCACTCTGATAGCTAGCTGTTTTTGCTAAATGCTATGGCTGGTTCCTCGGAACTGGTCTTTGTTTTGTTTTCATTTTTCTATTTTCCAGCTGAATTTAGTTTGGAATCACCAACTCTGCCTGTATTCTGATCCCCAAGACTCCAAATCTCAAAGTCACCAGCTTACAGGAATGGAGTGCTCTCTATGTAATCTAATGGTGGCAATGAAAGAAGGAATAAAGAAAATGTTCCATGAGTACAGTATGTTTTATACAAATAAATATGGGAGCAGTTGTCCCACTTTTCCTCAGTATCAGTTCAGCTTTGGCAAATGGGGTGAGGTGGGATAGAAGGACAGCCTAAAACTGTTGGAAACAATTTCCTTGTCAGAACTTGCTATCATGAATCCTTTGGAATGGATACTCTTTCAGTCGCTCCTATGGAGCCCATTAGGAGCCTAATCTAGGACATGGGTTATCCCTTTCTCCGAAGAGAACTGCCATTTTAAAGTACCTTTTTTCTTGGCCTACAGTTAATTCTATGTTTTTAAGGTTAAATTAGTGGCTTATAACCAATTGTTTTGTACTGAAACATAAAAAGGAACCGAGTTTGAGAAATGAACAACGGGATTAGGCAGAAGATAATTGTTCTCTAAATTGCATTCTATATCCCTCTCAGTATATCATGTTCTGAGGTCTTCAGTTTGGGAAGCTTTGTTGGTCTTGTCTCTGCTCTCGCAATCCTTTGCTCCCTCTAACAACATAATAGGCCTGACTTTTGGAGATTCCTTATTTAACCAGCTGCCTTAGTGGAGTGAGGACCAGTGACAGAAAGGTAGTGTTTTTATCCTATCATAGATATCTGAAATTAGCTATATGGAATTTTCCTTGGTCTGAATTTCCTGATTGCCACTCCCTTCTCTCTTCTAAGAAGCTTCTTCTTATAATTCCTCCCCCAACAGAATCCCCTTTAATCTTTTCTTTCCTGGGAGTGATATTCTCCATTATTCTCCTTACTTAATTTCAGTTCTTGATCTTAAAAATGTTCTTCTTTTATAACCTTATATTCCACCTCCCCAAGGTGTCAGACTATAAGAACTTTAGCCAGGCTACTTTCTTATGGAAGTTCAAAGGGAAACTTTCATACTCTTAATTACTTTTCATTGCCTTGGCTACTTTCAAATCTAGTTTTAAATGCAGATACACATGCACACACATGCAGAATTATATTACATGACTAAGGAAAGTTGGAAACTCCTTTTCCTTGAAGATCTATAAGGAAAGATCTGATCCCTTTCTGCCCTGGTTAGTTGTTGGACTATGAGGAGCAGGGTGCTGAAATAGTGGCCTTGACCAATGTTCTTTGAGACTCTCAGTGTTATGTTTGGTCTTTGATAACTGACTTGAACCCATGGCCTCTCCAGTGTCTCATATACCAGCTTCCTCACAGCTCTCTCTTCTGACTTGTTACTTTGTGTAGTTATGTGTTAAGGCCTTACCTTTTCCTCAATGTTTTCAAACCTCCGGCACCACCTTGACCATCACTTCTTTAGCCATCTTCCTGAAGTCCTTGGTGCTAGATGGACTTTTGTGACAACTTTCACCTTCTCTGACCTTTTTCCTTGCTTCTTAAGAAGCATCTGCATGTGTGCAGGCAGGATAGGGAGGGGACAAGTGTGCATAAAAAAAGAGAGAAGTATAAAGGATGCTCACAAGCTGTAAACAACTCTGGCTAGCATCCTTTGTCCTGTTATGTGAGATTCTGCAGTTCTAGTAAATTTCCATTTTAGTGAGTTCTAATTAGCAGTTATTGCCTAAAGGAGAAAACCCATATCCAAGAACCTCTTAACCAAGCTTGGTCTTACCAAGCTGAACCAGTCTGATGCAGATCTGCCACATCTTCAATTCACAGATGCTCTCAGAACAGTTCCAAGAATGAAAGAGAGCTAAGTTTCTGTGCTGAAGAGAATGAAGCATTAGCTAGTCCTAAATGGTGCTAGAACTAGAAGTATTGGTTCTCTCCTGTATTATTGAGAAATTGTCCAATTTAAGGAGTTTTTGTTTTCATTTAGAGATTTTTAAGTGACTACCCATCACTACAGGAATATGTCCTTTTTATGAAATAAAACTAACATGAGATTGACTTTCTAATAATAAAATTCACTAAGCCCATCATTGTGTTTGAAAGACTTAGTACCAAAATCAAGTATTTTTAGTAACAAATAGGAATCTTGTCAACAAAGTGTAGCCCAGGAATTTTGTAAAGGTTTCTCAAGGAACAAAATAAGACAGAAAAAACTTTAGGTGGGCTGTGTAACTTGGGAAACAGTATCAGCTTGAAGGTCCTCAGCCAGCACGGGCTTATTTTGATGGCAGTACTCAGGCTACCCTTTAAGGTACATTTTTTTTTCTCAGAATACTAAACAGTAGCTACAGTCGTGAAGCAGAGCTCCCTATGCAGCTACATGATACTTGAGATGTACTCTTGATTTCAGAATAATAACTAAGAGATAAAGCATTGGAGAAGGATAATGTAAAAGAAAGAGGTTTAGTTCAAAGTTTACGGTGTGAATGAGGCTTTTAAAATTGGTATCTGAGTAAATAGATATTAAAGATACTAAAGAAGCACTCATCAACATGATATGGAAAGGATGTCTGTCTATCTAACAAGCTCGGTGATTTCTGAGTCTGAGAAAGACACCCCCTTCACAAAGAAGAAAGGAGATATTTAAATCATTTTGCCTCTTTGAGAGATGCCTAGTTTTACAGCACAAAAGAAAAGGCTTAGAATGAAAACTATAAGAGGCTTTTTGTTTTTGACTCCCAGTAAGAATGAGAGAAAGCTTGAGATGCTCTACTGGGATTCCTGTAGCACTGATTAGAGTTTGCTGCCTACAGAGTTTTGAATGTACTAGTCCTTAATTTAATTTCCATAAAACTGAATGCACCTCTTTAGTAAGTTACTGATTTATGGTGCTAAATAAAATGATTATCCCCATTTTTTCTCCTCTCCCAAGCCCCTTACACATTTAAGAAAATTTAAAAGTGTTAAAGGCCCTTTTTATGAATGTAACCTAAGTTTCTGTTTGACATATGACACTGCAACTTTAAAATGTTAGGAAATTATTTGCCTTTTTCTTTTAGAGTTAAACTTTATAAATAATCTGTAGAGTCAATCGAAGAATAAAGCTTAGGGATCACTCTTAAGACGCCTACAAAATCTTGTATATTTTTAAGTGTGCCAATTTGTAACATATTTTGTAAGTGTATATTTTTCTTAGAAAAGTGCTGTGAAGTGTCTGTATGTGAGAATTTTCCTTTTTCTGCACCACTAGGTGCTAATAAAAGGATATTTACTTCAAAGTTTCTGGTTTTAGAAACCACAATACAAAGAAAAAATACACTTTTGTTGGGAATTTTGTAACACAAAACATGTTGTGAACGAGTGTAGTGATATTGTGCAAAAGAAAATGAACATTTGTGAGCTTCTTGCTGTTTTATAGATTTTCTTGTAAATTATTCTTGTAACACCTCTGGTTTTGTTGTTCTTGTTGCAAAGGTTTTAAATATTTGTGATTGAGTGTATGGTGAAACTGTCATAATGTTACTTAGCTGAGTTTTGTTATTGTTTATGGAATAAATAAAAAAGAAAAGTTTAAAATACTGCTTTAGAATCATATGTAACAGAAACCAACCATTTCTAATTAAATTCTATGTCCCAAATAAAAAGTTCTTCATTGTCTAGATCAATGTTTCTCAAACTGTCTGTGATGAAGGACCAATGTTTTCCTCCAATCCATTAAAAACTAATACTATTATAAAACACAATAAGAGTGAATTTTTAAAAGTAAAATTTAAAACGATATGCAAAATAAAAGCTCTAATATATTCAATTCAATATGTAAAATTACATTTCAAAACAAACATAACATAGGAGAAAAGGAAAGAATTGCAAAAAATTGGTACCATATTTGAGACAAGTCCACTGTGTGTGAAAGTTGCTTAGTCGTGTCCAACTCTTTGTGACCCCATGGACTATACACACAGTCCATGGAATTCTCTAGGCCAGAATACTGGAGTGTGTAGCCTTTCCCTTCTCCAGGGGATCTTCCCAACCCAGGGATCGAACCTAGGTCTCCTGCATTGTAGGTGGATTCTTTACTAGCTGAGCCACAAGGGAAGCCTAAGAATACTAGAATGGGCAGCCTATCCCTTCTCCAGTGGATCTTCCCAACCCAGGAATCAAACAGTGATCTCCTACATTACAGGCAGATTATTTATCAACTGAGCTATCAGGGAACCCCAACAAGTCTATTGATCAATGACAAATTGCCATCTAAGGTTCTAACCATGCTTTGAGTAACACTTTGAATAGGAATAGGAGTATCACCATCATCTGAGAACTCACCAGGAATGATGAATTCCAGGCTCTACAACAATTCTACTGAATCAGAATCTCAATTTTAACAAGATTCCTAGGTGATTTGTGTTCATGTTAAAATTTGAGGAGCACTGGGTAAGTTCTGTGCAGAGGGGTTTTTCTACCCCTTGAGTTGGGGAATCATTTTCTAATGTGTCTAGTCTTCAAAGGAACAAATGACGTCCTTATTTTCTGATCCAGATGGATTTTACAGAGATACAGTCGTCTCAACGTGTCAAAGCTGTTTATTGGAAAGTAATACACGTTAATTTGCCTGGTACCCAAAAGATATCAGATTTTTCATAATTCTTTTAAACTGAGACTTTCTTAAGTTCTTGTCCCACGGTGCTCAGTATATTAATATTGGCTATGTCTAGAAAACGACTTTGCTTCCAAGTGCCCAGTCCATGTGAGCCACCTATGAGAGCCTAGAGCTCTGGATAACCACAAGGTCATTGTGGCACATACAGCCAACAGCCACTTCATTGGTTTTAAATATACTCAAGGAAATTGTGAAAAAAAATGTGTATGAGAAAGTGACCCTCTATTCTCACTTAAGGATCTCATCCACTTCTACCACTTGAACTATCACTTAGATTCCCTCAAATCTCTCCTGCATTCCCATCCTATATTTCCAGTTGTAGGCTGGTTATATCCACTTGGACATTCTACAAATTCTTCAGACTTATGTATTCAAGATCATTTCATTATCCATATATCCACTGAGTATGTTCTTGCTCAGTGAATGGTGCTGCCATTCATCTAGTTAGTGACCCAAGCCAGAGAGCAAGGTTCACTAGCAATTCTTTTCTCTTCTATCCTCATATCCAATTGGCCACTCTCAATTCTCCTGCCTTTCTATCCCCCTGCTCAGTGACACTGCATTAATTCAAGCTTTCATGGTATTTCACCTGGACTATTGCAACATTGTCTTAATTCAATGGTTTCCAGACTTAGATTTCAGATTTGGGAAATTTTTAAATAAGGAAAAAGAGACGGAGGGGGAGTCTTTATAGTTACCAACTTTTTATTTTGGTAAGTAAAGACATTTAAAATAAAACTAGTCATTATCAATTCACAGAAGATCATTTTAACACCAAAAGACAATCAGGCAATCCTTTATTTAAATGCACTATATTGTCTTTTTTCTCTTCATCAGAACTATGAAAGACTGAAACCAAGGTCCCAAGCCATTGCTTTAAAGAACAAAAAGAGATTTTGAGATTCCATACCAAGGAAGTGGGGGAGGATAGAGAATGAGGGGCAGAGTAAGTAAAGCCCCCACAATTGGGCCCCTCTAATATTCTGAGTCTTTGCTTTTCCCAATTCCTATGAGTTTCCTATGTGATGGATATCACAAATGTATATTCTTCATTCTATGCAGGATTCAGAGGTGTATTCTGGTGACTATGGCCCTAGAGAAAGATTCCTCTTGAACTAAACTAATGGCATGATTGTTGTGAATAAGTGGTTCTATTCTTTTCCCAGTGATTTCACATCCTTTTCTTCCCAACTCCTGATCAAAGTTGGGACAGTACCAGAGCTCATGGGGAAGATGGCAAGTCCTTTGTCTAAAGACATTTGATACATCTTGTAGTTGAGCTTTTAATGGACTTAATTTGGGGGAGAGTGATAATCACACTCCTTTTATACAGTATTCTATTTAAACTAATTGGAGCTGTAGTTAATACATATTTCAGGCCACATACCACTTTAAGAATCTAATGAAATCAATGGGCCTTTGCCCCCTGAAAATGAACATACTCAAAAGTTTTCATAGAATTTCAGAGGATTCACAGGTTAGGAACTCCCATATTAGGGGCATGAATTCTCCAAAATATCTTCCCCACAGTATAATGGAGTTTTAGTCTATCTCCTCCTCTGCACTGATGCAAGATAATAGCTATTATTTATTGTCTATTATGTGCAAAGCACTTTAATGAATTAATATTTCTCACAACAACTCTGCAAAAGAGGCATTTTCTCCATTTTACATTTAAGAAAATTGGAACATGGAGAGGTATAGTAAACTTCCTCAAGATCATACAATGAATAGTCTTTAAAGATTTTTCACCCAAGCTGACAACGCACTCTGTGCTTGTCCCATCCAAGCCCATGTCTCTAACTCAAGACATTTATTTCTAGCATAAACTGTATTGCCTATACCACTTCAAAAATATGATTATAAGTATTAATACTGAAAATTATTCAATAAATATTCAGCTATGCCACATATTGTGCTAGATAGTAAAAAAAGAAAAGTTTAAATACACTTGACCCTTGAAAAACATAAATTTGAACTGTGCAGGTCCCCTTATATCCAGACTTTCTTCAGTAGGAGATACTACAGTACTATAGGGTCTGAGATTGGTTGAGTCCACAAATGCAGAACTGAAGATACAGAGTGCCCACTGTAAAGTTACATGTGGATTTTCAATGGGGCAGAGGGTCAGTTCCTCAAGCCCTGTGTCAACTGCATAAAGGACATGCCTTGCCTTCTAGGAGCTCACATATACAGCAGAGATATAATTTAATAAGAAAAACACCCACTGGTCAGTCTAATACTGTCACATATAGTTACTACAGGTATATACTTCAGAGATATTGCAGGCTTAGTTCCAGACCACTACAATAAAGCAAATATCACACTAAAGCAAGTCACATGAATGTTTTGGCTTCTCAGTGCATATAAGTTATGTTTAACTATACTGCAGTCTATTTCAAGTGTCCAATAGCATTATGTCTACCAAAAAAAGTACATATCTTAATTTTAAAATACTTTATTGCTAAAAAAAAAAAAAGTGCTAACCATCACCTGAGCCTTCAGTGAGTCATAAGAGTAACAATAATGATCACAGATCACCATAACAAATATAATAATGAAAAGGGTTGAAATATTGCAAGAATTACCAAAATGTGACACAGAGACATGAAGTGAACAAATGCTATTGGGAAAATTGTGCCGATAGACTTACTCTATGCAGGATTGCCCCAACTCTTCAATTTGCAAAAAATGCAGTATCTTCCAAGTAAGCTGAATAAAATGAGATCTACCTATAGTGATTTGCTGTGCTTAAGTACCTGAGCGGGGGGTGTGGGGAACCTTCCATTCATTGTTATGGAGGAAATAATGTCACAAAATGCCACTCCCAGTAATCAATATCTAATCTTCCACTCTACCCCCTATTTTGGAATCAGTTGAGAATGAGCCTAGATCCATTTAATAATTGCGAAATTTGTGATAAGTTACTTTGATAGCTCTGTATCCCAGAGTGTCTGCTTAAACAAAAAACAAACTAGTATAACAAGATTCGGAGAAGGCAATGGCACCCCACTCCAGTACTCTTGCCTGGCAAATCCCATGGACGGAGGAGCCTGGTAGGCTGCAGTCCATGGGGTCGCTAGCAGTCAGACACGACTGAGCGACTTCACTTTCACTTTTCACTTTCATGCATTGGAGAAGGAAATGGCAACCCACTCCAGTGTTCTTGCCTGGAGAATCCCAGGGACGGTGGAGCCTGTTGGGCTGCTGTCTCTGGGGTCGTACAGAGTTGGACAAGACTGAAGTGATTTAGCAGCAGCAGCATAACAAGATTATTGTTCCCATAGACTTATTGTGGATTAAAGATCACACTTGTGAAGTCTTGGAACCAAGTGGGCAGTCAGGTAATACTTATCACTTGCTATTGTTTAACAGGTATGTATAGGTGTTTTTTTTTTTTTTTAATTTTATTTTATTTTTAAACTTTACATAATTGTATTAGTTTTGCCAAATATCAAAATGAATCCATCACAGGTATACATGTGCTCCCCATCCTGAACCCTCCTCCCTCCTCCCTCCCCATACCATCCCTCTGGGTCGTCCCAGTGCACTAGCCCCAAGCATCCAGTATCGTGCATTGAACCTGGACTGGCATCTCATTTCATACATGATATTTCACATGCTTCAATGCCATTCTCCCAAATCTTCCCACCCTCTCCCTCTGCAACAGAGTCCATAAGACTGTTCTATACATCAGTGTCTCTTTTGCTGTCTCGTACACAGGGTTATTGTTATCATCTTTCTAAATTCCATATATATGCATTAGTATACTGTATTGGTGTTTTTCCTTCTGGCTTACTTCACTCTGTAAAATAGGCTCCAGTTTCATCCACCTCATTAGAACTGATTCAAATGTATTATTTTTAATGGCTGAGTAATACTCCATTGTGTATATGTACCACAGCTTTCTTATCCATTCATCTGCTGATGGACATCTAGGTTGCTTCCATGTCCTGGCTATTATAAACAGTGCTGCGATGAACATTGGGGTACACGTGTCTCTTTCCCTTCTGGTTTCCTCAGTGTGTAAGCCCAGCAGTGGGATTGCTGGATCATAAGGCAGTTCTATTTCCAGTTTTTTAAGGAATCTCCACACTGTTCTCCATAGTGGCTGTACTAGTTTGCATTCCCACCAACAGTGTAAGAGGGTTCCCTTTCCTCCACACCCTCTCCAACATTTATTATTTGTAGACTTTTGGATCGCAGCCATTCTGACTGGTGTGAAATGGTACCTCATAGTGGTCTTGATTTGCATTTCTCTGATAATGAGTGATGTTGAGCATCTTTTCATGTGTTTGTTAGCCATCTGTATGTCTTCTTTGGAGAAATGTCTATTTAGTTCTTTGGCCCATTTTTTGATTGGGTCATTTATTTTTCTGGAGTTGAGCTGTAGGAGTTGCTTGTATATTTTTGAGATTAGTTGTTTGTCAGTTGCTTCATTTGCTATTATTTTCTCCCATTCTGAAGGCTGCCTTTTCACCTTGCTGATAGTTTCCTTTGATGTGCAGAAGCTTTTAAGGTTAATTAGGTCCCATTTGTTTATTTTTGCTTTTATTTCCGATATTCTGGGAGGTGGGTCATAGAGGATCCTGCTGTGATGTATGTCAGAGAGTGTTTTGCCTATGTTCTCCTCTAGGAGTTTTATAGTTTCTGGTCTTATGTTTAGATCTTTAATCCATTTTGAGTTTATTTTTGTGTATGGTGTTAGAAAGTGTTCTAGTTTCATTCTTTTACAAGTGGTTGACCAGTTTTCCCAGCACCACTTGTTAAAGAGATTGTCTTTAATCCATTGTATATTCTTGCCTCCTTTGTCAAAGATAAGGTGTCCATATGTGCGTGGATTTATCTCTGGGCTTTCTATTTTGTTCCATTGATCTATATTTCTTAAAAGTTCTTATTTTGGATTCTTAGAAATCACTCCAACGTCTTACCCTCAAGTATTTGTCTTTTTATTAGGCTAAAAACTAAGAAAATTAGTAAACTAGCTCAAAAAACTTTTGATCTTTATTTGGAGAAAGATGCCACTTTAAAGATGAAATTGAAAGAGTCATTATATTAAACATAATAATATGTTTTATAATTGCATATGTGTAATAGTTCTGTCAGAGTTAATTTATTATCAGTAGCAGAATGAAGTAGTTAAATGTTATAAATTACTAATCAAGATACCTTGGTTCTCTTCCTGGTTTTGCCACTAAATTCAGTGTAAGAACTTAGACAAGTCACTTCCCTTCTTGGCCTCCATTTTCCATCTGGAAAATGAAGAAGTTGGGTTAGATGGCTTAGCATTTAAGAGCATGGAGTGTGAAGTAGAATGCCTGGAATTGAATTCAGTATTCCCTTCTTGTTAACAGTAAGGCTTACCTCAATTTCTCTATCAGTAAAATGGGAATAATTATGGTGCCAATCTCACAGAATTTGGGAAATGAGATAGCTATTAAAAACAGCACATTTGAATCACTTCTAATGAGGTGGATGAAACTGGAGCCTATTATACAGAGTGAAGTAAGTTAGAAAGAAAAACACCAATACAGTATATTAACACATATATATGGAATTTAGAAAGATGGTAATGATGACCCTATATGCGAGACAGCAAAAAAGACACAGATATAAAGAACAGATTTTTGGACTCTGTGGGAAAAGGCAAGCATGGAATGATATAGCATTGAAACATGTATATTATCATATGTAAAATAGATGACCAATACAAGTTCGATGCATGAAACAGGATGCTCAAAGCCAGTGCATTGGGACAACCCAGAAGGATTGGATGGGGAGGGAGGTGGGAGAGGGGTTTAGGATGGGGGACACATGTACACTGGTGGCTGATTCATGTAAACGTATGGCAAAAACCACCACCATATTGTAAATTAATTAGCCTCCAATTAAAATAAATAAATTAATTTTAAAAAGGAATTTAAAATAGTGGCTGGTACATATATAGGATACTTCATACATATCAGCTATTATTATATTGAGCTGCTGTGGCAAAATTAAAGATTACTGAAGCAACTATGGATACTTGTTCATTAATCAATTAAACAAATTATTTTGAGCACCTACTATGCCCTAGGAACTAGGCTAGGTACTGAGAATACTGATGGTGAGCAAAATTGGACTTTGACTTTCTCCTCATAAAACTTACACTAGTTTTTAAAAATCACTTTAATTATGATCATATGATTTCAAACTGATATAAGAGCTCTGAAGGAAAGGAACATAGTTTTATGAGAACCACTAATAAAGAAACCTGACCTGATACTTGGACTTGCACACCAAGGATAAGTAGGATTGACCTAGGTGAAGAGGAATATGGAAATGAGAGTAGGGAACTTCCCAGAAATACCACATACAAAGATCCTTTGGCAGAGAGAAATGTGCAGTACTTTAGGAGCTAGAAGACAGCTAGTATGGCTGGAAAGGAGTAGAGAGATGAGATCAGAGAGCAATGCTTCATGTTTTCCAATTTGATGACATTTTATAGGAATTTTAATTATGAAAATTTGAGATAGTACAATACAAAATATTGAGAGTTTGACGATGTGCAGCTTTTGAAATAGTTCAAATTTAAAAATTATCAGAAAGACCATAATTAGCTTCAAAATGGGCAAGTATGTGAAATAATCTGTTATGCTACTGTAACATTTTTATATTATTTTAGCCATTAAATAGAAATTATTTCCATCTTTAGTCAGAATTATACCAACTTTGAATTAACCACCCTTTCATGAACACACACATAAAATGAAGACATACCTCACATTGTCTTTGGGTTTGATCTTTTTTTAGATCCCACATACAAGTGCCCACTGGCTATTGTAAACAACACTGCCATGAACATTGAGGTGCATGTATATCTCCAAATTAGCACTTTAAAATATATATATATATATATATATATATACCCAGGAATGGAATTGGTAAATCAAATGGTCATTCTATTTTTCTATTTTGAGGAACTTCCATACTGTTTTCCGCAATGGCCACACCAATTCATAATCCCACCAACAGTGTACAAGGGTTCTCTTTTCTCCATATTCTTGAAGACATTTCTTGCTTGTGGATTTTACGATGATAGCCATTCTGACAGGTGTGAGGTGGTAGCCCATTATGGTTTGGATCTGTATTTCTCTGATGGTTAACAAAGTTGAGCATCTTTTCATATGGCTGTTGACCATCTGTATATCTTCTTTGGAAAAATGTCTATTCAGGTCTTCTACCCATTTTTTAACCTTAGAGTTAGCACTCTAATATATTTTTAGTTTTTTTTTTTAATTGGAGGATAATTGTTTAACAGTGTTCTGTTGGTTTCTGCCATATGACAATGTGAATCAGCCGTAAGTATATGCCTCCCTCCCACTCTCCCTTAATCCCACCCCTCTAGGTGATCACAGAGCACAGGACAGGGCTGCCTGTGTTATACAGCAGCTTTCCATTAGCTATTTTACATATAGTAGTATGTACATATGTCAATGCTACTCTCCTGACTTGTCCCACTCTTTCCTTCTGCTGCTGTGTCTGCAAGACTGTCCTCTATGTCTGCATCTCCATTCCCCCCTGCAAATATGTTCATCAGTACCATTTTTTCTAGATTCCATATATATACATTAACATACAGTGTTTGTTTTTCTCTTTCTGATTTACTTCACTCTGTATAATACGCTCTAGGTTCATCCCCCTCATTTCAACTTACTTAAATTCATTCCTTTTTACAGCTGAGTAAATATTCCATTGTATATGTGTACATTGTATATGTATACGTTTTTATCCATTCATGTCGATGGACATCTAGGTTGCTTCCATGTCCTGGTGATTGCAAATAGTGGTACAATGGACATTGGGATACATATGTCTTTTTGAATTATGATTTTCTCCAGGGTATATACCCAGTAGTGGGCTTTCAGGGTCATATGATAGTTTTATTCCTAGTTTTTGCCCATTTTTTCATTTGGTTGTTTGATTTTTTTGATATTGAGTTGTATGAACTGTTTATATGTGTTGTATTAATATATTAACCCCTATAGGTCATATAATTTACAAATGTTTTTTCCCACTCAGTAGATTGCCTTTTTGTTTTGTCAATAGTTTTCTTTTCTGTGCAAAAGCTTTTAAGTGTAATTAGGTCCCATTTGTTATTTTTGCTTTTATTTCTCTTGCTTTAGGAGACAGATCAAAAAATTATTGTAATGATTTATGTCAAAGAGTGATCCACCTATGTTTTCTTCTAAGAGTTTTATGATTTCAGGTTTTCAGTTCAGTTCAGTTCAGTTGCTCAGTTGTGTCTGACTCTGCAACCCCATGAACTGTAGCATGCCAGGCCTCCTTGTCCATCACCAACTCCCAAACTCATGTCCATTGAGTTGGTGATACCATCCAACCATCTCATCCTCTGTCGTCCCCTTCTCCTCCTGCCTTCAATCTTTCCCAGCATCAGGGTCTTTGCAAATGAGTCAGCTCTTCGCATCAGGTGGCCAAAGTATTGGAGTTTTGACTTCAACATCAGTCCCTCCAATAAACACTCAGGACTGATCTCCTTTAGGATGGACTGGCTGGATCTCCTTGCAGTCGAAGGGACTCTCAAGAGTCTTCTCCAACACCACAGTTCAAAAGCATCAAGTCTTTGGTGCTCAGCTTTCTTTATAGTCCAACTCTCACATCCATACATGACTGATGGAAAAACCATAGCCTTGACTAGAGGGACCTTTGTTGACAAAGTAATATCTCTGCTTTTTAATATGCTGTTTAGGTTGGCCATAACTTTCCTTCCAAGGAGCAAGCATCTTTTAATTTCATGGCTGCAATCACCATCTGCAGTGATTTTGAGTCCAAAAAAATAAAGTCAGCCACTGTTTCCACTGTTTCCCCATCTATTTGCCATGAAGTGATGGGACTGGATGCCATGATGTTAGTTTTCTGAATGTTGAGCTTTAAGCCAACTTTTTCACTCTCCTCTTTCACTTTCATCAAGAGGCTCTTAGTTTCAGGTTTTACATTTAGGTATTTATTTTTAGTTTATTTTTGTACATGGTGTGAGGAAATATTGTAATTTTTTTTTTACATGTAACTGTCCAATTTTCCCACTACCATGTACCAAAGAGACTGTCTTTTCTCCATTGTATATTCTTGCATCCTTTGTCATAGACTAATTGATCATAGTGTGTGGGTTTATTTCTGGGCTGTCAAGTCTGTTCCATTAATATATGTGTTTGTTTTGTGCCAGCACTATGTGGTTTGATTACTGTAGCTTTGTAGTATGATCTGACTTCTGGGAACATAATACTTCTAACCTAGTTCTTTTTTCTCAAGGTTACTTTGGCAATTGGGGTTTTTTGTGGTTCTATATGAACTTCAGGATTATTTGTTCTAGTTCTGTGAAAAATGTCATGGATATTTTGATAGAATTGCATTAAATCTGTTTGTTGCCCTGGGTAGTATGGACATTTTAACAATATTAATTCTTCTGATTCAAGGGATACCTTTCCATATCTTTGTATCAACTTCAGTTTCCTTCATCAGTATTTTATAGTTTTGAGAGTGTAGGTCTCTCCTTAACACAATTATAAATGGAATTGTTTTCTTGCTTTCTCTTTCTGATAGTTCATTATTGGTATATAGAAAAGCAACAGATTTTTCTGTGTTAATTGCATCTTTCAACTTTTCTAAATTCATTTATTAGTTCTAGTAGTTTTCTGATGGAGTCTTTGGGGTTTTCTGTATGTAGTATCATGTCATCTGCAAATGGTGTCAGTTTTTCTTCTTTTGCAATTTTGATACCTTTTATTTCTATTACTTGTCTAATTCCTTTCCACTTAGCAGTTCATTCCACAGTTTATTTCTCTATGCATTAATCATAAACAGAAAAGAGAAACCAGGCCCTTTCTTCAGTACTTTGCTTGGAAATCTCAACTAAATCTCCAACTTTACTACTTGCAAGTTTACTTTCTGTCCAAAGTCAGAACATGATTCAGACAAGCTTTTTGATGCTTTATAACGACAATCACCTTTCCTTCAGTGTTCAATAACTTGTTCATTATTTCCTTCTGATTCCTTACAAGAAGTACCTTTAATGTTCATATTACTACCAACTGTCTATTCAATGCAATCTAGATTGTTTTTTTTTTAAATCAAGCACTTCAAAATTCCTCCAACCTCTATCTATTACCCAATTTCAAAGCCATTTCTACATATTTAGGTAATTTTTACTGCAGCACCCCACTTCCCACTACCAAAATCTGTATCAGTTTCCTAAGGCACAGTAACAAAGTACCACAAATTGTGTGGCTTATGAAAACAAAAATGTAATATCTAACAGTTCTTTTTTTTAATATAAATTTACTTATTTTAATTGGCAGCTAATTACTTTACAATATTGTATTGGTTTTGCCATACATCAACATGAATCCACCACGGGTGTACACGTGTTCCCCATCCTGAATCCCCCTCCCACCTCTATCCCCATACCATCCCTCTGGGTCATCCCAGTGCACCAGCCCCAAGCTTCCTGTATCATGCATCAAAACTGGACTGGCGATCTAACAGTTCTGAAGGCAGGGACATGCTCCAAAATCAAGGTGTTGGCAGGGACATGCTCCTTCTGAAACCTAAGGGAGAGAATCCTTCCTTTCCTCTCCCTAGTTATTGGTGATTTGTTGACAATCTTTGGCAATACTTGGCAATACATGTAGCTGTTAAGTGCTTCAATCCCTGCTGTCATCATTATGTGGAGCTTTCCTTGTGTGTGTCTCTGTTTCTCTGTCTCTTCTATTTTTATAAGGACACCAGTCATATTGGATTAAGGGTCCAGCCTACTCTGGTATGGCCTCATCTGCAATGACCCTATTTCTGAATAGGGTCACACTCTGAGGAGCTAAGTGGTATTATTTTAACATATCTTTTGAGGAAGCACAATTCAACGCATATCAGACATGATGACTGAAACAAAAAATTAAGACTCCATCTGATACTCAAAACAATAATATTTTAAAATTAGGAGGCTACAAGAACCTAAATGGAAGTAAGATTTCCACATTACAATTGAGATGTGATATCACCAGACTGTAATAAGTCGTGTATGGATAGTGTAATATCCAGAGCAACCACTAAGAAAGCTATAGAAAATAATACACCCCAGAGAACTACACATAAATAAATATAAAATTGTAAAAATTGGTCAAATAACCACAGGAAGGCAATAAGAGAAAGACAGTGGAATAAAAAACAGTGGAAATGAACAGGAAATAAAGAATAAAATGATAAACTTAAGTATTAACAAATTAATGATCATCTTAAATTTAAATGGTCTAAACACATTTAAATGGTCTAAACTATTCAAAAGGCAAAGATTGGGCAAGTAAATTAAAAATAAAATAAAATACAGCCCAACTATGTACTGGTTATAAGAAACTCACTTCAACTTTAATGATATAGATGAGTCGGGGGAAAAGAGATGGAGAGAGATATACCATGTAAACATAAATTAAAAAGAGCAGAAGTGCCTACATAATGTCAGATAAAGTATACTTCAGAGAAAAGACTATTACTAGATACAAATAAAACCTTTAAATAGAATAAAAAGGTAAATCCACCCAGATTTAATAATCCTAAATGTGTACACATCAAAAACCTAAGTCCAAGAATTCACAAAGCAAAAATTTATAGAGCCAAAATACGAAATAGACAAATCAACCATTAGAAACTCCCATATCTCACTCTCAGCAACTGATAGATCTACTTACTACACAGAAAGTCAGTAAGGATATAGAAGTACCCATCAACCAACAGTATCTAATTAGGATATATAAGACACCCCACCCAAAAATAGCAGAAATTTTTTAAGAGCTTATGGAACATTCATCAGGCTTCCCTGATAGCTCAGTTGGTAGAGAATCTGCCTGCAATGCAGGAGACCCTGGTTTGATTCCTGGGTTGGGAAGATCTGCTGGAGAAGGGATAGGCTACCCACTCCAGTATTCTTTGGCTTCCCTGGCTCAGCTGGTAAAGACTCTGACTGCAATGCAGGAGACCTGGGTGCAATCCCTGGGTTGGGAACATCCCCTAGAGAAGGGAAAGTCTACCCACTCCAGTATTCTGGCCTGGAGAATTCTATGGACTGTATAGTCCATGGGGTCACAAAGAGTCAGACAGGACTGAGCAACTTGCACTTCATTATGGAACATTTATCAAGGTAGACCATACCATGAAACAAACTTCAATAAATTTAAAAGAATTGAAATCCTACAGAATGTGTTCTCTGACCGCAATGGAGTCAAACTTGAAGTCAATAATAGAAAGACAGGGAAATCATGAAATGTGGAAATAAGACTTCTAAATAATTCATCAGTCAAAAAGGAAGTCTTGAAAGGAAAAAAAAATAGCTAAATGTAAATGGAAATACAAAATACCAAAATATGTGCAATGGCAGTTAAAGTGCTAAGAGGGAAATTTATAGCACTAACTGCTTACATTGGAAAACAGGAAAGGTCTCAGAGCAGTAATCCTACTTCTAACTCAAGAAACTAGAAAAAGAAAAGCAAAACAAAGCCAGAGTAAGAAGGAAGGAAATAATAAAGAGCCAAAATCAACAATATTGAAAACCTGAGCAAAATCTAGGTAAGAGAAAAGATCAATAAAACTGAATCTATATTGCACTTGAAAATATGCAGGTTATTTTCAAATATCTATTTTTTAATTAAATTTATTTATTTTTAAATGAAACACATATAAATATTTTTAATGATAAAAGGTACAATTCACAAAAGAGATGGACATCATAAACCATTAGACACCTAACAAAGAAACAAAGATACATAAAGCAAAAATCAGAAGAAATATCAGGGAAAAGCAAAAATCTATAATCATAGTGAGACATATTAACATTTCTCTGAGAATACTTTATCAAGTGCAGAAAAACAAGAATAGGAGGATCTTGAATTATGTCACTAATACTTTAAAAATAATAGATTTCTATTTAACTAATTTATATTAATCATATGCTACACAAATATATTTAAAATTTTGTATCTCATACATTGTTATTAGATTTCCATAGGACATTTAGAAAAACTGATGAAAAGATAAGCATTACTAAATTTCAAAAAATAGAATTATTTTTTGTGTGTGATACAGTTTTATATATAAGCACATATATTATTTTTGAAATTACTTTTCATTGACTATAGTTCCCTGTGTTAGACAGTAAATCTTTGTTGTTTGTTGCACATCTGTTTTATTAATTAGAAATCTGGCATTCTATTTATATTAAGTCAAACAAGTGGAATCAAAATGTCATAAAATTTTTAGCTAGGCAAAAATTCATAAGTTTTCTGAAATACATATATTATACACATTATGTATATATGTATACAAGAGCTTTTCTACTATGTGTGATAAAGGCTTGAGAAAGAACATCAAAAAAAAGAAGATATGGGGAAATTGGAAAGCATAAACTAAATGAAATGGGAGCACTGAATGTGAAATAGAAAAAGTGAAACAAACCAGATAAAAGTAAAAGATCCTCATAGAGTCCAGTTGTTTTTAAACATGACTGCTCATTAGGAACGTATCTGGAGTGCTGGTGAATAAAATGCAATTCCTGGGCATTTGTATTTTTCAAAAAATTCCAAGATGATTCTGATATACATCTAGATTTTTAAAAGTGATTACAGGTTTTTCTATTAAATGGTAGTTTTGGTCATATAGAGTTCTATTCTTTTTCTGTTAACCAACACAATGGTATTAAGTGAGTAATAGTTACCTAATCACAATAGTAAATGATGTTTATCAGTTTTCACAATCAATAACCAGACAAAAAATTAAAGATGATTACAATTGAAAGCCATAACGGGAATGTGACTAACCTAACAATATAAAACAATTACTTACAATTTTGGGGGTCAAGCAGAGTGATGTGGAAGTACATACATGCACATGTTTTCATCTGCTCAGCCAGTCTATGTCTTTTGGTCAGAGCATTTAGTTCATTTACATTTAAGGTTATTATCCATATGTATGATCCTATTATCATTTTCTTAATTGTTTTGGGTTTATTTTCTGTAGGTAGGGTTTTTCCTTCTCTTGTTTTCTGCCTAGAGAAGTTCCTTTAGCATTTATTGTAAAGCTGATTTGGTGGTGCTGAATTCTCTTAACTTTTGCTTGTCTGGAAAGCTTTTGATTTCTCCATCAAATCTGAAGGAGAATCTTGCTGGGTAGAGTATTCTTGGTTGTAGGTTCTTCTCTTTCATCACTTTAAATATATCATGCCATTCCCTTCTGGCTTGTAGAGTTTCTGTTGGGAAATCAGCTGATAGCCTGATGGGGGTTCCCTTGTATATTGTCATTTTCCCCTTGTTGCTTTTAATATTTTATCTCTGTCTTTAATTTTTGTCAGTTTGATTACTATGTGTCTTTGTGTGTTCCTCCTTGGGTTTATCCTGCCTGGGACTATCTGTGCTTCCTGGACTTGGTTGACTGTTTCCTTTCCCATGGTATGGAATTTTTCAGCTATGATCTCTTCAAGTATTTTCTCAGGTCCTTTCTCTCTTTCTTATCCTTCTGGGACCCCTATAATGTAGGGGACAGCACTTAATGTTGCCCCAGAGGTCTCTTAGGCTGTCTTAATTTCTTTTAATCATTTTTTCTACTTTCTGTTCTGCTGCAGTGATTTCCACCATTCTGTCCTCCAGGTCATTTATCAGTGCCTCTGCTTCAGTTATTCTGCTATGGATTCCCTCTAGTGTACTATTCATCTGTTTGTTTGTTCTTTAGTTCTTATAGGTTTTTGGTAAACATTTCTTGCATCTTCCCCATTGTTTTCCTGAGATCCTGAATCATCACTATCATTATTCTGAATTCTTTTTCTGGAAGGTTGCCTATCTCCACTTCAATTAGTTGTTTTTCTGGGCTTTTAACTTGTCCCTTCATCTGGGACATAACTTTCTGCTTTTTCATGCTGATAACTTTCTGTAATGTGATTTTTGTTTTAGTTGTTGTGAGACTGTGGTTGTTCTTGTTTCTTCTGTCTGCTCTCTGATGGAGAAGGCTAAGTGGCTTGTGTAAGCTTCTTGATGGGAGGGACTGCTAGTGGGAAAAACTGGGTCTTGCCTTAGTAAAGTTTTAATCCAATTATCTGCTCATGTGTGGGGTTGCACTCCTTCCCTGGTAGTGTTTTGACCATAAGTGACCCAGACCTCGGGTCTACCGGCTCTGTGGTTGGGTTAATGGTGACCTCCAAGAGAGTTTACACCATGGGGGATATTTCAGGACTGCTGCTGCTCGTGCCCCCATCCCTCTGGTGAGCCTCTGCCCACCCACACTTTCACAGGAAACCCTCCAACACTAGCAGGTAGTTTCTGTTCATTCTCCTGTGGGGTCACTGTTCCTTTCCTCTGAGTCTTGGTGCATGCAAGGTTTTGTTTGTGCCCTCCAAGACTGAAATGTCTGTTTCCCCTAGTCCTGTGGAAGTCTTGTAATCAAATCCCACTGGCCTTCAAGGTCAGATTCCCTGGGGATTCTCAGTCCTTTTGTCAGATTCCCAGGCTGGGAAGTCTTACATGGGATTCAGAACCTTCACAACGGTGGGAGAACTTCTTTGGTATTATTGTTCTCCAGTTTGTGGGTCACCCACCTGGTGGGTATGGGATTTGATTTTATTGTGATTGTGCCCCTCCAACCATCTTGCTGCAGTTTCTTCTTTGTCTTTGAACATGGGGTATACTTTTTTGGTGAGTTCCAGTGTTGATGGTTGTTCAACAGCTAGTTGTGATTTTGGTGCTCTTGCAGGAGGAGATGAGCGCATATCCTTCTATTCTGCCATCTTGAACCAGAATGGTTATTTTCAAATATCTTTTGATATTGATTCCTAACATAACTCCACAGTGATAAGAGAACAGACTCTATAGTTTCAATACCTTTAGACCATGAAACTTTTGCACCTTGTTTCATGTCCCTGGATATGTTCCAGTGTTTCCTGGTTTATACTCTATGGGGACTTGAATAGAATTTGTATCCTGTGGTTGTGTGAAAATTGTTTAAATATTAATTATGTTGAATTGGTTCATAGTGCTTTTCAGATCTGTATCTTCCTACTTTTCTGTCTATTCATTCTATTAATTGAGTTTGATATTGAATCTCCAATGAAAAATCTTAACTTATCTACTTAAAAAATAATTATAATATATTGTGGAACTATAAAAAAAACTGTGAATCTACACTATCTAAAAATAAAACTTTAATAATTAAAAATAATAAAGAAATAATTTTAAACGGTAAAAAGGCATAAACTATTATTGGAAACATAAATGATACTCAAATGCCACCTTTCCTAAACATCTTATTTAAAATCACACCTGCACAATTACATCAGTCAGGGTTCCCCAGGGAAATATAATATATATGTTTATATATATATAATTTTATTTTAAGGAATTAGAACATGTGATCATGTGATTGTGACTGTGGGGCCTGGCAAATCTGAAATCTGTAGACCAGGCCAGCAGGCTGCAAACTCAAGAAGAGTTGATGCTGCAGTCTTGAGTGGGATCTAGGGCAAATCCCGCAGGATGGAAATTAGGCAGAATGCAACACCTCAGCCTTGAGGCAGAATTTCTTCCTCCAGGAAATCTCAGTTTTTTCTCTTATATCCTACAACTAATTGATGAAGCTCACTCACATTATCAAATGTAATCTTTACTTCAAGTCAACTGATTGCATATTTTAACTACATCTAGCATACACCATCACCTATGTAAGTGCTTGATTAAATAACTGGATACAATAAACTAGCCAAGTTGATACATAAAATGAACTATCACAGTCCCACTCTTGTCCAATGGGTATCCATACACATATCTCTAAATAAATACAATAACAAAGTCATTTACAACTGAAAAATGTGCTAACTTTTTCACCATAAGAGTATGCAAAGTCTTTGAATCACTCCTCTCCTTGATATCCTGTAACTCAAATACTATGATGTAAATTTAATTATCGTTAATGCATCTCATGTTCTATGAGGAGATAATGGAGGGAGAAAGGCATTTGACATAAATATACACCCAAATATATTCATAAAAATAAGGATTATGTATTATAACAATTATAGCCATTTTTCCTGCAACTGGTCACATGGTCATAACTGGTGTTCATAACTACCTCATTCCACTTCTTAGTCCATATTCCTTTTGACCTTGGCAAGCACCTTAGCTGACTGTGGTTCTATGCCTGATGAAGCCATTCAAACCTTCGTTCCTGAAAGGTTTAAGCCATTAGTAGTCCCACCGAATTGAGTTATTATAGCTTTACATTGATTTTAATCACAAGAATAGTAGTATTAAGAGATGGATGCCTTAAGGAACCTAATGTATTCCATACAAGCTCTTCCTTACCTCCATTGTGTTGTAGAGTTCAGTTTCTCCTTAGTAATTAGGATCAATCACTTTAGCCAATAAAGTATCTCCCTTCATTGTCTGTTGATTCAAAGGCATGAGGAGCCCAAAGTGGCAAGGTGACACTCTTAACTACAAATACAATGAAGTCACTGTTGTGTCTCCTGGTGGAAGCATTCCAGTCTTTGGAACTAAGACCTGTAGATCTGCAGAGTATAAGGCTGCAGAAACAGAAAGCCAAATTTATGCTATTGGATAACTATGGTAATAATAGTGGTGCCACTCCCATTTCCACCCCTTGGGTCCTAGACCCATAAATTTTGGCTATAGGAGGAACAGTACCATGTATTGGATGCTGATTTAAGGTATGTACAAATTCCTGGAGAACATGCCTCAGCCCTGCAAATATTGTCACCCAGATGGTACTGTAATTGAGCCTTCATACAGCCATTCCATGGTTCTATCAATGCAGCTGCTTCAGGATGAGGGGAAACATGGTAAGACTAGTGAATTCCATGAGCATGGCCCTGTTGCCACACTTCAAGTACTATGAAATGAGATCCATGATCAGAAGCAATGCTGTTTGAAATACATGGTAGTGGGTAAGGTATTCTGTAAGTCCACAGAGTGTATTTTGGGCAGAAGAACTGAATGGTGGGAAGACAAGTCCATATCTAATGCATTTGTTCCAGTAAAACTAAAGGGCTGTCCCCTCTATGATAGAGGTGGTCAAATGTATTAATAAGCCACCTGCCACCAAATAACTGGCTTGATCACCCCTGGAAATTGTGTCTGATCAGAGACAAAGCAATGGTTTCTGCTGCTAACAGACTGAGCACTGAGCAGTGGGTGGAGACAAGTTGTCCTTGATGAGTGGAACTTGATGTTTCTAAGCCCATGCATAAATTCCATGCCTATCACCATGGTCACTTTGTTCATGAGTCTCTTGAGCAATGACAGGAGTGGCTGAGGAAAGTGGCTCATGGCTATCCAGGGAACAGATCATCTTATCCACTTGATTATAAAAATCCTCCTCTGCTGATGTCACTCTTTGGTGAGCATTCACATTGGATGCAAATATCCAGTTTTGTGAAGGGTTTTGCCCATTCAAAGAGGCATACCCACATACGTCTTCCCTGGACCTCTTCATCACCAATTTTCCAATCATGTTCCTTCCAAGCCCCTGCTTACCCATCTAAATCATTGGCTACAGTCTATGAATTGGTATATATACACTCATACCTCTGACCATTTCTGTTTCAAAGTAAAAATGAACAAGCATGTTCACTGCTCAAAGTTCTGAACACTGGAAAGATTTCACTTCATCACTGTCCTTCAGGGATGTCCCACAAAGAGGTTGTAGTGGTGGAACAGTCTACTTTTAAGTGTTGCATGCATTTCAAGCAGAACCATCTTGATATGCATGTATATCAAGCAGGCCCAAGTTTTCTCTTCTTCAGTCAACTGATTATAGAGAACTCCCCATGAGGCAATAGATATAGATTGAGAGAAAGGAGGTAATATAGGACTTCCCTGGTGGCTCAGATGGTAAAGCGTCTGCCTACAATGTGGGAGACCCGGGTTCGAGCCTTGGGTGGGGAAGATCCCCTGGAGAAGGAAATGGCAATCCACTCCAGTACTATTGCCTGGAAAATCCCATGGACAGAGGAGCCTGGTAGGCTACAGTCTATGGGATTGCAAAGGGTCAGACACGACTGAGCGACTTCACTTTCACTTTCATAGAAGTAGTAGGGGCCATAAGCATTTGAGACATTTATTTATTTTATTTACCTGTGCCTTCAGAGCCTGCTAAAGCATAATTTTATATACCACTTCTATTTGCTAGTGGAGTGCCAGTGTGCATAGCCAACATTATGGGTTTGTGTGGGAATCAATATCCACTTCATGATGAGCATCTCAGGTCTCATAGTAATTTTGTGGCTCATGGTTAAGTGTTCAGTCTCGACTAAAGCCCAATAGCAAGCAGCTAAAAGCTATTTCTCCAAAGGAGAGTGGTTATCTGCAGAGGCTCGCAGGGTTTTGCTTCAAAATCCTAAGTGCATACACTATGATTGACTTATAAGGTCCTACCAAAGGCCCCAAATAGAATCCCTATCTGCCACTGACAAATACCACTTCAAGTGACACTGGATCTGCTAGATCATATGGCCCAGTGGCAGAGCTGTTTGTACAGCAGCCTGAACTTGTTGCAAAGCTTTCTCTTCTTCTGGGCTCCATGCAGAGATAGTGGTTTTTTAGATCACTTGGTAAATGGATCAGAGTAGCACATCCAAATGAGAAACATAACTTCAAAATCCAAAAAGTCCCACTTGGCATTTGGTCTATATTTTGGTTGTAGGAGGGGTCAGATGCAGCAACTTAGCCATCCTAGGGATATCTTCACATAACACCATTGAGCCCCTAGAAGTTTCACTGAGATAGAAGGCTCCAGAATTTTGTAGGATTTATATCCCACCCTCTGACACATAAATGTCTTTCCAGTAAGTTTAGAGTGGTTTCCACTTCTGGCTCACCAGGTCCAATCAGCACAATGTCATCAATGTAATGAAGTAGTATGGTGTCTTATAGAAGTAAAAGGCAAAGTAAAAGATCTCTATAAAGTATGAAAATTAGGAGTAGAGCAATGGATATACTTGCAACAAGACAGTACTGCTGCTTTGGAAGTTGAAAGCAAACTGCTTCTGGTGGTATTTACTAACAGGCATTGATAAAAGGCATTTGACAGATCAACAACTGAAATATCCCCAGATACCAAGGGATATATTAGTTTTCTCAAGCAAAGAAACCACATCTGGAATAGCAACAGCAATTGGTCTCAACATCTGGTTAAAGTTATGGTAATCCTTTGTCATTTTCTAAGGCACATCTGTCTTTTACATAAGCCAAATAGGCAAACTAAATGTGGGTGTGGTGGTAATTAACACCCCTTCATCTTTCAAGTCATTAATGGTGGCACTAATCTCTGCAGTTCCTCTAGGAATGTGGTGTTGCTTTTGGTTTCCTATTTTTCTGGTAGAAGCAGTTCTAGTGGTTTCCTCTTGGCCTTTCCTACCATAATAGACTTCACTACATAGGTTAGGGAACCAATGAAAGGATTATGCCAGTTACTGACTATATCTGTTCCAACTATGCATTCCAGATCAGAAAAATAACCACAAGACAGATTTGAGGAACCACTGTGTCCACTGTGAGATGGACCTGAGCTATCCATTATCACTTGACTTGCATGAGCCTTACTCTGACTAGTGGAGTATACTGTTCTTTTGGTTCTCCTAGAATTAATGTCATTTCAGAGCTCATGATCAATAATTCCTGAAAGTCTGATTATTTATTTTTCCCCAGCGCCTTCTTTACCACTGTAAATAGAGTCATTAATGTATTTAAACCTAATAGATTAGAGAAGCAATTCCAGAAACTCCAGAACCAACTCATAAAACTTATCCTTGGGAGTTCCCTGGTGATCCAGTGGTTAAGACTCTATGCTTCCACTACAGGGGGCACAGGTTCCATCCTGGTCAGGGAACTGAGATCCCATGTGCTGTGTGGCATGGCCAAAACAACAACAATAATAAAAATGAAAATTTATCCTTAAGATTCTGTCTTCTCAAGCCAAACTGTACATTTGTCATGGTTCTTCAGATAAACAGAACAAATAGGACATAACATATATATATATATATATATATATAATTATATACAATGCATTAATATATTTATAGTAAGACATTTATCTTTAGGAACTGGCTCACACAATTGCAGGGACTGTCAGTCATAAATCCATAAAGCAGGTCATCAGGCAGGAAACTGCAAGAAGTGATGCTGCAATCTTGAGGTAGAATTCTTTCTCCTCCAAGAAACTTCAGGTTTTCTCTTAAGACTTTCAACTGATTGGTGAGGTCCACCCACATTATTTAGGGCTTCCCAGGTGGCTCAGTGGTGAAGAATACACCTGTCAATGCAGGAGATACAATTTCAATCCCTGGGTCAGGAAGATCCCCTAGAGAAGGAAATGACAACCCACTCCAGTATTCTTGCCTGGAAAATGTCATGGACAGAGGAACCCGGCAGGCTAGAATTTCTGTTATTGCATCGTTTCTCATACAGAACTGAGCAACTGAGCATACACGCAAGCCCCCACATTAATTAGGGTAATCTTTAAGTCAACTAATTGTAGATGTTAACCACATCTGTAAAATACCCTCACAGCAACATCTAGGTTAGTTCTATTAAAAAACTGGGTAGTATAGCCTAGCCAAGTTAACAATTAAGATTAACCACCATTGCACTCTATATTCACTTTCCCAGTCTTATTTTTTTCTAATTTATCTGATATAACACATTCTGTATTTTCTTTAGATATTTTGAGTTTTGTCTATCTCCCCCAACTTCAATGTACTCTTCAGAATGCAGGAGATTTTGTCTTCTTTGTTCTCTCTTGTAACACAGCTCCTAGAATAGCGTCTGGCACATATTGTGGAGTAAATAAATATTTGTGCACTGAACTAACTGCTATTCAGAAAGTGAGTCATATTCAGTAAAATTGAAAATATGTACAAACCAGTGGTTATCAGTGGGGAGAAGTAAGCAGTGGGGGGAGCAATATAGGGATAAAGGATTAAGAGGTACAAACTATTGGGCATAAAATAAGCTACATGGATATGATGAACAACACCAGGAATATAACCAATATTTTATAATAACTATAAATAGAATATAACCTTTAAAATTGTGAATCACTATATTGTCCCTCTGTAACATATAACACATTATGATCAATAATAATTCGATTTAAAAATAGGATTAAAATGATCTGAAGCAAGTATAAAAAATGTCAACATTCAGTTAAGTCTAGCTAATAAAAACATGGGTGTCTGATTTTTTGTCCTTTTGTGTATTTGAGCTAATAACTGGTAATAAAAATATAATGGTAGATAATGTCCAGTTTCAAATGGCAACAATAAAAACCCTCAGGACGTAAAAATATGAAACTTAAAAGATCTGTATGAAGAAATCTTTTATATACTTTTGACAATCACAGAGTCTTCAATTTTCTGTTACTGGATGGGACTACTCATAGTACAAAGATGTTCTTTCTTGTATGTATTACTATATAAGTTTAATCTGACCTTTTAAAGACAACAATAGAATTTTTTGAAACTGAAAAACTGATTCTTAAGCTAATATAAAGAAAAGCTCATATCAAGAAAAGTAAGAAAAATTCTAATTTTTCTAATTCTAATTCTAATTTCTAAGTAAGAAAAATACTAATGAGGAGGAAATTGGTCTTATGAGATATTAAAGTATATTATAAAGATACAGAAATTAAAAGAGCTGTGTGGTACTGATATATGAATTAAATGCCCAAATCTTACCTCATCTATGACTTTTCTCTATTCTGCTCTAACTTCCTATTCTAAGCCACTGTTATCTCTCACCTAGATTACTACAATATCCTTACTCCCTACTTGCACCCTGCACACTACCCCACCATACAGTCCATTCTCCACACAGCAGCCAAAATGATCTTTTGAAAGCATAGACTATGTCATTCCTCTGCTAGAAACCATGAAGAGATAGTCACATCAGTGGAAAAAAGAGTTTAGAAATAGGTTCAAATACATAAAAGAGATTGATATATGATAAAGGTAAAATTTCCTATTTACCTTTTTTTATTATTTAATTATAATAAATTATATTATATTATATTATTATTAATTAATTTATTTATTATTTAATAAATGGTGTTGGGACAACTAACTAGTCATTTTAAAAAATAAAATGGGTTCCTGGATTCACTCTTCTCCCTAAAAAGGAGTTTTTGAATGTTATATTAAAAAATGAAACCTTATAAAACTAATTTACTACCTTGTGTGGGAAGGAACAGGTAGTGACTGTGTGGGAGTACCATGGATACTGTCCATGTTCTATTTATTGATCTGGATGCTGGTTACAGGGAAGTATTCAGTTTACAAAAATTCACTGAACTACATTTATGACATGTGATAATAATCACTTTTATGTACATTATATTTAATAAAATTTTAAAATAAGGAAAATAATGAAGTTACCAGAGAAAAGATTGATGAATTTGACTACATAAAAATCATGGGCTTTATTTCCTACATGCGAAAAATGCTATAAATAAAATCAAAAGGCACATGAGAAACTGGGGAATAGTTTGTAACACATATAACAAACAATTTCCTTAATATATAGTTAATAAGGGAAATTACCAAAATTGCTTAATAGAAAAATGGGCAAGGGAATCCCCCAATACTCCAGTTAGGACTCAGCACATTCACTGTCAAGAACCTGGAACTAGGTTGGGTAACTAGAATCCCAAAGTCTCCAACAAAAAGAAAGAAAGAAAAATGGACAAAATATATGTTAATACTCATAGTAAAATATACAAATAAGTTTTCTTTAAAACTTTTTATTTTGTATCGGAGTATAGCCCATTAACAATGTTGTGATAGTTTCAGACGAACAACAAAGAGACTCAGTCATGCATATGCATGTTTCCATTCTCCCTCAAACTCCCCACCCATCCAGCCTGCCACCTAGCATTGAGCAGAGTTCCCTGTGTTATACAGTAGGCCCTTGTTGGTCATCCATTTTAAATGTAGCAATGTGTACGTGTCCATCCCAAACTCCCTCCCTTCCCCTCTTTCCCTTCCCCCAGCAACCACAAGCTTGTTCTCTAAGTCTGTGAGTCTGTTTCTCTTTCATAAATTGTTTGTTTGTATTAATTTTTTAGATTCCACACATAAGCCATGTCATATAATGTTTGTCTTTCTGTCTGGTTTACTTCGCTCGGTATAACACTTCCTAGGTGTATCCATTTGCTGCAAGTGGTATTGCTTCATTCTTTTTATGGCTGAGTTATATTTCTCTAACTCTGTTTTTCTTTCTCAAGATTGCTTTGGCCATTCAGGGTCTGTTGTGTCACCAAACAAATTTAAAAAATTTTTGTTCTAGTTCTGTGAAAAATGCCATTAGCAATTTGATAGGCATTGCATTGACTCTCTATATTGCCTTGGGTAGTATAGTCATTTTGAAAATATTCATTCTTCCAATCCATGAATATGATATATCTTTCCCTCTGTTTGTGTCTTATTCGATTACTTTCATTAGCATCTTACAGTTTCCAGAGTATGGGTCTTTTGTATTCTTCAGCAGGTTTATTCCTAGGTATTTTATTCTTTTTGATGATTAAATGGTTTTTATTTTTCAACTTGTTGATGTAGTGTACCACATTGATTGATTTGTGGATATTGAGAAATCCTTGCATCCCTGGTATAAATCCTACTTGATCATGGTATATGGTCTTTTTAACGTATTGTTGGATTCAAAACATTAGTAATGTGCAAAGGATTTTTGCATCTATGTTCATCAGGGATATTGGCCTGTAATTTTCTTCTTTTGTGTGTGGCATCTTTGGCTAGTTTTGGTATCAGCATGATGGTAGCCTCACAGAATACATTTGGAAGTTTTCCTTCTCTGCAATATTTTGGAACAGTTCCAGAAGAATAGGTGTTAGTTCTCTAAATGCTTCATAGAATTCACCTGTGAAGCCATCAGGTCCTGGACTTTGGTTTTTGGGGAGTTTTTCATCACAGCTTCAATTCAGTGCTTGTGATTGGTCTTTTCATATTTTCTGTTTCTTCCTGGTTCAGTCTTGGGATACTGTATCTTTCTAAGAATTTGTCCATTTCTTCCAGGTTGTCCATTTTATTGGCATACAATTGCTTTCTTATGTTGTTTTGTATTTTTGTGGTGCAAGTTGTAATTTCTGCTTTTTTGTTTCTAATTTTATTGATTTGGGCCCTCTCCCTTTTTTTCCTGATGAGTCCGGCTAAAGGTTTATAAATTATGTTTGTCTTTTTAATGAAGCAACTTTTAGTTTCATTGATCTTTGTAATTGTTTTCTATGCCTCTATTACATCCATTTCTGCTCTGATCTTTATGATTTCTTTTCTTTCACTATCTTTAGGTTTGTTTTTGTTCTTCTTTGTCTAGTTGTTTTAGGTGTAAGGTTAGATTATCTATTAGAGATTTTTCTTGTTTCTTGAGGTAAGATTGTATTGTTATAAACTTTTCTCTTAGAATTGCTTTTGCTGAATCCCATAGATTTTGGACTGTTGTGCTTTCATTTACAAATATAAATGAAAATTACATTTTCATTTCCATTTGTCTATAGGTGTTTTCTGATTTTCTCTTTGATTTTGTCACTGATCCATTGCTAGTTTAGTAGTATAGTTTACTTGCCACGTATTTGTGTACATATGTGTGTGTGTGTGTCACCCCATGAACTGTAGATGCCAACCTCCTCTGTCCCTGGGATTTCCCAGGTAGGAATACTTGAGTGGGATGTCATTTTATTCTCCAGGGGGGTCCTCCCAACCCAGAGGTTGAATCTGAGTCACATTGACAGGCAGATTCTTTACCGCTGAGCCATTTCATGAATCATAGCCTTATCATATCAAAGGGGCTTGTGTAACTCAAAAAAGCTATGAACCATGCTTCTCAGGGCCACCCAAGATGGATGGTTGAAAACGAAGAGTTCTGACAAAACATGGCTCACTGGAGAAGGAAACCACTCTAGTATTCTTGCCTGGAGAACACTTTGGATAGTATGAAAAGCAAAAAGATATTACACTGGAAGGTGAGCCCTCCAGGTCAGAAGGTGTCCAATATGCTACTGGGGAAGAGTGAAGGACAATTACTAATAGCTCCAGTAAGACTGAAGCAGCTGGGCCAAAGTGGGAAAAACACTCAACTGTGGATGTGTCTGGTGGTGAAAGTAAAGTCTGATGCTATAAAGAACAATATTGCTTAAGAAACTGAAACGTTAGGTCCATGAATCAACGTAAATTGGATGTAGTCAACCAGGAGATGGCAAGGTTGAGTATCAACATCTTAGGAATCAGTGAACTAAAATGAACAGGAATGTGTTCAATTCCTGGGTTGGGAAGATCCCCCGGAGAAGAACATAGGCAACCCACTCCAGTATTCTCACCTGGAGAACACTGGACAGAAGAGCCTGCTGAGCTACAGTCCATGGGGTTGCAAAGAGTTGGACACCATTGAGTGACTAACACTTACCTACTTACCAATCTAATGGCAAAAAGTGAATAGGAACTAAAGAGTCTCTTTTTAAAATTTTATTTTTAATTGAAGGGTACTTGGTTAAAAATATTGTGTTGGTTTCTGCCATACACCAACATGAATCAGTCATAGGTATACATATGTGCCCTCTCTCTTAAAACTTCCTCCCACTTTCCACCCCATTCCACCACTCTTAGGTTGTCACAGAGCCCTGGTTTGAGTTTCCTGAGTCATATAGCAAATTCCCACTATCTACTTTACATATGGTAGTAGATATTTTTCCATGCTACTCTCTCCATTTATCCTACCCTTTCCTTCCCCCACGCTGTGTCCACAAGTCTGTTCTCTATGTCTAAAAATATGGAATGCTTCAGAAATTTGCGTGTCATCCTTGCACAGGGGCCATGCTAATCTTCTCTGTACATTCCAAATTTAGTATTTGTGCTGCCAAAGTGAACACTAAAGACCCTCTTGATGAGGGTGAAAGAGGAGAGTGAAAAGCTGGCTTGAAACTCAACATTTAAAAAATTAAGATCATGGCATCCATCCCATCATGTCATGGCAAACATAAGGGGAAAATGTGGAAACAGTGACAGATTTTATTTTCTTCAGCTCCAAAATCACTGCAGATGTTGACTGCAGCTATGAAATTAAAAGATGCTTGCTCCTTGGAAGGAAAGCTATGTCAAACCAGACATCTGTACATGACTACTGGAAAAACCATAGCTTTGACTATATAGACCTTTTTTATTTATTTTGTTTTTATTTTCATTATTCCAGGAGGTGCTTCAAAAAAGATCTTACTGTGATTTATGTCAAAGAGTGTTTTTCCTATGTTTTCCTCTAAGAGTTTTATAGTATCTGGTCTTACATTTGTTGTTGTTGCTGTTGTTCAATCACTAAGTCATGTCTGACTCTTTGTGACCCCATGGACTGCAGCAAGCCAGGCTTCTCTGTCCTTCACTATCTCCTGGAGTTTGCTCATGCTCATGTCCACTGAGTCAGTGATACCATCCAACCATCTCACCCTCTGTTGCCCACTTCTCCTCCTGTCCTCAATCTTTCCCATCATCAGGATCTTTTCCAGTGAGTCATCTCTTCCCATCAGGTGGCCAAAGTATTGGAGCTTCAGCTTCAGCATCAGTCCCTTCAATGAATATTCAGGGTTGATTTCCTTTAGGATTGACTGATTTGATCTCCTTGAAGTCTAAGGGACTCTCAAGAGTCTTATCCAGAGCCACAGTTTGAAAGCATCAATTCTTGGGAAAGCATCAATTCCTTGGTGCTCAGCCTTCTTTATGGTCCAACTCTCACATCTGTACATGACTACTGGAAAAACCATAGCTTTGACTATGCAGGCCTTTTTAGGTCTTTAATCCATTTTGAGTTTATTTTTATGTATGGTGCTAGGTAGTGTTCTAATTTCATTCTTTTACATGTAGCTATCCAGATTTAACAGCCCCACTTATTGAAGATACTCTCTTTTTTCCATTGTTTATTCTTGCCTCCTTTGTTATAGATTAGGTGACCATAGGTACATGGGTTTATCTCTGGGCTTTCTATCCTGTACTATTGATTTATATTTCTGTTTTTGTGCCAGTACCATACTGTTTTGATTACTATAGCTTTTTAGTATAATTTGAAGTTGGGGAGCCTGTTTCTTCCTGCTCCATTTTTCTTAAGAGTACTTTGACTCTTGGAGTCTTTTGTGTTTCCATACAAATTGTAAAAAAAAAAAATTTGTTCTAATTCTGTAAAGAATGCCATTGGTAATTTGATAAGAATTACATTTAATCTGTAGATTTCTTTGGGTAATATATTCATTTTCACTATATTGATTCTTCCAGTCCAAGAACATGGTTTATTTCTCCATCCATTTGTGTCCTCTTTGATTTCTTTCATTGGAGTATTATAATTTTATAAGTATAGATCTTTTGCTTCCTTAGGTAGATTTATTCCTAGGCATTTTTGTTGTTGTTGTGATGGTAAATGGGATTGTTTCCTTAATTTCTCTTTCTGCCTTTTTGTTAGTGTATAGGAATGCAAGAGATTTCATGCATTAGTTTTGTATCCTGCAAGTTTACCAAATTCACTGATTATATCCAATAGTTTTCTGGTGGAATATTTAGGATTTTCTATGTATAATAACATGTCATCTGCAAACAGTGACAGTTTATGTGTCTTTTCTTTGGACATATCCTTTCTCTTTAATACAATGGAATTATTTTGGATACCATAGTTTGTTTCCCCCTTTTTTATTCTGTCCCTCTGTCATGACTGTAAACTGAACTTTAGTGGGAGACAATTAGGCCTTTAAGTGTTTATAGTTGGTGCCATCTGCCCATATTATGTTGCTGCTTACCTTATTCTGTGTGACTTAGAGCCATACTTCTAAGGCTCTCTTTCCTGTTTCATAAGTTTGTGAATCCATTCTGGCTATCCCTCAGGTATACCATGATCCTTGTTGTTGATTTCGAAGACCCAAAGGATGGTAGACTTTGTTAGAAACCAAATCAAGAAGTGTGAAAGCCTTAAATACATGGAAGAATATGGCAGCTTTTACAATTAAGGTTGCAGGGGTAGAGGCTACAGTGAAATAAATTACCAAAAATTCAAAAGAAAAAGTCAGAACAAAAAAGCAATACACTAAAAGACACTGTGGCAGTAATGCCTTGGCTTTGAGAATCTGGTTGGCACAGCAACAGCCTAAAGACGTTGGCAGCAGGCAGAGAAAGTACAGCATGTTGTAAATGAACAGAGAATCACAGCCTAGGAGACCATTTTAGATTTAGAAATGTCAGAAAGCAAACCATAGGTTTATCAGGAAATGAAGATTGAGAAGGCTTTGGTCAAATTTGGCTTACATGAAAAGGAAAAGAAGGATAACCCCGCCCCCCAAATGTCCCCAGGCCTAAAAGCTTTTTTGGTATAGAGTAGGAAAAAGGAGGGTATATGCTCTATTATTAGGTCAAGGAAGATAACTCAGGTCAAAGAGATTTAACAGAAAAAGAAAGATGAGAGTAAACTGGAATGACCTCTCATTGCCCCTCCTCTTCCCACAAACTATCCCAGGCCCAGAAAACTATTGATGAGTCCTCTGAGTATTACAGACAAAGTGTCATTAATAAGAGCAGATTATAGTCCTTTTCATGACAGATTACAAAATATTCAGGAAAAAAAATCAAGAGAGAAAGACCACAAGAGTGGCAAAGGATACTTCAGGCATTATTTAGTGAATTTCAGGAGACACCACTTGTGATTGGGGAAGCAGGTATAGTTTGGAGCAAAGAGGAAGATGCCCATAACACTTAGAGAGTTAGAGCTCTAAGGGAAGAGGAGAAAAGATGAAATCACTAAACTAGGATTTCAATATGTATGGATCTGGTGTAGGTTAGATATTGGAATGATGCAAAGATATCAGCTGAAAGAAATTCTTCTATTCATGGATGTGAAGATGGATAAGGTAGTTTTATTTGAACTATGAATGCTTTCTGCAGACTTAGAACTTCTTTTCTTCTTTTTAATATTTATTTATTTTTAGCTGTGCTGGGTCTTCATTGTTGCACCCAGGCTTTGTCTAGTTGCAGTGAGTGGGGACTACTCTTAGTTGCAGTTCATAGGCTTCTCACTGTAGTGGCTTCTCT
The DNA here is from genome assembly GCF_003369695.1 of Bos indicus x Bos taurus. Classification (NCBI taxonomy): domain Eukaryota; kingdom Metazoa; phylum Chordata; class Mammalia; order Artiodactyla; family Bovidae; genus Bos; species Bos indicus x Bos taurus. The sequence goes on along the minus strand of NC_040105.1, from coordinate 67,937,024 downwards.
TATTGCAGAGTATGGGCTCTAGGGTGCACGGGCTCAGTAGTTGTGGTGCTGGGTTCAGTAGTTGTGGCTTGTGGGCTCAATAGTGCTAGCTCGGTAGTTGTGGCATATGGGCTTACTTGCTCTATGGCATGTGGGCTCTTCCTGGAGCAGGGATCGAACCTGTATCCCCTGCACTGGGAGGCACACTCTTAATCACTCCACCAGGGAAGCCCCTAGAACTTCTTTTCTTTACAGTTCTTACTGTGGGAGGAATCCCCTAAGGTAAAGCCTGGAGTATGTTAAGAAAACAAATGTCTAAAACACAAAAGAAAGAGAAGGAAAAGGAAAGACAAAAGACAATAAGGTCCCACAAATAGTGTTAGCATTATGCATGGTAGGGAATGTACAGAACCGTAAGAAATAAATCAGGGAGAAATAGAAGGAAATAGAAATAGAAGCATATGCTACTACTTCTGGGGGTAGAGTGCAAAAGAATGTTATACTACAAGTTATTTAAAAACCAAAGGGAACTCAAGGTTTCAGGAAAGAAGACATAACAGCAGATACACTGGTACTCACTGAGTGGGTGAGTGCCTTTGGAAGTTACCAACAGCAGCCCCTTTGGTTTAGGAATTTGTCGAGGGTGCTTCCCTTATTGCGTCATTTGTGAGAACAAGGGATGAACCTTCCTTAAAAGGCAGGTTTTGTAGTCTGAAAGAACCTGGAGCAGAGAGTGGTAACAACAGTCACTGTGACATAGAGCAAAATCCTCGGTATCTTGCTGGGGACAGAGATGTATATATAGATGAGCAAGAGATGGATACTGTGAAGACTGTTAGGCCATACATTTCACTCAGAGAGCTATCTTTTATAAATGTAAGGTACCTTCTCATAACTGGAGGAGGGTATGGCAATCCACTCCAGTATTCTTGCACAGAGAATTCCATGGACAGAGGAACCTGGGATCATAAAGTGTCGGACATGACTAAAGCGACTTAGCATGCACCTTCTCAAACAGGAAGTAGATGAGATTGTTAAGAACACAAGAGTCAAAGGGAAATGAAAATGAAAATACAGTTGACCCTTGAACAACACAAGGTTTAGGGGCACCAACACTCCCCTCAGTCAAAAAAACATGTAAATTTACAGCTGGAACCAATTCCTTATCCATGGTTCTACATCTTTGGATTCAACCACCCTTGGATTGTATCATGTACTATATGCATGCATGCATGCTAAGTTGCTTCAGTCGTGTCCAACTCTTTGCAACCCCATGAACTGTAGCCTGCCAGGCTCCTCTGTCCATGGGATTCTTCAGTTAAGAATACTGGAGTAGGTTGCCATGCCCTCCTCCAGGGATCTTCCCAACCCAGGGATCAAATCACCATCTCTTACATTGGCAGGTGGATTCTTTGCCCACTGAGCCACCTGGGAAGCCCATCAGGTACTATATGAGATCAGATCAGATCAGTCATTCAGTCATGTCCGACTCTTTGCGACCCCATGAGTCGCAGCACGCCAGGCCTCCCTGTCCATCATCAACTCCCGGAGTTCACTCAGACTCATGTCCATCGAGTCAGTGATGCCATCCAGCCATCTCATCCTCTGTTGTCCCCCTTCTCCTCTTGTCCCCAATCCCTCCCAGCACCAGAGTCTGTTCCAATGAGTCAACTCTTCACATGAGGTGGCCAAAGTACTGGAGTTTCAGCTTTAGCATCATTCCTTCCAAAGAAATCCCAGGGCTGATCTCCTTCAGAATGGACTGGTTGGATCTCCTTGCCATCCAAAGGACTCTCAAGAGTTTTCTCCAACACCACAGTTCAAAAGCATCAATTCTTCGGTGCTCAGCCTTCTTCACAGTCCAACTCTCACATCCATACATGACCACAGGAAAAACCATAGCCTTGACTAGACGAGCCTTTGTTGGCAAAGTAATGTCTCTGCTTTTCAATATGCTATCTAGGTTGGTCATAACTTTCCTTCCAAGGAGTAAGCATCTTTTAATTTCATGGCTGCAGTCACCATCTGCAGTGATTTTGGAGCCCAGAAAAATAAATTCTGACATTGTTTCCACTGTTTCCCCATCTATTTCCCATGAAGTGATGGGACCAGATGCCATGATCTTCATTTTCTGAATGTTGAGCTTTAAGCCAACTTTTTCACTCTCCACTTTCACTTTCATCAAGAGGCTTTTTAGTTCCTCTTCACTTTCTGCCATAAAGGTGGTGTCATCTGCATATCTGAGGTTATTGATATTTCTCCCGGCAATCTTGATCCCAGCTTGTGTTTCTTCCAGTCCAGCATTTACTCCTTTTCCTATTTGGAACCAGTCTGTTGTTCCATGTCCAGTTCTAACTGTTGCTTCCTGACCTGCATACAAATTTCTCGAGGCAGATCAGGTGGTCTGGTATTCCCATCTCTTTCAAAATTTTCCACAGTTTCTTGTGATCCACACAGTCAAAGGCTTTGGCATAGTCAATGAAGCAGAAATAGATGTTTTTCTGGAACTCTCTTGCTTTTTCCATGATCCAGCGGATGTTGGCAAAATGATCTCTGGTTCCTCTGCCTTTTCTAAAACCAGCTTGAACATCAGGAAGTTCATGGTTCACATATTGCTGAAGCCTGGCTTGGAGAATTTTGAGCATTACTTTACTAGCGTGTGAGATGAGTGCAATTGTGCGGTAGTTTGAGCATTCTTTGGCATTGCCTTTCTTTGGGATTGGAATGAAAACTGACCTTTTCCAGTCCTGTGGCCACTGCTGAGTTTTCCAAATTTGCTGGCATATTGAGTGCAGCACTTTCACAGCATCATTTTTCAGGATTTGGAAACTATATAGTACATGATAAATATTTATTTTTAAAAAACCATATATAAATGAGCTCATGCAATTCAAACCTGTGTTATTCAAAAGTTAACTGTATTTTAAATATGTATGATGGATAATGAAAAAAAGGGGGGGAGCTTAGAAAGGATGTAGAAACTTGAGGGACCACTACAATGAATGTAATACTAAAAGAAGACAGAATGTGAGCCTGTTAAAACTTGTATTCTTAAGATCCAATTAGAGAAAATTTCCATCTATAAAAGAATTAGGACCATCTGATTCCCATGCTCTTATGGGGGCATCCACATATTGTACAGTTTCTTCTCACATAGTGACAGTTAAGCACAAAGTGAGAATAAAGAGAAGGATCACAGCTTCCTCACCTCTACTACCTCCCTCCAGAGGACCTAGTAATTTGATTGGATCCCTTGAGCTATGTTTGCTAGTGTGTTTAGGCTGGTCACTATGGATGAAAAGATCTTTCTCTTTAGTGCTTTTTTTTTTTTTGCCATTCAGAGATATTAAAACACTAAGCCAGAGTCTCCTGGGTGCCCAACCATCTTGCTTTCCTGTGTCCTTCACTTGATATTTCATGTAGTTAAGAGTTCTTATCAATTCAATGGTCAATTACTAAGGTTAAGACTTGGCAGGAGAATGTGAAGTCCTTTTTGGACCCTGAGCTGAGGTTATTTACTGAAACCTAGCTTTACAGAGAGCCCTGTACCAAAGTACTGGGCACTAACTCCACTAATCACAAAGTAATGTTTTAATTTCTATTTATCTTTGCACCCTGTGTTTATCTTTCCTTTATGACCTTTGCATGGGTTAAGTCATATTCCTGAATCCCTGCCTGTAACACCAAATTACTATCATAAAAAATCTTTTTTTTTTTTTTTTTTTTGCTGAGGGCAGTCATTTATTGTAGCAATATCTTAGAGACAATGCATATGTCTAATATCAAGATATTGGTTGAGTAATTTATGGTTACTCATACCTAGTTATGCAGCAATTTAATTTCTTTTTTTTTTTTCATGGGAACTCTGTATTGTTGTCTCAATTTTCCGGTATTCTATTTTTTTTTCTTTAATAGAAAATTATTTAATTAGTATACATGTGTTCCCCATCCTGAACCCTCCTCCCTCCTCCCTCCCCACACCATCCCTGTTAGTACCTAGCAGGCAGGACTTATGGGATTGGGACTTATAGGACTGACCACATCCAACAGGATATGATCAAGAAACAGACTAGAAGTTAAATGAGGTTGGTCCCTGGAACCATCATCGCTAATACTTTATTTTATGATCTCTAGTTAAAACTTGCCATAGAATCCTTTTCATCTGTAGTTCACTCTTTTTATGACCAGCTCCATCTAAAAGCCCCTGTATCAATGAAATCCTGGTGGAAATGAAGTTAGCTTATTATCATTAAGCTGGTCAATCATTTGGGGTTGGAGGGACAAAGTTAATTTCTCAGTAACTGGAAATAATGCTGCCTTTCTTTCATATGTCTACTGTTTCTTGTGGCCTCTTGCTGTAGAGATGACAAGTGACTTATTTCTTTTTATATATTTCTCCATACTTCCCAAATTTTCCAAACTGTATGCTTACCACTTTGATAATCAGGGAAAAGAAAAAAAAAGGAAAGAGGATTCCATAAATTTAAGAAATTGAATCAGAAGGGAAAAAGAAAGTTGCCTTTACCCATAATTCCAGTCTGGTCTTAGAAATAAAACTCATATCCCTCAGGGGAGAATGTCAGTATTGAAATTCCATGATAAGGGATGATGTTCATCATAACAAATGATAAATAATATACTATTTGCTCATTTAATTCTCATTTTGTCTTTAAATCTCAATGTGTCTTTAAATCATTTTTTATTCCTCCTAAAACAACCGTTTGCTGTCTCAAAGGGTAAATATTCTCTGAAAAACAAAACCAATTATTAAATTATCTTAGTATCACTCAGTCTTGATTGCCCTTTTTATAGGTGATTGGGTTAGGTAAAAAGTATTTTCAAATATCTTGTATGCCCTTAAGGCAAAACATGGCCATTAAAAGGTTGGTGAAAAATCTCAGATACTGATAAGGTACAGGGCCCTGATAATGTCAGAGTATAAAATAGGAATACTAACATTTTTGGAGGATAGTTGATTTACAATGTTGTGTTGGTTTCTTCTGTATGATAAAGTGAATCAGCTATAAGTATGTGTGTGTGTGTGTATGTATATATGTATGTATGTATGTATGTGTGTGTATATATATATATATATATATATATATATATATATCCTCCCTGTTGTGCCTCCCTCCCTCTAACCCTAGCATCTTAATAGAGCAAGACTGATTCATTTTCAAAAAAAGAGATTTGATGTCTAGGAGTTAAAAAAAAAAGCTTTTTAGAATTTATTCTATGAACATGGGCAGTATATATATTTAGATGGCATCAGAGTAAATAATACCCAATATAAATTTGAAGGGCTTTGTTAGTCTGGCTAAGAATTGGTTAGTCTACATTGCATCCCTAGAAGACAGAGTCTCTGAGGTGGCCTCCAGATTCTTCAACTGAGTTTTGTCTTACACCAAGTAGAGATGAAGCAGCCCTGGTTCTCATCATTGAAGGCAAGATGGGCTCTCTGATTTTTATGAGGGTCTGGGATATGGGCTGCCTTGTTTTTTCAATCACCTAAAATTTTATTTTATGTCTACAGTTGAATCAGCACTGATATATACAGTCATATAACCACCACCCCAATCAAGATACAGAATTTCCCTAAATTGCTGCAGGCCTCATGATGGTCAATTTCCAGTGCTACAAAGCTATTGCTGTTTTCTGTAACTGTTGGTTAGTTTAATCTTTTCTAGAATTTCAGTATGTGAAATCATTCAGTATATACTGTTTTGTTTGACTTCTTTAAATCAACAGATAGCTTTTGAGATTCAGCCAAACTAGTAAATGCATTTGTGTTCATACTTTTTAAAAGCAGCTTTATTGGAGTATTATTTACATACCATGAAATAAATAAACAATGGTATATCCTTTCAGTGGAATACTATAAAGCAATAAAAAATACTGAATTAAGAGGAGAGGTAATGTGCCAAGTACCTCATGCCACAATTCTGAAAACCTAGCTTTATCTTGCTGCACATTTCATTTGTGTGTGTGTATGATGTGAAGTAGAGGTCATGGTTTGCCTTTTTCCCATACAGATATCCAATTACTCCAGCACTATTTATTGAAAATCCTATCAGTTCTCAATTGAATTGCCCTTGTACTTTTGTAAAAAAATAAGTTGAGAGAAGATATTGGCAAATCACATATTCAGTAAAGAATATATAACTAATTTTCTCAACTTAATAATAAACAAAGAACTCAGGGTTTTTTATTTTTAATGGGCCAAAGACTTGAACAGATTCTTCACCAAAGAAGATATACAGTTGGCAGCACATACAATAAAATCTACTAAATATTGGTTTTAAAAACAGTGAGAATCTCAAGTTCAATGACAGAAGCTCCACTGCAGACAGATGCATCCAAGAAGATGAAGATTTTCCCCAGGAGGGGTGGGCAACCAGCATTTCTTCTTGTCCCAAGACCTATTTTGAAGCTCTGTTTCATCTAAGCATGGTTGAGAGGATTGTGGCTCCCTTCCTCTAGCCAGCTCTAAATCATAGTATGGAAGCTCCAACCTAGGCCTGTCAGGTCAAAAACACTTGTCCCCAGCCACCCTCACTCCAGCTGACTTATAGGCTATTTTCCACAGCAAGAGAGGCCAAGACACACTGTGCTTGTAAAGTAGGTGTTTCATTCTGAAACAGACCGCTGATCCCAGTTCCAGCTCTGGAGCAGTGATACAGATATTTTCTCCAGGGAGAAAGGTGATCCATAAGAACAGTGAATTCTGATGCTCTCCCCAGGGGAACTGAGTTTATTGAAACATAGTATGGGGAAGTTCAAGCCAAAGGGTGCTTTTGAAATGCTGGAGATTTTGGTAGTAAGCAAAGAAGAGGCTAGTAGCTTCATGAGAATAAGCAAAACTAATCATAGACCAGTTTACTAGAGAGAATGAAGGAAAGAAATAAGAAAAGTCCTCCTGTAGTCAGAACAAAACTCAAAGGCTGGCCTCAAAACCTACCTCTACAAAGGGGCACAAATTTAATTGGATTGGACTGAGGAGCAATATATGACACAGGGCAATCTCAAAAGCAGCAGGGTAATTACTTGGCAATTACTGATTCCTAATAACTCTGTGTGTTACCAGCAGAGGTAGATAGCTTAACAGAGACATCAGAGAAAGAGAAAAAAAGATCTCTGCTAAAACCACTGTCATCTCAGGGTGACTGCATGCATGCCCAAAGCTGTGCTTTTTGAGAAATGACATTAATGGGGAACTGCACACTATAGGGGAAATAGACTTCATTAAAATAGTCTATCCATATCACTAAACAAAGAAGCAAACAACAACAATAAACCCTGAGTAAGGGAGGGTCAGTACACAAAGCTGCTATAATTAGACATGCAAAAAAGGGAAAACAGGAAATATAACTCATACATGGGTTTTTCCCATACATGGGAAAAAAAGAAGAAACTGAAACTGCCAGTGAGAGGGCCTAGATATCAGTTGAGAAGACGAATATTTCAGAATTGGTATTATAGTAAATATATTTAAAGAATTATATAAAACTTTACTTAAAAAATTAAAGAAAGGTGTGATGACAATGTTTCTCTTTTTGAAGTTTTAATTTAACTTTTAAAATAAATTTATTTATTTTAATTGGAGGCTAATTACAATATTGTATTGGTTTTGCCATACATTGACATGAATCCGCCACGGGTGTACATGTGTTCCCCATCCTGAACCCTCCTCCCACCTCCCTCCCCATCCCATCCCTCTGCACCAGTCATCCCAGTGCACCAGCCCCAAGAATCCTGTATCATGCATTGAACCTGGACTGGTGATTCATTTCACATATGATAATACACATGTTTCAATGCCATTCTCCCAAATCTTCCCACCCTCGCCCTCTCCCACCGAGTCCAAAAGACTGTTCTATACATCTTTGTCTCTTTTGCTGGATGACAATGTTTCAATAAAAAGAAAATATCATTAAAAATATAAATTAGTTTTAAAAATCAAAATTCTGGAGTTTAAAAGTATAATAACAAAATTAAAAATTCACTATAAGAGATCTAGTAGGCTTCAAAGAGTGGACTTGAATTAGCAGAAGAAAAAAATGGTAAACTTGAAAATAGATCAATAGAGATTATGCAGTCTTCATAATAAAGAGAAAAAAGAATAAAGAAATGTTAACAGAGCCTCAGAGATGTGTACAACATTAAATGTCCCAAAATATGCACAAAGAGAATATCAGAAGGAGAAGAGAGAAGAAAAGGAGCAGAAAAATATTCAAATAAATAATGGCTGAAAATTTCTGAGTTTTGACGGAACACATTAATCTACAATCTAAGAAGCTCAAAGAACTGCAAGTAGAATAAATGCAGAAATCAATACCAAGACACATCATGGTAAAAATATTAAAAGACAAAGACAAAATCTTGAGAGCGGCAAGAGAAAAATGACTCCTCACATGCAGGGAACCCCAGTAAGATGAACAGGTGACTACTAATCAAAAAGCATCGAAAGTAGAAGGGGAGAGTAGAATAATATATTCAAAGAGCTGAAAGAAAAATTCTGTCAGTCAGTAATCATATATCCAGTAAAGCTGTCTTATAAGAATGAAAGCTAAATAAAAACATTCCCAAATAAGCAAGAGCTGAGAGAATGTTGCTAGCAGACCTACCTTATAAGAAATACTCAGAAAAATTCTTCAGACAGGAAGCAAGTGACCTCAGGAAAAAATAACTGGTCTGAATATCTCTTGTGACTGTAGATACAAAATCCTCAAAAACAAAACAAAACAAAACAAAACAAAACAAAACAAAACCCCTAGCAACTGAAAATTGGAATCCAGTGATATGTAGAAAGGATTATTTACCACAACCAAGAACCAAGTAGGACTTACCCCAAGAAATGAAAGTTTGCTTTAAATATGAGAATTAATCAATGTAAAATACTGTATTAATAAAACAAAGGACAAAACTACATGATCCTTTGAACTGGTATGGAAAAGCATTTGACAAAATCCAACACACTTTCATGACAAAAAAAAAACACAAACATCCAACTCATTATAAGCAGGAGATTCCTCAGTCTGATAGAGAATATCTACAAAAGTACCCATAGGTACTATTGTACATGATAGTGGAAGACCAAAAGATATCCCTCTAAGGTAAGGATCAAGACAAGGATGTCCCTTTTGTCATTTCAATGGAACATTGTACTGGAATTTCTAGCCAGGACAATTAGGCAAGAAAATTAAATAATAGACATGCAGACTGAAAAGGAAGAAGCAAAACTAACTCCATTTGCAAATGACACAATCTTGTATATAGAAAATACTAAAGAATCTCAAAAAAGAGAGGAAAAGAAAAGAAAAACCTATTCAAATGAATAAATGAGTTAAGCAATGTTGCAGGTCAATATACAAAACCACTGTATTTCTCTACATTAGGAACGGACAATCTGAAAATGAAGTTAAGAAAACAATTCTTGTTACAATAGCATCAAAATAAATAAAATACTTAGAAATAAATTTAACAAGAAAATGCAAGACTTGTAAAATGAAAACTACAAAATGTTGTTGAAAGGAATTAAATAAGACCTAAATATAGTAAGACATCCAATATTTCTGAATTAAGACTTAAATATTAAGTGGCAGTGCTCAAATTGACCATATTGCAGAAATTGACAAGCGAATCCTAAAATGTATGTGGCTGTTCAAGGGATTCACCATAGTCAAAATAATCTTGAAAAAAGGACAAAGTTGGAACACTCACTTTCCTAATTTCAAAACCTACTACAAACTTACAGTAGAGTAATCAAGACAGTGTGGTACTAGCATAAAGTTAAATAGATAGATCAACTGAGTAGAATTGAATGTCCAGAAATAAACTCTCAAATGTATGGATAGATGCTTTTTGACATGCAATCCAAGATAATTCAATTGGGGGAAAATACGTCTTTTCAACAAATAAATTTGGACTACTAGATATACACATGCAAAAGAATGAAGTTAGAGCCTTTCCTCACACCATACACAAAAAATAACTCAAAATGAATGAAAGAGCTAAATGTGGGAGATAAACCAATAAAGCTCTTAGAGAAAAATAGGAGTAAATCTTTGTGACTGTGAGTTCAAAATTGGTTTCTTAGATGTGACACGAAAAGCACAAGCAACAAAGGGAAAAATAGATAATTAAGACAACAAAATTAAAAATTCCTCTGCTTCAAAGGACATAATTTAGAAAATGAAAAGATCTACCTAAATAATGGGATTAAATATTTGCAAATCATATATATCTGATAAGGAACTGTACCCAGATATATAAAGGACCTTTTACAACTCAACAACAAATCAATTAAGAAACAGACAAATAATCTGAATAGATATTTCTCCAAAAGAGACATACAAATAGGTGATACACACAGGAAAAGTTGGTCGACATCTTTAGTTTTCAGGGAAATGTTAATAAAAACCACAGTGAGATACTGTATATCAACCACTAGGAATTCTATAGCAAAAAAAAAAAAAGGTGGACAAGTGTTGGTGAGGATGTATAGAAATCTGAACCTTCATATATTTCTGTTGGGAATGTAAAATGACGTGGACACTTGGGAAAATTATTTGGCAGCTTTACATGCAGAGCACATCATGCAAAATGCTGGGCGGGATGAATCACAAGCTGGAATCAAGATTTCTGGGAAAAATAACATCAATCTCAGATATGCAAATAGTGCCACTCAGTCCATTCTAAAAGAGATCAGTCCTGGGTGTTCTTTGGAAGGAATGATGCTAAAGCTGAAACTCCAATACTTTGGCCACCTCATGCGCAGAGTTAACTCATTGGAAAAGATTCTGATGCTGGGAGGGATTGGGGGCAGGAGGAGAAGGGGACGACAGAGGATGAGATGGCTGGATGGCATCACCAACTTGATGGACGTGAGTTTGAGTGAACTCCGGGAGCTGGTGATGGACAGGGAGGCCTGGCGTGCTGCAATTCATGGAGTCGCAAAGAGTTGGACATGACTGAGCGACTGAACTGAACTGAATTGAATAGTAGAAAGTGAAGTTGAACTAAAGAGCCTCTTGATGAGGGCAAAAGAGGAGAGTGAAAAAGCTGGCTTAAAACTCAACATTCAAAAAATTAAGATCATGGCATCCGGTCTCATCACTTCATGGCAAATAGAAGGGGTAATAGTGGAAACAGTGGCAGATTTTATTTTCTTGGGGTGCAAAATCACTGGAGACAGTGACTGCAGCCATGAAATTAAAAGATGCTTGCTCCTTGGAAAAAAAGCTATGACAAACCCAGACAGCATACGAAAAAGCAGAGACGTAACTTTGCTGACAAAGATCCATATATATAGTCAAAGCTATGGTTTTTCCAGTAGTCATGTATGGATGTGAGAGTTGGACCATAAAGAAGGCTGAGCTCCAAATAATGGATACTTTTGAATTGTGGTGCTGGAGAAGACTCTTGAGAGTCCCTTGGACAGCAAGGAGATCAAACCAGTCAATCATAAAGGAAATCAACTCTGAATATTCATTGGAAGGACTGATGCTGAAGCTGAAGCTCCAGTACTTTGGCCACCTGATGCAAAGATCTGACTCACTGGAAAAGACCCTGGTGATGGGAAAGACTGAGGGCAGGAGAAGAAAGGAGCAACAGAGGATGAGATGGCTGAATGGCATCAACGACTCTGTGGACATGAGTTTGAGCAAACTTTGGGAGAAAGAGAAGGACAGGGAAGCCTAGCATGCTGCAGTCCATGGGATGGTAAAGAGTTGGACATGGCAGTGACTGAACAACAAAAACAACAAAAAGTAAAACAAAGGAATACCATCTGAACTGGCATTTCCAAGAGAAACTAAGCATATGCTGACGAAAAATATCTACACAATGTTCACAGTAGCATTATTCATAATAGTGGGAAAAAATGAAAACACCTATATTGTCTATCAACTGAAAAATGGATACATAATATGTAGTACATCTATACAATAGAATATTGTTCAGCTACAGAAATTGATAAAGTGCTGTATAAAGTCAGGGAGCCTGAAACCTCCAGCTCCATGTTTCTTTTTCAGTATTGCTTTGGCCGGCTTCCTTGGTGGCTCAGTAGTAAAAAATCCACCTGCCAGTGCAGGAGAGGCAAGAGACTTGGGTTCAATCCTTGATCCAGGAAGATTCCACATTCCACAGAGCAACTAAGCCTGTGTGCCACGACTATTGAGCCTGTGCCCTAAAGCCTTGGAACCACAACTACTGAAGCCCAAGCACCCTAGAGCCTGTGCTGTGCAACAAGAGGAGCCACTGCAATGAGAAGCCCTCGCACAACGGCTAGAGAGTAACACCCACTTGCCTCTACTAGAGAACGCCCACACAGCAACGAAGAACCAGCACAGCCATAAATAAATTAAAATTTAAAAAAAAAAAAAAGATTGCTTTGACTATTCGGGTTCTTTCGTGTCTCCATACAGATTTTGAAATTTTTTGTTCTATTTCTGTGAAAAATGTCATTGGTAATTTGATAGGGATTGTGTTGAATGAACTTGTAGATGCCTTGTGAAAGTGAAAGTTAGTTGCACAGTCCTGTCCAACTCTTTGCGATTCCATGGACTGCAGCCTGTCCTGCTCCTCTGTCCATGTAATTCTCCAGGCAAGAGTACTGAAGTGGGTTGCCATTTCCTTCTCCAGGGGATCTTCCTGATCCAGGGATTAAACCCAGGACTCCCTCATTGCATGTGGATTCTTTACCAACTGAGCCACAAGGGAAGACCTGATTCCTTGTAGACTGCTTGGGCGCATCTATGCATGCTCAGTCACTTCAGTTGTGCCCGACTCTTTGCAACCCTATGGAATGTAGCCTGCCAGGCTCCTCTGTCCATGGTAGTCTCTAGGCAAGAATACTGGAGTGGGTTGCCATGCCCTCCTCTAGGGGATCTTCCTCATCCAGGGATTGAACTCAAGTCTCCTGCATCTCCTGTATTGCAGGCAGATTCTTTACTACTGAGTCATGGGTTAGAAGTCCAGATTGCCTTGGGTAGTATAGTCATTTTGACAATATTGAGTCTTCCAATCCATGAACATGGTATATCTTTCCATCTGTTTATGTCTTCTTCGATTTCTTTCATTAGTATCATATAATTTTCAGAGTACAAGTCTTTTGTCTCCTTACGTAGGTTTATTACTAGGTATTTTATTCTTTTTGATGCAATGGTAAATGGAATTGCTTCTTGAATTTCTCTTTCTGATCTTTAGTTTTTAGTATATAGAAATGCAACACAGTCATCAAAACAGTATGGTACTGGCACAAAAACAGAAATACAGATCAATGGAACAGGATAGAAAACCCAGAAATAAGCCCATGCACCTCAATTTTAATCTGTGACAAAGGAGGTGAGACTATGCAATGTTGGAAAGACAATCTCTTCAACAAATGGTGCTGGGAAAATTGGACAGCCACATGTAAGATAAAAAAAAAAAAAAAGAAATTAGGTCACTCCTTAACTCCATACACAAAAATAAGTTTAAAATGGATTAAAGACCTAAATGTTAGACCAGACACTATAAAACTCCTAGAGAAAAAATGCTACTAGAGGAAAACATAGGCGAAACTCTCTCTGACATAAATGACAGCAACATATTTTTTAAACCACCTCCTAGAATAACGGAAATAAGAGCAAAAATAAACAAATGGGACCTACCTAAACTCAAAAGCTTTTGCACAGCAAAGGAAACAGTAAACAAAAGACAACCCACAGATTGGGAGAAAATATTTGCAAGTGATGTAACTGATAAGGGATTAGTCTCCAAAATTTACAAACAGCTTATGACAATTAATAGTATGAAAACAAACAACCCACTCAAAAAATGGGCAGAAGATCTGAATAGACATTTCTCTAAAGAGGACATACACAAGAATAGGCCATTCTTTTTAATGACTGAGTAATATTCCTATATACACCACATCTTTATCCACTGTTCATAGCCAATAGGCACATGAAAAGGTGTTTAAAATTGCTAGTTATTAGAGAAACGCAAATCAAAACTACAATGAGATATCAACACAGCCAGAATGGCTATCAAAAAACCCACAAACAACAATGCTGGAGAGGGTATGGAGAGAAGGGAACCCTCCTGCACTGTTGGTGGGACTGTAAATTGGTACAGCCACTATGGAAAACAGTATGGAGGTTCCTTAAAAAAACTAAAAATAGAGCTACCATATGACCCTGCAATCCCACTCCTGGGCATATATCCAGAGAAAAACATGGCCCAAAAAGATACATACACCCCAGTGTTCATTGCTGCACTGTTTACAAGAGCCAAGATATGTAAACAGCCTAAATGTCCATCAACAGAGGAATGGATAAATGGATAAAGAAGATGTGATGTATGTTTGTATGTATATGTATGTGTGTATATATATATGCTGCTACTGCTGCTAAGTCGCTTCAGTCGTGTCCGACTCTATGCGACCCCATAGACGGCAGCCCACCAGGCTCCCCCGTCCCTTGGATTCTCCAGGCAAGAACACTGGAGTGGGTTGAGATATATATATATATATATATATATATATATATATATATATATACACACATATATACATATATATATATATATATAATGTAATATTACTCAGCCATTAAAAAGAATGAAATAAGGCCTTTGCAGCAGCATGGATGGACATAGAGAGTGTCATATTGAGTGAAGTAAGTCAGATAGAGAAGGAGAAATATCATATGACATCCCTTATATGTGGAATCTAAAAAGAGATGATACAAATGAACTTACAAAACAGACTCACAGACTTAGAAAATGAACTCATGGTTGCTGGAGGCAAGGGATAGTTAAGGACTTTTGGAAGGTCATGTACACACTGCTATATTTTAAATGGTTAACCAACAAAAACCTACTGCATAGCACATGGAACTCTGCTCAATGTTCTATGCCAGTCTGGATGGGAGGGGAGTTTATGGGAGAATAGATACATGTATATGTATGGCTGAGTCCCTTCACTGTTCACCTGAAACCATCACAACATTGTTAATCAGTTATACCCCAGTATAAAATGTTTTTTGTGCTTAAAGAAAAGTAAAAATAAAATTAGGATAAATGATAAAGTACTGACGCATGCTACAAAATGGATGGACCTGGAAAACATGCTAAATGAAAGAATCCAGTCATGAAAGACCATGTGTTGTAGGATTCCATGTACATTAAATGAGCAAGCAAATCCATGAAAACAGAAAGCAGATTAATGTTTGCCTAAGGCTGGAAAAAGGGAATGAGAGGAAAGTAGGAGGGAACATGCTAATTGGTATGAGGATATTTTATTGGGGTGATAAAAATGTTCTGGAATTAGTGGTGAAGGTTGCACAACTTTGTTAATGTACTAAAAACTACTGAAACTAAAAACTACTAAAAGGGTGAATTTTATGGTATGTGAATTTTATCTCAAGCTATTAAGAACACATACATAAAATGAAGTGTCAATTGTGGTAGGCTAAATAATGCTTCCTCTCCCACAATTTGCCTATGTCATAATCCCTGAAACCTGTGACTGTTATCTAACATTGTAAAAGGTGCTTTCCAGATACAAGCAAGTCAAGGATCTTGAGCTGGGGAGATCATCCAAGATTATCTGTATGGACCCAAAATAACCACCAGAATCTTGTTTAGGGAGAAGCTGGAGTATCTGTTGAAAGAAGGGGATGTGACAACAGAAACAAAGATTGGAATGATAAGCTTTGGAGATGGAGAAAAAGGCCAGGCATGAGCCAAGGAATGTAGGTGGC
Organism: Bos indicus x Bos taurus; assembly: GCF_003369695.1. NCBI lineage: Eukaryota > Metazoa > Chordata > Mammalia > Artiodactyla > Bovidae > Bos > Bos indicus x Bos taurus. The sequence goes on along the minus strand of NC_040105.1, from coordinate 67,921,299 downwards.
CTCTAGAAGATGGAAAAGGCAAGGGAAAGGAGTTTCTCTTGCAGTTTCCAGAAGGAAAACAGTCTGTCTTGTGCTTTGATTTTAGTCTTATGATACTCATTTCAAACTTCAGGCTTTCAGAATTGTATGATAAATAAATTTCTGCTGTTTTAAGGAATTAAATCCATGTTAGTTTGTACAGCAGCAATAGGAAAATAATATAACATTTCATAGCCAATAGATAAATAAATGGCTAAAACAAAAAATGTTAACCACACTAAATGTTTTTTATTGAAGAATAGCTGATGTACAATGTTATGTTTCAGGTGTACAACATAGTAATTCACAATTTTTAAAGGTTATACTCCATTTATAGTTATTATAAAATATTGCCTATATTTCCCATATTGTACAATATATCCTTGTAGCTTAATTATTTTATCATAGTAGCTTGCAGCTTTTAATCCCCTACCCCTAACTGGCCCCTCCCACCTTCCTTCTCTCCACTTGTAACCACTAGTTTGTTCTCTATATCTGTGAGTCTGCTTCATTTTTGTTATATTCAATAGTTTCTTTTAGTTTTAAAATTTCATATATAAGTGATATAACACAGTATTTTCTTTCTGTGTCTGACTTATTTCACTTAGTGTAATACCCTTCAAGTCCTCAATGTTGTTGCAAATGCAAAATTTCATCCTTTTTATGACTGAGTAGTATTCCATATATACTGAGTTGGTCAATATACATATCGCATTTTTTTTGGACTGAGGTGGTTTTTAAAACAAAAATACAATTGTTTTACAATGCTGTGTTAGTTTTATCAAAGTGATCAGTTACACACACACACACACACACACATATATATATATATATATATTTGAGATTCTTTTACCATGGAGTTTATTACAAACTATTAAGCATAGTACCCTGTGCTATACAGTAAGTTCTTTTTGGTTATCTGTTTTATATATAGTAAAGTGTATAAGTCAGTCCCAAACTCCTTATTTATCCCTCTCCCTTCCTCAACTTTTATAAATTTTATTTATTTATCTGTGTTGGGTATTTGTTGCTGTGAGTGAGCTTTTTTTAGTTGCAGCAAGTGGGGGCTATACTCTATTTGCTGTGCATAGGCTTCTCTTTGCAGTGACTTTTCTTGTTGTGGAGCATGGGCTCTAGAGCACGTGGGCTTCAATAGTTGTGGTGCATAGGCTCAGCAGTTGTGGTTCGTGGGCTCTAGAGCACAGGCTCAGTGGTTATGGTGCACAGGCTTAGTTCCTCCATAGCATGTGGGATCTTTCCAGACCAGGGATTGAACCTGTGTCCCCTGAATTGGCAGATGGATTCTTAACCACTGGATCCCAGGGAAGTTCCCCCCTTCCCCTTTGATAAACATATTTGTTTTCTATGTTTATGAGTCTATTTCTGCTTTGTATAGAAACTCATTCATATCAATTTTTTTACATTCCACATATAAGTGATATAATATGATATTTGTCTTTCTCTGGCTTACTTCACCTAGTATGATAATCTCTAGGTCCATCCATATTGCTGCAAATGGCATTATTTCATTCTTTTTCTAGCTGAATAATATTCTATTAAATGATTATACCACACCTTCTTTATCCATTCCTGTTGATGGATATTTAGGTTGCTTGCATGTCTTGGCTATTGTAAATAGTGTTGCAATGAACACTGAGGTGCGTGTATCTTTTCAAATTATAGTGTTGTCTGGATATATGCCCAGGAGTGGGATTGCAAGATCATATAGCAGCTCTGTTTTAAGTTTTTTAAAGAAACTCCACACTGTTCTCTGGGGCTTCCCTTGTGGCTCAGTGGTAAAGAATCTGCCTGCAATGCAGGAGACGCAGGAGGAATGGGTTAGATCTCTAGGTCGTGTTAGATGCCCTAGAGTTAGATTGGTTAGATGCCCTGGAGGAGGGAATGCCAACCCACTCCAGTATTCTTGCCAGGAAAATCCCATGGACAGAGGGGCCTGGCAGGCTACAGTCCATGGGGTTGCAAAGAGTCAGACACAACTGAAACAACTGAGCACAAACACAGCACACACACACACAGTTCTTTACAGTATATCACATCTTTATCCATTCATCTGTTGATGGACATTTAGATTGTTTCCATATATTGGCAATAGTGAATAACTAATGCTGCTATGAACATTTGGGTGCATTTATCTTTTCAAACTAGTGTTGTTTTTGTTGTTGTTGTCTTTTAAGGTATATACTCAGGGGTGGAATTGATTGTTGGGTTAAATGGTAGTCCTGGGCTTCCCTGGTAGCTCAGCTGGTAAAGAATTCGCCTACAATACAGGAGATCCTAGTTCGATTCCTGGGTCAGGAAGATTCCCTGGAGGAGGACATGGCAACCCACCCCAGTGTTCTAGCTTGGAGAATCCCCATGGACAGAGGAGCCTGGTGGGCTACATACAGTCCACGGAGACACAAAGAGTTGGACACGACTGAGTGACTAAGCACCACACAGCATGGTAGTTCTATTTTTAGTTTTTTGAGAAACCTTCATACTGCTTTCCACAATGGCTGTACCAGTTTACATTCCCTCCAACTGTGAATGAAGGTATCCTTTGCTCCACATTTTTGTTCTTTTTGCTGATAGCCATTCTGACAGGTATAAGGTGATAGTTCATGTGATTTTGATTTGCATTTCCCTGATAATTAGTGATGTTGAGCATCTTTTCACGTGATTATTAGCCATCTGCAATTCCTCTTTGGAAAAATGTCTATTTGGGTCTTCTGCTCATTTTTAAATTGGGTTTGTTTTTGATAATGAATTGTATGATGGATATATGCTGGATATTAACCTCTTATATATCATATACTTTGCATAAGTCTCCCATTCAGTAGATTGTCTTTTTTTTTTTTTTTGGCAATAGTTTCCTTTGCTGTGCAAAAGCTTCAAATTCTCCCACACTCTGGGAGGTAGTGCAGAACAGAGAAGCCTGGTGTGCTGCAGTCCATGGGGTCACAAAGAATCAGACATGTTCAGTCGCTCAGTCGTGTCCGACTCTTTGCGACCCCATTGACTGCAGCATGCCAGGTTTCCCTGTCCATCACCAACTCCTGAAGCTTGCTCAAACTCATGTCCATCAAGTCGGTGATTCCATCCCACCATCGTCCCCTTCTCCACCTGCTGTCAAACTTTCCCAGCATCACCGTCTTTTCCAGTGAGTCAGCTCTTCGCATCAGGTGGCCAAAATATTGGAGCTTCAGCTTTAGCATCAGTCCTTCCAATGAATATTCAGGATTGATTTCTTTTAGGATTGACTGGTTAGATCTCCTTGCAGTCCAAGGGACTCTCAAGAGTCTTCTCCAACACCACAGTTCAAAAGCATCAATTTTTCGGTGCTCAGCTTTCTTTATGGTCCAACTCTCACATCCATACATGACTACTAGAAAAACCATAGCTTTGACTGGATGGACCTCTGTTGGCAAAGTAATGTCTCTGCTTTTTAATATGCATTCTAGATTGATCATAGCTTTTCTTCCAAGGAGCAAACGTCTTTTAATTTCATGGCTGCAATCACCATCTGCAGTGATTTTAGAGCCCCCCAAAAATAAAGTCTGTCACTGTTTCCATTGTTTCCCCATCTATTTGCCATGAAGTCATGGGACCGGATGCCATGATCTTGGTTTTCTGAATGTTGAGTTTCAAGCGAACTTTTCCACTCTCCTCTTTCACTTTCATCTAGAGGCTCTTTAGTTCTTCACTTTCTGCCATAAGGGTGGTGTCATCTGAGTATCTGAGGTTATTGATATTTCTCCTGGCAACCTTCATTCCAGCTTGTGCTTCATCCAGCCTGGCATTTGGCATGATATACTCTGCATATAAGTTAAATAAGCAGGGTGACAATATATAACCTTGGAATACTCCTTTCCCTATTCAGAACCAGTCTATTGTTCCATGTCCAGTTCTAACTGTTGCTTCTTGACCTGCATACAGGTTTCTCAGGAGGCAGGTAAGGCGGTTTGGTATTCCCATCTCTTGGAGAATTTTCCACAATTTGTTGTGATCTACACAGTCAAATGCTTTGGTGTAGTCAACAAAGCAGAAGCAGATGTTTTTCTGGAACTCTCTTGCTTTTTCAATGATCCAACAAATGTTGGCCATTTGATCTCTGGTTTCTCTGCCTTTTCTAAATCCAGCTTGAACATCTGGAAGTTCTCAATTCACATACTGTTTAAGCCTGGCTTGGAGAATCTTGAGCATTACTTTGCTAGCATGTGAGATGAGTGCAATTGTGTGGTAGTTTGAACATTCTTTGGCATTGCCTTCTTTGCGATTGGAATGAAAACTGACTTTTTTCAATACTGTGGCCACTGCTGAGTTTTCCAAATTTGCTGGCATATTGAGCACAGCACTTTCACAGCATCATCTTTTAGGATTTGAAATAGCTCAACTGGAATTCCATCACCTCCGCTAGCTTTGTTCGTAGCAGTGCTTCCTAAGGCCCACTTGACTTCACATTCCAGGATCTCTGGCTCTAGGTGAGTGATCACACCATTGTGGTTATCTGAGTCATAAAGATCTTTTTTGTATAGTTTTTCTGTGTATTCTTGCCACCTCTTGTTAATATCTTCTGCTGAACAACAACGTATTAAAGTAGTAATCCTTGTGTCAATCTTTTCTCAACAAAATATTTTTAATAAAATAAATTTAAATGACTGATATAACATAGCTCTACCTCTGGACCATTCTCAGGATTATGAGAATGACCTGCTTCTTTTTATTTTGCACCCAATGAACAGCAGTTATATCAGGGTAACTGCCTGTTTGTGTTAACTCCTCCTCGTCCTCCTGATATTTAATTCTCATTTAAGTTAGCTTTATGTTTCTCAAGCTGAACTCTGGGTTCCCTAAGAAGAATTATTTGTTTCTTTGAATTTAGAGTGGAAACAATATCCTAATAATCAAAACATAAGGCAAGTCTTTGATAAATTCAAATATGTTAAGATTAAGGATTTCTATTCAATATGAAGTTCCATGCAGAAAACTAAAAGAGAGATGATAAGGTTAGATAAAAAATTTCAATGTCTGAAACTGATGAAGGAATACCTGAAGTACACAAGAACTGGCAAATCAACAAAAAGTCAGCAACTTCATGTTCTATATCTTGACTGTGCTATTGATTGGTTACATGACAGTGTACATTGACAAAACTCTATACACTGAAAAGTGCAAATTTCACTGTGTGTAAACTATAACTAAATAAGCTTATTTTTAAAGTAAAAAGATCAGCAACTTTAGTACAAAAAGAGGCAAATGATATTTATAAGCAATTTACATAACAGAAAGCCCAGAAGACTAATAAAGCATATGTAGATATACTGAAGCTCATTTGTAATCAGATAGATGTAAATTTTAAAAACAATGAAATATCACTTTGTACCTATTAAACTGATAAAAATGAGAAAGTAGGGTCATGCCAAATGCTGGGGGAGACCTTCTCATGAAGGTAAGAGTGTCGGTTTGTACTGTCACTCTGAAGAATTAACTGGCAGGCAGTTAAATTTGCATGTCCCATGACCCAGCATTTTTCTCCTGAGTTGGTATCCCAGATTCTTACATGGGTTCATGCAGAGTTATGTTCACTGTAGTATGGTTCGTGGTAGTGGGAAGCTGAAGATGTTAGGAGAGTGAATACAGCAGACAAAAGCCATATGTTAGATGTACACATAGAAACATGAATGGAACTTTTAAATAATGTTAAGGAAGAAATGAGATATAGAACAGAATGCCACTAACATCAACCGAAAAAATATTCATATACACATTTTGCAAGAATACCTATAAGTGAAAAAATACACACTAAACTAAAGATACACACTAAACAAGACCAGGAGCTGACTGTGGCTCAGATTATGAACTTCTTATTGCCAAATTCAGACGTAAATTGAAGAAAGTATGGGAAAACCACTAGACCATTCAGGTATGACCTAAATCAAATCCCTTATGATTATACAGTGGAAGTGAGAAATAGATTTAAGGGCCTAGATCTGATAGATAGAGTGCCTGATGAACTATGGACTGAGGTTCATGACATTGTACAGGAGACAGAGATCAAGACCATCCCCATGGAAAAGAAATGCAAAAAAGCACAATGCCTGTCTAGGGAGGCCTTACAAATAGCTGTGAAAAGAAAAGAAGCAAAAAACAAAGGAGAAAAGGAAAGATATAAGCATCTGAATGCAGAGTTCCAAAGAATAGCAAGAAGAGATAAGAAAGCCTTCCTCAGCGATCAATGCAAAGAAATAGAGGAAAACAACAGAATGGGAAAGACTAGAGATCTCTTCAAGAAAATTAGAGACACCAAGGAAACATTTCATGCAAAGATGGGCTCGATAAAGGACACAAATGGTATGGATCTAACAGAAGCAGAAGATATTAAGAAGAGGTGGCAAGAATACACAGAAGAACTGTACAAAAAAGATCTTCACCGCCCAGATAATCATGATGGTGTGATCCCTCACCTAGAGCCAGACATCCTGGATGTCAAGTCAAGTGGGTCTTTGAAAGCATCACTACAAACAAAGCTAGTGGAGGTGATGCAATGCCAGTTGAGCTATTTCAAATCCTGAAAGATGATGCTGTGAAAGTGCTACACTCAATATGCCAGCAAATTTGGAAAACTCAGCAGTGGCCACAGGACTGGAAAAGGTCAGTATTCATTCCAACCCCAAAGAAAGGCAATGCCAAAGAATGCTCAAACTACCGCACAATTGCACTCATGTCACACGCTAGTAAAGTAATGCTCAAAATTCTCCAAGCCAGGCTTCAGCAATATGTGAACCGTGAACTTCCAGATGTTCAAGCTGGTTTTAGAAAAGGCAGCGGATCCAGAGATCAAATTGCCAACATCCACTGGAACACTGAGAGAACAAGAGAGTTCCAGATAAACATCTATTTCTGCTTCATTGACTATGCCAAAGCCTTTGACTGTGTGGATCACAATAAACTGTGGAAAATTCTGAAAGAGATGGGAATACCAGACCACCTGACCTGCCTCTTGAGAAACCTGTATGCAGGTCAGGCAGCAACAGTTAGAACTGGACATGAAACAACAGACTGGTTCCAAATAGGAAAAGGAGTACATCAAGGCTATATATTGTCACCCTGCTTATTTAACTTCTATGCAGGGTACATCATGAGAAACGCTGGGCTGAAAGAAGCACAAGCTGGAGTCAAGATTGCTGGGAGAAATATCAATAACCTCAGATATGCAGATGACACCACCCTTATGGCAGAAAGTGAAGAGGAACTAAAAAGCCTCTTGATGAAAGTGAATGAGTAGAGTGAAAAAGTTGGTTTAAAGCTCAACATTCAGAAAACAAAGATAATGGCATCTGGTCCCATGACTTCATGGCAAATAGATGGGGAAACAATGGAAACAGTGTCAGACTTTATTTTTTTGGGCTCCAAAATCACTGCAGATGTTGACTGCAGCCATGAAATTAAAAGATGCTTACTCCTTGGAAGGAAAGTTATGACCAACCTAGACGGCATATTCAGAAGTAGAGACATTATTTGTCAACAAAGGTCCGTCTAGTCAAGGCTATGGTTTTTCCTGTGGTCATGTATGGATGTGAGAGTTGGACTGTGAAGAAAGCTGAGTGTCGAAGAATTGATGCTTTTGAACTGTGGTGTTGGAGAAGACTCTTGAGAGTCCCATGGACTGCAAGGAGATCCAACCAGTCCATTCTAAAGGAGATCAGTCCTGGGTGTTCTTTGGAAGGAAGGATGCTAAAGCTGAAACTCCAGTACTTTTCCACCTCATGCGAAGAGTTGACTCATTGGAAAAGACCCTGATGCTGGGAGGGATTGGGGGCAGGAGGAGAAGGGGACGACAGAGGATGAGATGGCTGGATGGCATCACGGACTCGATGGAGGTGGGTTTGGGTGAACTCCGGGAGTTGGTGATGGACAGGGAGGCCTGGCGAGCTGCGATTCATGGGGTTGCAAAGAGTCGGACACAACTGAACTGAACTGAACTGAAACTAAAGTTACGATAATTGTATATGGAGAGTGGGAAAGTGAAACAGGAGTCTTATATGAGGATGAAGAGGAATAAACAAGGAATGGGCATTGGCTAGACCAATGACAACATGGAAACAAAATAACAGAATTTAAAAATATTCAGCCAGGAGGCAATAAAAGTAGCCAGTGTGCAGATTTCTACAAAGAACTGCAAAGGCCAGATTTCTGACTCTTCCAAAATCTGTAGGATAATTAACAAAAAAGGCAAAGTGAGTGGCTCAGCCTAGAAACTGAACTGCTAAAGAAAAATATCTAGAACTGATGCTCAGTGGTCACTTTTAGACAATCTCTCTTTTCAAGGGTCCGCTCCCTACAACTGGTCACACATTATATGATGGACTATATTTTGAAAGTTCATTTATACACAATTTAACACTACCAAGCATTTTAAAAATATGACTTCTCTAGAGTCACTTATTTATTTATCGTGTGAAACTCAGGATGAGTCACTAAATTAGAGGCTGTGAGTATATCCTATAAGGGTACAGACCTTGCTGTGGTATAGAAGTTTCACAGGACAAGGATGTGACTGGGACCATAGCATCGCATTAGGAATGTGTTGCTTATAAACCTGTAATTCTCACTGACTCCTGTGCCAGTTCCCATGTTTTCATCAAAAGGGTACCCTCAGTATCTCCCCACAAAATGTCTGGTTGAGGGGTCTCAAAGTGGGTTAGGGTTTTAATTATTCACAAATTAACACTTTGGTTAATTTGAAAGAGGAGTACATCTGGGTCACATGAGACCTCACTAGTGCTCTCTGCTATTAAATCTTTGCTGAGTGTAGGTATCCTACTGCCAGGTTTTGGGTGTGTGAGACTTATAGGGCTTGCTGATGAACAGAAAGAATATAAGGTCTGCTGAGTAGCACTTTGGATTTTCATAGGGACATTTTATACCTTGACAGTGCATTAAATATGTAAGAAGACAGTGGTATTAGTGTGTCCCCCAGATACAGCCTCCAATGGGTTAACACTGTTGTTGTTCAGCCTCCCAGTCATGTCCGACTCTCTGTGACCCCATGGACTGCAGCATACCAGGCCACCACCTCCTGAAGTTTGCCCAGATTCATGTCCATTGCATCGGTGATGCCATCCAGCCTTCTCACCCTCTGACGACCTCTTCTCCTTCTGCCCTAAATCTTTTCCAGCATCAGGGACTTTTCTAATGAGTCAGCTGTTCACATCAGGTGGCCAAAATACTAGAGCTTCAGCTTCAGCATCAGTCCTTCCAATGAGTAATCAGGGTTGATTTTCCTTAAGATCGACTGGTTTGATCTCCCTGCTGTCCAAGGGACTCTCAGGAGTCTTCTCCAGCATCACAGTTCAAAGGCATTAATTCTTCGGTGCTCTGCCATCTTTACAGTCCAGCTCTCACAACCATATGTGACCACTGGAAAGACCATAGCCTTGACTATACGGACCTTTGTCGGCAGAGTAATGTCTCTTCTAGGCAACACACTGTCTAGGTTTGTCATAGCTTTCCTGCCAAGAAGCAATCGTCTTCTGATTTCACGGCTGCTGTCACCCTCCGCAGTGATTTTAAAGCCCAGGAAGAGGAAATCTGAAACTTTGTCAAATCCCTATTTGCCATGCAGTAATGGGGCCAGATGCCATGATCTTAGTTTTTTTTAATATTTAGTTTTAAGCCAGCTCTTTCACTCTCTTCCTTCACCCTCATCAGAGGCTCTTTATTTCCTCTTCACTTTCTGCCATGAGAGTGATATCATCTGCATTATCTGAAGCTGTTGATGTTTCTCCTGCCTATCTTGATTCCAGCTTGTAACTCATCCAGCCCTGCATTTCTTATGATGTGCTCAGTGTATAGATTAAACAAACGGGGTGACAGCAGACTGCCCTGTCGTACTCCTTTCTCAATCCTGAACCAATCAGTTGGTTCCATACAGGGTTCTAACTGTTACTTCTTGACCCACATACAGGTTTCGCAGGGGACAGGTAAAATCGTCTGGTATTCCCATCTCTTTAAGACCTTTCCACAGTTTGTTATGATCCACACAGTCAAAGGCTTTAGTGTAGTCCATGAAACTGAGGTAGATGTATCTGGGCTGTAACTCAGATGCAGCCTCTAATGGGTTAACGTAATGAGGCAGTATAAATTCACAGATGGTCCATCTGCTCAGATTTCTAAACTCCCACCTCTGTAGTCACCACTTCCCTGTGTAAAAACATCCTACAAGAGATTTCAGAATCAATAATTCTCTATCAGAGGATTAAAGAAAGCAGAAGTACTACCCAGTTACCAGCTGTGTCTCTGAGGAAAGGCCTGGGCCATGATTAGGCCCCAACCCAAGTACTAGGCTCAGCTACAGCTATAATTAAGGATAAACCACAATCTACCTTTAAAATGTCTGTCACATTCCAAGCCTTCCTTGCACAGCCATAACTATTAAAAAAAAATCAAATCATCAAGGACTCAAATTGGGTCTTTATTCTGTCCTATTTCTAAGGTTAAATGTATAAATCCTTAAGCTCTGCTATCTGATTCTGCAGAACTTTAAGAAATCTTTTAAAATAATTTAGTGGTTTTAGGGATTTTAATATTAATTCTCTCTTGGGCACCTGCTGATAACCTAAAGCACAAACTTTGTACTCTTGTCTCAGTTTTGATATGGAATATGGAGTTTTGGCGATGAGAAATGAAATGTGACTAAAGACACATACACCTGTCCTGCTTACCAGCTTCCCAACAGCTCAAAGCCCATATCACTTCAGCTGATTTAACACTTGCTTATAACTAGGAGCCCAGAGTGGGTACAGATAGCCCACTTACAGTTGGAGTTTTATTTAAATATTACAAATAAAATGCCCAGATAGACTCATTAGTAGAATTATAGAAAGCTGGAACTAGAGCAAATATTATCCAAAGTGAGATAGCACACACAAAAAAATAACTGCTTGGGCTAAAACTGACAAGCTTCACTGGTATGCCCCCCAAATCTTTAATGGTCACTTTGTACTCTTAGCTTGGCAAGTATTTTCTTTTCCCAACATATGGTGAAAAGTCAGTAGAATTATGGCACTTAAAAAACAAACAACAAAAAAACACCTGTCACTATTTATCTCATTATTGATGAGAAAGAAGTTGGCATATTTATACATGCCCACATAGGTACACAGACTTATATGTATGCACATGCATGAATGCAGTTAGTCAACATTTATTGAATGCAGAACTCTATATAGCAGGAAGAACCAAGGGAAATTACAAAAAAAACCACACACCTAATCTCTGCCCACATGATAGTTATACTCTAATAGACAATTTGAGATGCACAGGAAGATGAACAAAAATTGATTACTCTAGAGATAAAAACCTTTCTCTTCCATAACATTTACTTTTTCTTCCCTTCCGAGTACAAAAGTAATACATGTTTCTTGTAAAAACTTGGGGAAATAATCACCTGTAATGCCAGTATCCAGAAATATGTATGTATACATTTAAATATATATCCTTCCAGGCTTGTTTTTCCTGTGCTTATAAAATGTCTTTAAAGACTACATATGGTATGATTCCAACTATATTACATTCTGGAAAAGGAAAAACTATGGAGATAATAACAGGATAAGTGGTTTCCAGAGGTTGAGGGAGAAGGATGGAGGGATGAATAGAGCACAGAGAAGTCAGAGCACAGAGAATTTCAGGGAGTGAAAACACTTTTTATGATGCTATAACAATGGATACATGTCATTATACATTTATCCAAAACCACAGCCTGTACAACATGAGAAGTGAATCCTAATGTAAACTATGCACTTCAGGTGATAATGATGTGTCAGTTCCAGTTCATCAATTATAACAAAAGTACCACTCTGGTGAGTGATGTTGAAGTGGGAAAGGTTAGCCATGTGTGCAGACAGGGGGGTATATGGGAAAGATTTATATCGTCCCCTAATTTTCCTATGAAACTAAAACTTCTCCAAAAAAGTAAACTCTTTTTTTTTTTTTTTTAAACTCTTTTAAAAGCTTGTTTTACAGAAACAAAATCACAGACATAGAGAGCAGACTGGTGGTTGACAAGGGGGAGGGGGTTATGGGAGGGTTGGAGTGGGAGGTTGGAGTTAGTAGATATAGGCTTTTATATGTAGAATGGATAAGCAGCAGGGTCCTACTGTATGGCACAGAGAACTATGTTCATATCTTATGATAAAGCATAATGGAAAAGAATTTTTTTAAAAAATGTATAGGACTTCCCTGGTGGTCCAATAGTTAAGACTTCATGTTACCAATGCAGGGGGCATGGGTTCGATCCCTGGTTGGGAAAGATCCCGCATGTCATGTGGCATGGCCAAAAAGAAGAAAAAAGAATATATATGTGTGTGTGTGTGTATCTAACTGAATCATTTTGTTGTACAGCAGTAATTAACATAACATTGTTAAATACTTCAATACTTCAATAAAAAATTGTTTTAAATGTCTTTAAAACAAAATAGAATCATATTACGCATACCTTGCTATGAAATGATTTTTTTACCTGACATTATGTCACAAAGTTTTGCACGTCAATAATATTTCATAATAAAGTATGCCATAATTTATTAACAAATATCATAATTCACAACAATGTGAACATACTTAACACTACTAAACTGTACACTTAAAAATAGTTAAGATGGTTAAAATAACTTTAAAAACAAACCAAAAAACCCTAATTATTGAAGAGAGGGTACTTTAATTTTTCATTATTATGAATAATTTCATAGTGAACAATCTTTGAGTGTTATTTTGGTGCATGAAAATTGGTGCAGAAAATTTGGTGCAGAAAAATTCCTAGATTAGAACTGCTAAGCTAAAGGGTATGTGAAAAAATAGAAATATCTTTATTGTTTTTCCTAATTTTAAAAATAATTTGTGCTTGTCATTTTTTTTTTCAGAAAATGTCCAAAAATATAAAAAAACAAAACAAAACAAAACTTACTTTTAATTCCAGCATCCAGAGACAAAGACTATTAATATTTTGGAGACTATCTAGGCTTTTTCTTTGAATATATAACTATATATATTTTAAAATAAGCATATTGTATTTGGTAACCTGGATTTTCATATTATAACATATCATGTGTCTTTCCATACCAATAAATAGGCATAATCATATTTCATTCTTGAAATACATTTCACTGTACAAGTGTACCATAATTTTTGTAACCAAACCGTATCTCTGAATATTTTGTTTCTAGTTTTGCATTATTATTAACAGTGTTTTCTGAGAATTCTACAACTTTGTGCACTTATGTGATTATTTCCTCAAGATAAATTTCTAAATGCAGAATTGCTAAGTAAAAGTATTTGTAAGGTCTGGGGGATATAATGTCGAATTTTACTTCAAAAAGGATGGACTAATGTATACTTTCACTAATTGCATGTTTCACTTTTTTTCAGGAGTTTCATTTTTTATACATAAAATGGTTTCATCCATACAGATATTATTTTTCTACCATTTTGTGCAAAGTTAATTGTCTCAAAATCACTGATTAAAAAGTAGTCTGTCATTAAGTTGATTTGAAATTCCATCTTTATCAGATATTTACTTGGAATATTTGCATATGGCTCAGGCTGTCTATACCCCCTACCCCAAACTTGTACCTGGCACTACTTTGAAATTCTCTTAATAAAATAATGTAATAAGAATATATCTGATTTGATTCCAATTAAATTCTTACTTAGGTACTGAAGTCTACAGAATTAACCTTGTCTGCAGTCACTGTGATTTGACAAATACCATCAAGCACTTCCATATGAAAATATCTTCCCCATCAACTTATTATTTCTCCCCCAAAAGACCTCTCTTTCAGTTATTCCAAAGTTCCCTAACAGGTTGCACATTCAAATTACTTATCTGGACTCCACCTTAGTTCTACTGGAATCAGACTCACCAGGGTAGGCTCTGGCCCCAATGATTTGGAGGTTTGGCAATCATAGGTTTCTAGAAAAAAGATAACAGTTATTTCAAGAAGGCAAGAGTTAAAACCCGTATGTATTATCTGGAGAGAATCTCTTCTAATCCTTCCCCTATGTTATAAATTGTCTTATTCAATTTGAGCTAATTATCCCCTTGGAATAGGCCACTAGAGGCTTGAGCCCTGAAAGGAAAAATATAGAACCGGCTTTTAATTTGGAAGGGAAGGAAGGAACATAATGCAGTAATAGCATCTGGACAGCATTGGGTTCCAGGCTAGGAATACCAGTCCATAGACAAAGTTTCTCTTGCTTATGTTAGTCAGCATATTAAATGCAATCAGCATGATCTTAGGTGATATTCAGGTGAACACTGTTTTACTAATTATGTACTGATTTTTCTGATTTTCTTCCATTTATAACAAGTGACACTGGTTTTCCATTTATAATAGTGATACAAAATATCTTTTAAATAAACATACATTTTAAAAGGTGGATAAGTTTAAAGGAAAACATCACTGATAGTAAGGGGATATAATAAACTTTTGACTATGATTAGAAATAACTGAAGTTCGCTAAACTCTGACAACGAGATTCCTGGGATAGATGGTTGGAAATTTAGTTAGGGAGGAATGCCAAAGGGAAAACTAAAATGAACTTGTTTGTCTGGCAAGCTTTGCTCATGGTTAGAGCTAATACCAACTGTATTGGTGTCTTTTCGGTAGGTTCCTTACCTCATCTCGTGCTGACTTTTACTATATTTACTCAATGGGCAACATGAACCAGTCAAACTGTACAATTCCAACTCTACACCAAGGGCAAGTGACCAGTCCAGCTACACTGCTGCCTAAGTCTGATATTCTGTTTATGACTTTAGGATTCTTGCTCAACCAAGCCCTGGAGCAAAGAAGCAGGTGAGCACTGGTCAGGCCTTCTTGAAGTCAGAGACTGCACTCTTTCTGTAGGTATTTCCAGGAGCTTTATGTCCTGCCAAAAAAAAAAATAAAAAACAAACAAACAAAACCCACAAACACACACAAAACAAGGAATTAACCTAAGCCAAAGAAATATGTGACTACCTGATTTCTGCGATTATCTGTGAGGGCGGGGTGGAGGGAGCTGAAAACTTTTATTTGAAAAGACCATTCCCATTCAATATCTTTAGTATTGTAAGATATATAGACCTTTGGGGAATATGATTTCCAGCAAAGTTAGGTTTTCTGTCTTTTCAATCATCTTTAAGAACACATTTTTTAATGTATTCTTCACTTGATCTCTGGTTTAGGAGCTTGGAGATCTGGGTTGTTAGAAGCAGCATGCACTTACACATAGTACAAATCTATCTTCATTATTTACCAGCTGTGTGATCTCATGCAAATTTTGGTTTTGCTGCTTTAAGCTTCATTTCCCTCAACTATAAAATGCTCATAACATCTCTTAAGATTTTTTTGGTAAAAGTTAAATGAGATAATGTGCATAATGTTCTTGGCACATATTAGGGACACAGTATTGTTTTAACTAAAGCCCATCTTCCAAACACTTCTCTGCAGATAACCTGCATCTGAATCTCCTAGAGAGTTTCTTTAAAATGAAGATTCCTTGGATAAAGATGTGATATATATATATATATATATATATATATATATATATACATACACACACACACACACACACACACATACATATAATGGAATATTATTCAGCCATAAAAAGGAATGAAATTGTGCCATTTGCAGAGATGTGGATGGACCTAGAGACTGTCATACAGAGTGAAGTAAGTCAGAAAGAGAAAAACAAATATCGTATAATATCACTTATATGTGGAATCTAGAAAAATGATATAGATGAACTTATTTGCAAAACAGAAATAGAGACACAGATGTAGAGAACAAACATATGGATATCAAGGGGGAAGGTGGGGTAGGATGAATTGGGAGATTGGGATTGACATATATACACTACTATGTATTAATCTGATATAGATAACTAATGAGAACCTACTGTATAGCATAGGGAACTCTACTTAATGCTCTGTGGTGACCTAAATGGGAAGGAAATTTTAAAAAAGAGGGGATATATGTATATATATAGTTGATTCACTTTGCTGTATAGCAGTAACTAACACAATTATTGGAGTATGGTTGTAAATTCCAATAAAAATTAATAATAAATAAAATGCAAAGTAATAAAATAAAATGAAGATTCTTGGGTTCTATCCTAAAATTTCTGAATCAGATTATTAGAGTGAGGCCTAGGAATCTGTATTTTATCTAAGTGCCCCTCCAAACTCTCCTTCTGGGTTTGAGATATAAAGGCTTTGTGAGGAAAAACAAGTCTGCACTTGGTTTTTTATTTCTCAGTGAGTCTGGAGGGGAGAGGAGGTCTTTTGGAAGCTGGCACTTTTCAAAGTGCTGAGAAGGAGAGATCTTTCTATGAATAGACTGCGAAAGCAGGGGAGTGTGTTAATATTGAGTGTGCAGTCCCAGAGGGCTCCGTCAAAAGTGTTGGGAGGCTGTAAAACTGGACAGGTAGTAGTAGAAGTGTATTTATACCTGATCTCTATGGAAATGAAAGTTTAAATGGGTGTAGGACCAGATGAGCTTGAAGCTTTCATGATGACTGAAGAGGACAGAGATAAGCATGGACAGTCATCTCTCTAAACAGAAACTTGGTATAAAGTTGCTTGATGCCAGGGAAAGTGCATAGTCAGCTTCATCTATTTAAAATATTTAGTTAATTGCCATTTTAAATAATTGACCAAGTATTTATTAAAATAGATTAATAATTGGAGATAAGATGAGTATTTCTTCCCTAAATCCAAGCTTTCTGTCTTCTCTCTGCTATATTGCACTTGATTTGTTATAAGAAGATCAGTTCCTGGTTGTTTCTGGCATGAGCTGGAAAACTGCCCTGTGCTTTCTAAACCAGAACATCTGAAACACTGATATTTCAGTACATAAGGTGCTTGATATTGCTTCCTTAGGCAGGTTATTTTTTATATCCCCCAAAAGCATAGAATGGAAAGGAAACTGTTTAGTTGTTGCTGTAATAGCTGGGGGAAAAAGATAAACAGTGAGTCTACTGAGTTACCCCACTACTAATGTAATTAACCAGGCATTGGTACATATTTTATTTCTACTATGTTTGAATATTTGCAATAACACTTCTTATTTTTTTTCTAGAGTATATTTTACTGGAGGAGAACAACCTCAGTTAATTAACTTACAGGGCATTGATTGGAGAAATCATACACATCACTATATACCTTTTCAAAGAGATGAACTGAGTTTTAGAGCAACTAGGTCTTAAATAGCAGTGCTGGTATAAACATGGCATTGTGCTGCTAGGAATGAAACCAATTGTAATCTTTTTAACTAGTCTAAGTCGAATATACAAGATGTTCTTAAGGTTTTTAGGTTAAAAATATCTTCCACAGATGGTAAGGAATAAAAGGGATTTACTCTTACACTTTTTGTGCTTTACTCTCTAATCTTTCATTTATTTTTAAGACCTCAAACACTCTATAAATACAAACTTGTGGCTGACTTCCTAAAAAGTGTTGCTGGGGCCCCTATAATGGAACCAACAGATCAGCTTTAGCTTCCACATATTGGCACAAAATGACTGCAGATTAAATATATCCTCCCAGGATGCCTTTCTTCTAGATTGTGAACTTCCTCAAGATAGAGACTATATCTTTTATATCTGTAGCCCCAAGACATAGCACAGTGCCATGGCACACAACAAATACTGTTGAATGAAAGACTTAACTGAATCAATGAATAAATGAATGAATGAGCTCAGCTGTCTCTTCCCATCCTGTTGCCCCTTTCTCAGGGCAAACTGAAGAAAACATTTAAAATCCATTCATGTTTTGAATATTATTATGAACTCCTAAAGGAATGAACTTAAGCAAAATGGAAGTGCTAAGAAGCACATATTGGTTTTCTGGTTAATTGATTTTGTCCAGTAATTCCTGTGCAAAAAAATTTAACAAAGACATTAGAGGCAGTATCCAAACTAAATAAATAGATATTTGGGAGGATGCCACAAAGCCTGTTGAATTTCTTAAAAATAAAGGAGTTTGGACTCTTTAAATAGTAAATAAATCCACTATAAAGAAAATACAAAAAATAAAAAAAATTAACACATAGCAGCCATAAAGATTGCTTTTAAGTAATCTTTTTAAAACTCTTCAACAACTTCCCATTGCTCTGAGGATAAGATCCAAAATCTCTAATTTGGACCACAAGCTAATTCATTGATTTGGGCTTCCCTGGTGGCTTAGACTGTAAAGAATCTGCTTGCAATGTGGGAGACATGGGTTCAATCCTTGGGTTGGGAAGATCCCCTGGAGGAGGGGATGGCAACCCACTCAGATGGACACAACTGAGCAACTAAGCACAGCACAGCAATTCATTGATTCAGTCCAGAAATACTGATGAATGTCTATTATGTATTTCAGGCTTGGAAAATACAGTGGTGAAGGAGTTGGGCTAAGCCTCAGTTCCCACAGAACTTTATACTGGGAGTGGGCCAGTGGGAAGACTGACAGACTATAAACATAGAAATACAATCAGTAAACATCATAAGCAAATAGACAAGATAAATTCCAGTGTGATGAGTGCTATGAAGAAAACAGAATGATTTTCTAGAGAAAACAAGCTATTCTTTCAGTTTCCTAGTCTCTATTTTCTGACCCCAGGTAATTGGTATAGGTTATTCACTCCCTCGGGGCTCCTCCCTTACCGTCCTTCCCTCTTTAACCATCATTTTTCCTTCAGCTCAAGTCGGAGCTAAAAATGGCAACTTTTCTGGGTTAAATGTTCCTTTTACATATCCCTCCTATTGTACCCATATCTCCTTTGTAATGTTTATTCAGTTCATTTCAGTCACTCAGTCGTGTCCAACTCTTTGCGACCCCATGAATCGCAGCGTGCCAGGCCTCCCTGTCCATCACCAACTCCCGGAGTTCACTCAGACTCACGTCCATCAAGTCAGTGATGCCATCCAGCCATCTCATCCTCTGTCGTCCCCTTCTCCTCCTGCCCCCAATCCCCCCCAGCATCAGAGTCTTTTCCAGTGAGTCAACTCTTCGCATGAGGTGGCCAAAATACTGGAGTTTCAGCTTTAGCATCATTCCTTCCAAAGAAATCCCAGGGCTGATCTCCTTCAGAATGGACTGGTCGGATCTCCTTGCAGTCCAAGGGACTCTCAAGAGTCTTCTCCAACACCACAGTTCAAAAGCATCAATTCTTCGGTGCTCAGCCTTCTTCACAGTCCAACTCTCACATCCATACATGACCACAGGAAAAACCATAGCCTTGACTAGACAAACCTTTGTTGTCAAAGTAATGTCTCTGCTTTTGAATATGCTATCTAGGTTGGTCATAACTTTCCTTCCAAGGAGTAAGCGTCTTTTGATTTCATGGCTGAAGTCACCATCTGCAGTGATTTTGGAGCCCCCAAAAATAAAATCTGACACTGTTTCCACTGTTTCCCCATCTATTTCCCATGAAGTGATGGGACCAGATGCCACGATCTTCATTTTCTGAATGCTGAGCTTTAAGCCAACTTTTTCACTCTCCACTTTTACTTTCATCAAGAGGCTTTTTAGTTCCTCTTCACTTTCTGCCATAAGGGTGGTGTCACCTGCATATCTGAAGTTATTGATATTTCTCCCGGCAATCTTGATTCCAGCTTGTGTTTCTTCCAATCCAGCGTTTCTCATGATGTATTCTGCATATAAGTTAAATAAGCAGGGTGACAATATACAGCCTTGATGTACTCCTTTTCCTATTTGGAACCAGTCTGTTGTTCCATGTCCAGTTCTAACTGTTGCTTCCTGACCTGCATACAGATTTCTCAAGAGGCAGGTCAGGTGGTCTGGTATTCCCATCTCTTTCAGAATTTTTCACAGTTTATTGTGATCCACACAGTCAAGGGCTTTGGCATAGTCAATAAAGCAGAAATAGATGTTTTTCTGGAACTTTCATTACATTTATAAGTATTTGGTCAACGTCAGTCTTGCCACAAGGGCAGGGACTTGTGGTTTGTCATTCACTGATCTATTCCCAGCCACCATTTTATATCTGGGAAATATAGCAGATGGTCAGTCTACCATAGACGATCATCATATAGTAGATGATCAATACATTTTGCTGAATAAATGAACAGAAGGAAAATTGTAATATTCTTTTATTTTTCTCTGTTAAGGAAGTGATAAAAATTATGTGAACATCACACAAATGTAAAAAACACATGAGAGAGATGTAATTAGGCTGAAGAGAAACTCAATAAGAATTATTCAGTGGTTGCTTACTTGGGTTCTAGTGTGGCACTGAATGCCATCATGGGATAAACTGTTTTGAGAATTCATTTCCTAGATGTTGGAAGTAAGCACTCTATGGCTTATAAAAACTTGAAAGAATACACAGGGGAAAGAGAAGAAAGAAAGAAAGAAGAGAGTAGACTTGTTGAAACATGGAAGGAATAAGTAGTTGGGGAGATATTCATTTTTGTTTTTTTTCCAGATTCAAACAGACTTTTCTTTCAAAATAAAAATTGCCCCTCTCCCAATACCAAGTAATATATGCATATTGTAAATATTCAAGACAAAACAGAAAGAGGTAAAGAAGTCAAAATGACTAAGAATCCTTTCATTTTATTTGCATGCATACTCTAGACTTTTTTCTATGTATATATACAGGTATCTTAATATAAAAATACAATATGTACTATTTTACAGATTCAGATCAGATGAGATCAGTTGCTCAGTCGTGTCCGACTCTTTGCAACCCCATGAATCGCAGCACGCCAGGCCTCCCTGTCCATCACCACCTCCCGGAGTTCACTCAGACTCACGTCCATCAAGTCAGTGATGCCATCCAGCCATCTCATCCTCTGTCGTCCCCTTCTCCTCCTGCCCCCAATCCCTCCCAGCATCAGAGTCTTTTCCAATGAGTCAACTCTTCGCATGAGGTGGCCAAAGTACTGGAGTTTCAGCTTGAGCATCATTCCTTCCAAAGAAATCCCAGGGCTGATCTCCTTCAGAATGGATTGGTTGGATCTCCTCGCAGTCCAAGGGACTCTCAAGAGTTTTCTCCAACACCACAGTTCAAAAGCATCAATTCTTCGGCGCTCAACCTTCTTCACAGTCCAACTCTCACATCCATACATGACCACAGGAAAAACCATAGCCTTGACTAGACAAACCTTTGTTGTCAAAGTAATGTCTCTGCTTTTGAATATGCTATCTAGGTTGGTCATAACTTTCCTTCCAAGGAGTACGCGTCTTTTGATTTCATGGCTGAAGTCACCATCTGCAGTGATTTTGGAGCCCAAAAAAATAAAGTCTGACACTGTTTCCACTGTTTCCCCATCTATTTCCCATGAAGTGATGGGACCGGATGCCATGATCTTCGTTTTCTGAATGTTGAGCTTTAAGCCAACTTTTTCACTCTCCACTTTCACTTTCATCAAGAGGCTTTTTAGTTCCTCTTCACTTTCTGCCATAAGGGTGGTGTCATCTGCATATCTGAGGTTATTGATATTTGTCCTTGCAATCTTGATTATATCTTTGCTTCGTCTAGCCCAGCATTTTATAAGATGTACACTGCATATAAGTTAAATAAGCAGAGTGACAATATACAGCCCTTTTGTACTCCTTTTCCAATTTTGAACAGATTGCCTTTCTATTTAAAAACATATTTCCAGATCTATCCATTTTTTTAGCTACTCATTTCTAATAGCTATGTAGTAGTCCATTATGTGGATGTACTGTATTTAACTAATTACTGTTGAATAGTTATTTTTCTGATTTTTCAGTATTTCAATACTATACAATTAATCAAGATTAACATCTTTATATATTTAATAGGTACATTTTTGCAAACTTGTCCACTTATTTTCCTTAAAATAAATTTCTATATGTGGACTTGTTGGTCAAACAATATGGATGTTGAGGCTTTTGATACATGTTGCCAGATTACCTTAAAATGGCTGTATCAGTTTGTACCAATAGCATACAAGTGTGCCCATTTCATACTATCTTCATCCACACTTAATATTATAAAATGTTTAATCTTTGACATTCTGCTAGGCAAAAAAAGGTATCGTTTTTATTTCTGATTACTCGTGAGGTTGATTACTCACTCTGATTACTATTATTGTTATGTTTATCAGCCAAATGTTTTCTCCTTCTTTGAACTGAATTCATGTCTTTTGCATATTTTTTAATTGGAGCACTTACCTTTAAAAACATTTATAATAGCACTTCATAGACTACAGATCTTCCTCAATTTATTATGGGATTATGTCCCCAAAAAATCCATCCTAAGTAGAAAATATCCTAAGTGGAAAATGCATCTGATGCACATAACCTACCAAACAGCATAGTTTAACCTAGACTACCTCAAACATGCTCAGATAATTTACATTAGCCTACAATTCGGCAAAATCATCTAACAAAAATCTATTTTATCATAAAGTGATGAATATCTCATGTCATTTATTGAATACTGAAATACAGAATGGTTGTGCGGGTACAGAATTGTTACCAGTATCTGGGTTATTAACCCTCAAGATGTGGTTGACTGGGAACTGCAGCTCACTGCTGCTGCCCAGCATTACCAGCATATCACTGCCCAGCATATCGCTAGCCCAGAAAAAGACCAAAATTCAAAATTTGAAGTACTGAATAAGTATCACTTTATACTATCTTACAGTGAAAAAAATTGTTTAAGTCGAACCATTATAAACTGGGCACTGTCTGTAGTAATATTAGCCATACATGCTTATCATATATTTATCATATATGCAGCATTTTTGCCAATTTCCCTTTTTATTATAAACCAGTACTAATCCTTAGCTATCATATTGAAATTATTTTTCTCAGTGTATCATTTGTCTTTTAATTTTATTAACGTTGTGTGTTGATATTCAGAAGCTTTCATTTATGAAGTTATATTTAACGATAATTCCTTTTGTGGATTTTGTGTCATATTTAGAAAGTCCTTCTACATCCCCAAAGCTATGGACATATACACTTACGTTTTCTACTTCTTTTATGATCTTATATTTTACATTAAGCCATGTTTGTCTGAAGAATATGTCAAGGAGTGGCTAATGTTATTGCCATAATCTCAATATCAAGCTTAACAGCAATTGCTGGCCACTGAAGAATTCACTTTACACTAGGTAAAAGTTCTAGTATATGATTATGTAATATAAGACACAGGCTGAGTAGAGACACAGTATCTAATCCACATTCCCATACTGTCAAAAACGGTAATATTAATATGCTTGAAGGTTGAGCAGGTAAGTATGAGGGATATTGTTGTAACTGCTTGGAATGAAATACATGTCTGGGTGATGAAATGGCCATCATGCTGAGGCTGGCACTCTCTCAAATAATATTTGAGGGCCTACTATGAGCTTGTTGGGGATATAACAGTGAACAAGAGGCTTACTATTAAGGGGGTGGGCGTAAACAAATATTTTCAGATGAATTTCTTTAAAGAAAAGTAAGCTGGGAAGTGGATGTTGTTGGTGTTGGGTTGCTAAGTCGTGTCCAGCTCTTTGAGACCCCATGGACTGGAGCCCACGAGTCCCCCATCCATGAGATTTCCCCAGAAAGAAAACTGGAGTCAGTTGCCATTTCCTTCTCCAGGGGAATGTTCCTGACCCAGGGATGGAACATGTGTCTCCTGTGTCGGCAGGTAGATTCTTGGCCATTAAGCCACCAGGGAAGCCCAGTAAGGGCATGGGGGAAGTTGTAATTTCAGATAGGGTGGTTAGGGAAGTGTTTTCTGGGGAGATGACAATTGAGAAAAGGTTTGGGTGATGAGAGCAAAGATATGAAGAGGAAAATGCAAGCCTAAGTAAAGTTTTAGAGATGGGAACAAGTTTAGAGCACTGGAAGAATACTAAGAAAGCCAGTGTAGCTGGACTGTTACCTGAAAACACAGAAAACAGAAAAATGAGAAAAGAAACGAGATAACACCCTAAAACTGTGGTTGTTTTTCTTAACTGTGAAAACCAGAGTTGTTGCTTGCTAGCTCATACTGTACCTTCTTTCATGCATTACTATCTAAGAAAAGCCTTCCTTGGTGGTGGTGGTGGTGGTTTAGTCGCTAAGTCATGTCCGACTCTTGGCGACCCTGTGGACTGTAGCCCGCCAGGCTCCTCTGTCTATGGGATTTTCCAGGCAAGGATACTGGAGTGGATTGCCATTTCCTTCTCCAGGGGATCTTCTTGACCCAGGAATCGAACCCAGGTCTCCTGCGTTGCAAGCAGATTCTTTACCGACTGACCTACGAGGGAAGCCCATGTAGTTGTTTTTCTTAACTGTGAAAACGAGAGTTGTTGCTTGCTAGCTCATACTGTACCTTCTTTCATGCATTACTATCTAAGAAAGGCCTTCCTTAACCGCCCTTAGATTCCAACGTTATCAGATTTTCCCACCCTTTTACAAACACCGCCCCTTCTCAAGAAATTCAGAATTACCGTCTGAGAGAGGCCACCTCGGACCACTCTTTAAAACTGCAATTCCCATTTGCCGCCACCGGGCTCTCTCCCACCCACCTTCCCTCGCCTTATTTTTCTCCCTAGCATTTATCATTAATTTTATATACTATATATATAATTATTGTCCCTCCCCCCAAGAATATAAAGATACACAAGAACTGGGATTTTGGCTTTAATTTGCGCTGTATCCCCAAAATCTATACTAGTGTTTGACACCCACAGTTGGCATTCGATAAATGTATTCGAATAAAAGTAGGATGCTGTATTAACCGGTCCTGACTGTGTGAATCGACGTCAGGTGAGACTAATATCGCGTTTCTCACTCTCTGAAAAGGGCTTCCAGCAGTCATACGGTGACGTCCTCCAGTTTTCAAAATGGGAAAGGTTCTCACAGTTCTCAGAACGCGAATTTCTCGCCACAATTCAAAATGGCGGAGGAGGGTGGGGCCTGTCACATGGTGGGCGGCACAACAGCTTTCCTTTTCCAGGCCGCGGCCCGCCCTGCCGCGTCGTCAGCCGGCCACCTCCTCCTCTCACCGAGGGTTTTTCGAGGAATCGCCTGGGATTGGATAATCGGCTGGGAGTGGATAATCGGCTGCGGCTGCGGGGCCAGGACGCGGCATCATCACTTCCTGTTGTGGGCAGGCGTTTCCTGTCGCTGCTTGGTAACAATGGGGAAGATAATGGCTGCCTGAGCAACGTCTCCGAGCAGGCGCTGGACTAGAGGCGGGTCTCGACCAGCGACTCATCGGAGGCGGGCTTGAGAGCTGCGGCAGGGGAGGCGCGCAGGAGCCCCGGCGGCGGTGGCGGCGGCGGCGGCGGCCGAACCGACCGAGTCGGATCCCGACACCAAAACCGAGTAAGTGAAGCCTTGGGAAACGGATGGAGAGCGAGAGGAAGACAGCGAAGCCCCATCTGCTGCTTTCTCTCAAAATGGCCTGACTGGTGCATCGTGGTGGAGGCTCAGCGCCGCCTCCGGACCCCAGGCACCGGTTGCTGTGGGGGGCTCCGTGGCGTAGTCTCCGCTGCCATTTTAGTTGGGTGTATAGTCGACAGGCTTTTTGAAGAAGGGGAAGGAGGTAGGTAGTACTTCCTCTCCGTGGCCGCGCGAGCCGCAGCTGGGGCCCTCCAAAACCTTAAGAATTTGGGGGAGGCGATTTTCGAGTGTTGGCCTCAGGCATGAGAATCTTTGATCGTCTCAGGTTTTCTTCTCCCCAGTTCTCTGGAGACTTCCTTCTCCTCCTCCTCCTCCTCCCCCTTTCTTTTACATGGCGGGCTTGGGTTTAGGAAATGGGGAAAAAATCAGGCTGCTCTAAGTTAGATGCTGGGAACTCTTGGGCCTTTAGATTTCCCAGGATTTGCAAAACCCCATTTTGAGCCTTCTGCTTCTACAGGGCACTATCAATTAGGCGCCCCCTGAGGCCACGATGACATCTTCCCTGAGGATCTAAGACAAATGTGGTTTACTCCCTTGCTTGAATAACCCTGGCGTTTCCTTTGCCAGATACCACTGCACGGATTCCCCCCAAAAGGGAGGGAAAAGCCGTTGCGTGTTTGTTATTTTTCCCTGGCTGAGGGTGGGAATTGGGCCAAATGATTTTGAAGTTAATTTCCGTTCAATCCGTGCACAACCCAACCCCTCCCCCCTCAAAAAATGCCTTAGGGTCTCGGCTTCTGCGGGCGGTACCTGCCACGTACGCCATAGCTTTAGTAACTAGTATTAACCGGTTGGGCTTCTGCTTCCTGAATACTCCGTCCCTTTTTCCCTTATGCTGATTAATTTCAAGATGGAGGAGACAGCCACGTTCCTTCCCTAGACAGTTTCACCATACTTATTCCACAGGTTAGTCCGGGAATCTGAGGCCTAGCAGGCTTGTCTATTTAGGTCGTTCTTTCGTTTTGCAGAAAGAGGAAGCATTTATATTAGGTTGTCATTCAGTCATAGCAAGGCCCCACAATAATTATTTTTTTGCTGGAAATAAGGAGTCCGCATTTCCTGAATCAGAATTAACCGCAGTGGCTTTGGATGATTGAAAGGAGGAAGAAATAAACTACTATTAGTCATTTTTTAAAAAATTCTTGTCATTATTGAAGACAAAATACACTTATCACCCCATCAGGTATATTATGTCCCTCCTGTATGACTTGAGAGCAGGCAGGCACAGTTATCGCTGCCCCAGAATCAGTTTTCTAAGTTGTAGAAATAAAATATCCAGGAAGCCCAATCTAAATATTTTTTAAATTTTGTTTTAGGATACTCTTCTCTTACTGAAAAAGTGTTTTTCTTTAGCCTAAGATGTCCTGATGATTTTTCATACTTTAGTTCCTGCCTTAGGCTAGTGTAATGTACCGAGTAAGTTCTTGAAAGTAACTGTGAGAATCTGAAAATAATTACTGATCTGATGCGTAAAAGTCCATTTTAAGTAAGGTTATATTAAAAGGTAGATGGGTTGTCAGCCTTTAAAAGATATCTTCTATCTAACATATAAGATTGTTGGTTCCCTCTGACCTTCTTAGTCTCACCAAGTATCCTAATACTAATGTGGAATTAGGTTGATTATGGCGGGTGTGTATCTAAAATACATAGGATATGTAATTTTTAGGATGTGTCTGTTACAAAGAAAATGTCTATCTTATAAAAGAGGAAGAATAATGGATTCTTTTTTTTTCTAGAGCAGAGAGTGAAGAAAACTAAAATCCAGTTTATTGTATACAATACTATGTCATAAGTCAGGTAATTTTATTTTTTGTTGCGTCTCCTGATGATTTATGTGTAGAATGCATGTTTTAAAATATTTATTCTGTTTTGGGGGCCCTGTAATTGAATGGGCTTCTTTGATATATGTTAGTTGGTGTCGGGCGTTCTTAATGGTCAGAACGGGTGTTTTTCACTGGGAATTCAAAGGGTAGTGTTTCTGAGTAGCTGGAACCTCATTAGTGCTCTGTCAGTTTTCTTTTAAAATAATGTCTGAAATTTGCCAGTACCTGTATAGAACAGAAAGAACAAAATAGAAATTTGCTTCCTTTAATCACTGTTGGAATGGGATGAGTATAAATAAATAGTATTTAAATGTTTATTGAATAACTAAATGAACTAACAGTAGACTATATTACAGGAATATAATCTCAAGTTATTTTGTGTGACATTTGATATTTTTGCTTCAAGATCCGAGAAGTCATAATATATAATACTCTAATTGATATCAACCTCTTTCATCATCGTTGTTAAGATAACCACATAATTTATTGCCCTAGCTACGATGCTTTTAAGAAAAAAAGGAACATTATTTTCCTGGACAACAGGTGCAAACCAAGATTGTCCCATGCAAACTAGGATGGGTAATTAGCCTAAATTCATAATTAATTTGTATTGAATACTTATGTGTTAGGTCCTGTGCTTCACATGTGTGATTTTGTAATCCTTACAGCCAAGCTTCATGAGGATGTTACCTGTTTTACAGAGTGAGACTCAGAGGAGAGATTAGATAATTTGTTCTCTATTAAATAATTTGCTCAAAAAGCTAATAAGTGGTAGGAACCCCCATTTTAACCCAGGTCTGTCTGATGCCAAAATCAATAAACTTTTATGTCCTTAGAATTGTTATTAGATCAGAAATGCAAAAAAAAATGAAAGGTTGTAATAAAAAAAATCTATAGGTTAAGTTGCATCAAAAACTTCTGTTAACACTCAAAGGAAATTTGCTTTATGAAGCAAGTAAGACTTATCTAACGATTGCACTCTCTTTTTCAGTCTGTCAGGGTTCTTTGTTTCAGCTGTTACTGCCTGTAATATAATTTGATAAACAATTTAAAATTAGAAGTGGTTTTAAGAAGTAGCTTAATAATGAAGTGATATCTAGAAGTGTTAGGCTGGTTGGATATATTTTTCATGTTAGTGAACATGAGGCCTTATATACAGTAGATCAAATGGGACATTTGCATTTATCAAATTACAATGTGTGTATAAACATTTTGTAATACAGACATTTCCAAACCTTATAGCCCATTGATTTTTAAAAGTATCCAGTTTACATGATCCTTTGACATTTTGATACCCAGTGTAAGAAAGCAATAACACTTCTATTTTTTTTTTTCATTTTTTTGAAATAGAAGTTTCCCAGATAATAAAGCAGTTTATTTTAGAGGTAAAAATCTTGACAATCTTAAACAGTTTGGGAGTATATTTGTGAACTTGTGGTTTTGCTCCTGAAATAGATACTTGATGTTTTTGCTGTACATAGTCTTACATTTTGGGTTTCCCTGGTGGCTCAGTGGTAAAAAAAAAAAATCTGCCTGCCAGTGAAGGAGAAGTGGTTCAATGCCTGGGTCTGGAAGATCCCCTGGAGAAGGAAATGCCCACTCCAGTATTCTTGCCTTGGAAATCCCATGGACAGGGGATCCTGGCGGGCTGCAGTCCATGGGGTTGCAAAAGAGTCGGACATGTCTTAGAGACTGAACAACAAATTCTTGTATTTTAGTGCTTCAACTCAAGGGTTTAATTTCATTAGTCAAAATATCACATATATATGTTTGGAAGACTAGTATCTGTAGATAATGCATGTGTGTATATAGATTTGTGGACTTACTACAGTAATTTCACAGCAGCAGTTTGGACTGCTATTACAGTATTTATGTGATGATGAACATAATCCATTCTGTGGTGGGAAGGAGATATTTGTGTTCAGTGTTTTCAGATTTTTCTGAAATGAAAAATAGTCTTCTTTCCTCTTGCTCTACATTTGATTGTGTGAAGAAAGGGTTTAACTCGTAATTACATTTTTCATTTTGTATTGACCAAAGTTCCTGTTAGTGTCAGTTACATTTGAGGTCACCTTATCATTTATCCAAACTGGGACACTTTTAAGAGTGAAAGAAGGCCATATTAATAATCACTATAGGACAGCAGTTGTAGACTGCTACTCATATGGACAAACTGGGTATATATGGTCACCTTTGTCATCATTTCTCTGTAGGAGCACTGGTTCAGAAATCACAGTTGTCAATGTGTTTGGTTCTGTAACACAAAATTATTTTCCTCAGACAATATAGGAGTCATTTGTGTAGATGATATTTTTCAGTCACATGATTTTAAAATAGTTCATTTTTGGTGGGAAACTTATATCTTAAAAAATAGTACTTTATTTACTAACACCAGAATTGCCAGTAATCAATGACTTTTGCATTAAAACATTTTAAAAATAAGTGCATGAGCCTTTTGGGTTTTTGAGTAGAATTGAGTTAGTGTGCATAAGACCAAATTCTAATTTAGTGGCATAGCTTAATAGTAAAAGAACATGAACTGGGTAATCGAAGATTAAATTCCCTGTCTTAAGTACTTAAGTGAATCGAAATGTCATAATGGGTTCCTTTTTAAACTAACTTGTTCCTGTGAATTGGCAGCATTTGGCTTGGTCTCCATCCTTGGATTTGTTGACGTTCTTAATATTCTTTTGATTTAACTGTTTTAGAAGGTTGTTGTCATTAGAATTGTTTGTAAGCTGCACAATTCCTGCCTAGAGATTAAACACGTGCTGAATCCTTTTTTTTTCCTGATGTCCTTTTCAAGTGATAGAGAATACAAGAGACACTGTATTCAATGTCTCTTGAATTTTGCCATGCAGATACTTTATAATCTCATACTGCTCTAGTAGTATCAGCAGTGGCAGAAGTTTTAGTACCATCCTCCAATAGGCCAATAATGGAAATAAATTGTGTGGCTGGTGAGAGGTACTGTGCAGTAAGGCAGTGAAACATAAAGCCTACCCTATTTTTTAAAGAGGAATGCTTTGTATTTGTTTTTTAAAAATAAGATAGTCATAAAAAGAGAAGTGTACGAGTGAAGTAGCAGTGAGAAAAGCACAGCTTTTAAGCTTACATCCTAGTTATTCATGTTTCTTGACCTTTATTTTTCCAGCCTATATTGTAATGTGATGTGGGTTATATCATAGTCTGGATTCATAGAATTGGAAAGGTATCTTGTAGATAGTTTAATCCAGTACACTAATACTGATGGAGATCCTGAGATGCAAAAGGTTAAATAATTGGCCAAATTCACGTAGTTAATCTTACAGCCAAGACTAGAACCTAGTATCTTCTCTTTTTTCGTTTTCACAGAGCTGAATTCCACCCTGCTACTCAGTCAACCTTTGATTTGTTGGCTGCAAAAGCTGTAAAGTTTTAATCATTCTGTATAGGAAAAATTCCCAACACTTCTGGTAACTACATACACAATGGTATTTTATATCCAGACCTCAAATTCAGTAGTTCTTTGTGACTTGGCTTTTTTTGTTGTTTTTAACTATATTAAGTATTTTTCATTTTGATGATGGTATTATTGACCTGACATTTTCTTTATACACAAGGCTTGCCTGTCATTAATTCTCATATGCTCTACGAGGTTCTTAATGAAGAAAGAAACTCTGTTGCAAACAGAAAACAGAATAATGCCTGCCCTTTTTTCAGTATGACACATTTTTATGTTGATACCTATGATTTTTTTTTTTTGGTGTGTTGTACTTTAGGACACTATTGAATTTTGAAGCTTGTTTGAACACATCCAAAAGGTGACAATGCCCAAGATAACTTCAGTAGTTGGTTGACATTAGGTTATCTTGATTCCTCCCTCCTGTACTTCCTGATTTTTAAAAGAAGTGATTTCTTCCAGACTTAATGGATGTGGTCTATTTTAAAATTGATACCCCTACAACCTTTTGAATTTCAGAATTCATTTTTTTATGTCGTTTTTTTAACTCTATATTTTGGTGCCTTAAATCTTAATTGATGGAGTATGTCCATTGAATATAGTATGTGTGCTTACATTTAGCACCAGGTCTCCTGACCCATTAATACTGAACAGTATGTTTTAAGTGACTTTTTGCCCTAACAAAACAAAAATACATGTTTTAAAGATTACTGTACGTGGGTTAGGAGAATTAAATACTTATAGCAGTGGTCAGAAACGTGCATAATTTATATTAATATATGATAATTACTATAGAAGAATTGAAATCACTAAAAATGCTTTAAAATTCTCAAGGTGAATAAAATCTGCTTTAAACACCCTAATTATAGAATAAATCTCAAGTTTGGTTTTCTTGCTGGCTTTTCCTCCCCAGAATTAAATTTACCTGACACAGTCATACAGTTACTGACCAGATGAGTAGTTTTTGAAATGACTGGGCAAATTTTCTAATTTGGCTACTTACTTTCCAGGACTGGATTTGGCTGTATTGGCACACAGTACCCTGAAAGAAATAAGGTTAATAACCTATGCTATGCATCTGAGGGGCAACTGTATTTAAAACAAAAATACTAAAAGTTGACTTGTTTAAAAAGAAGCCCTGCTGGGTTCATACTGCTTATAAAAGATATTTTGTCCTTTTGGAAGTTTTCATACCAGAAGTGAACATGAGCTAAGTGAAAGTAATGAAGTTGCTCAGTCATGTCCAACTCTTTGTGACCCTATGGACTGCAGCCTGCCAGGCTCCTCTGTCCATGCCTCAGGCAAGAATACTGGATAGGGTTGCCATTTCCTTCTCCAGAGGATCTTCCCAACCTAGGGATCGAACCCGGGTCTCCCACATTGCAGAGACTCTTTGCCACCAGGGAAACCCCAAACATCAACTAAAAAGCTGATAGTGAGGTTGAATACATTGGACATGCCTGTTAGGATTGAAGGAATGTATTTTTAAGGTATATGGTCTTAGGATATATTGGGATGCAGTTGACCATTTATTGAAAAGTTGACTGGATTTGGAATCAGGAGACCTGGATTTAATTGCTGGCTCTTTCCATTGACTAGCCTCATTGCCTTTGGTAAATGACTTCCTCTCTCTGTGCTTCTGTTTCCTATCTGTAAAATAGAGTTTGTGATTCCTACTTCATAGAATTGTTGGAAGGCTTAAATGAAATATAGGTGAAAGGGCTGTATGAAAAGGGCAATGGATATTACTTTTAACTAGGAAGAGACCTAAGTGATTTAAGAACAGTTACACATTTTTTCTCTTATGTTTTATTGGTTAAGTTTTCCATTAAAATATTTAAGTTTAAAATTGACTGATGATAACCGTCTATTTAATCCAAAATTTCTGACTGTGCACATGAATATTATAACTCAGTATAAGGTAACTGAATGAAAAGATTTAAAATTTTCTCATTTATGATGATAGAAGGAGCCCAGGGGGTATGGGGATTCTTTTTTTCTCATACCACAGAGTAGAATCTAGAGACCCATTTTATTAACATGATCTTTTCACACCAAAATGGAGAGAGATCTGTATTTGATCATTTGAACTGCAGTCTCCTGACATCTTTGGCATGTTTTAACTTTCCGAACTTGTGATTTAGAATTATTACATTTTTTCATTTTTTTTTACTGCTTAGGTAGTGAAGGCACTGCTTAAAATGAGACCAGACTCACTGGGTGTATGTTCGTAAGATGATTTTACAAGGCATTTGAAGGCATTGCTTACATTCAGGATTTCCTTTTTTTTTTTTTTCCAAAATGTAATTAACTTCTAGTCCAGTGGACCTTGGCAGGTGTTAAAGCTGTAACTCTCTAAAGCTGTAACATCTGTCTTGCCAGTGCTGGAATCTCTTGACTTCCACTCCCAACCCAGGCAAATGCAGAATAAAGCAGAAAGAATGAATGCTTTGGGCAAAAGTAGGGAACCACGTAGGCTTTTTCTCTCCCTGTGCCTTAATCAACTGCAAGAAACGAACAGCATTTTAAATGGAAATCTATACCTTAGCAAAAAACATGGTGTGTTCTGTTTAATGAAGCCTTGCCAGTTTGATTGCAATTTTGAAATAAATGAGTGTGTTGCAAGGATGCCATGTAGGGAAAATAATTTCCTTTATTTTCTCTGGTGTAGGCAGGGGGAAGGGAGAGCAGCATGTTACTATGGAAGTAATAGTAATTTGGATTTGTTTACATGTTACTTTGTGTGTCTCATTGTTAAAATTTCGAATTGAAAAATAAACTAAAATAAAAATCCCTCTTGAATAGAATAACCCAACTTCTAAACTCATCAGGCAGGAGCTATTTAGGATTTAGCAGTCTCCAAAATCACAGTGTTGAGAGGGTTTTAAATAGAGGTATGGTGTTTTTTTTTTTTTTTGGTCTCTAGTTTCCATGTAGGAAATATTAGAATTTTTAGGTCAAGAGTGAACTTGAAGATTGGTGATTGTAATTAAGAATCATCTATTCCATGTGTTTTTGTAGAGTATTCACCATTATCTTCCCTAGTGGCTCAGATGGTAAAGAGAGTGTTTGCAATGCAGGAGACCCAGGTTTGATCCCTGGGTGCGGAAGATCCCCTGGAGAAGGGAATGGCAACCCACTCCAGTATTCTTGCCTGGAAAATCCCGTGGATGGAGGAGCCTGACGGGCCCCAATCCATGGGGTCACAGAGAGTCGGATATGACTGAGTGACTAACACTCACCTCACCCTCACCATTATTATTTTACTTTTGAAAAGCATAAAGGGGATTCATAAATAGTGGGTTTATAGAGCAGAAACAATATATTGGGAACACTTTAGAGCTGTTTCCGTATGTGGAGTTTCTCTACCTTACGAACAAATTCTTTAAAGCTGCATGCATTGTCCGATATGGTAACCTCTAAGCACATGTGGCTACTGGACACTTGAAATGTCATTAATTAACTGGAACTGAACTTTTACTTTTCTTTCATTTTAATTACGCTAAATAAACAATGTAAATTTTTTCCATTAAACATGACTTTTGTTTCATTAGGACCATATTTCACTTTAACCATTGAAAATTTAGCATCCAATTTGAGATGTGCTGTAAGTATAAAATAACATACCAAATTTCTGAGACTTAGAATTTTAAAAAAGAATATAATACATCTCAATAATTTTTATATTGATAATATGTTGAAATGATCTTTTGGACCTGTTGGGTAAATAAGATATTAATAAAATTAGTATTTCAAAAATATAAAAGACCTTGTGAGGCAGGAAGTGACACTAGTGGCACAGGCAAATGCTGTGTGCAGAGACAGTTGAAAATAATTGCTACCTGAGGTAGTCAGTCATAGCTTCTTAGGTGGTAAGATTTCATTGAACCTTGAGGGGTGAGTGAAATGGGGAGAGACTAAATGGAGGGCTGAAGGGAGAGTATTAGAAGTGTGAAGGTAGTAAAGTACAAGATGTGTTGGAGGGAAAGGATGGGGCAATATAAAGTGGATTGGTCTTGTTAAGAAAATGTTATAACAAAATTGTGTCACTGGGAATATGTGGCTTAGTATGACCCTAGACCCAGAATAAGGAAACCGAGGGACTGTCTATCCTTAATGACATTTTAGTCCAAAGGGTCTTTTGAAATCAGTCTGTTCAAGCTCCTACCTAATATCTAGCCTCTACTTGAATACTTCCAGAAATTGGTAGTAGCTTACTTCAAGAGACGGGTTGCATCTCTACTTTTGGACAGTCTTTATTTGTTTCACTATTAAAAGACAAGAATTATTTGCTTCATATTTTTTCCAACTCTAGGCTCTAATTTGACCCTGTGGTTTGCTCTCTTATATGTTATAACTCCAAATATTTGAAGGTGGTAATCGTGTCCATTTTTAGTGTTGTCTTTGGGCATTTTCAAGTAATTCAGCCATTTATTTTATGGTATTCCCTGGCTTCTCACCATCTTAGTCACTCTAGATATTTTCTCGTGTTTGTCAGTGTCCTTTTGGATATATTTTTAATGTTTCAAATACTCCACATATAGTCTGAACAGCAAGTAGCATTGACACTACTACCTATTTTTATCTGAATACTGTGACCTAGGAAAGATTTGTCAACCTGTGACTCCAAGGTTTCTTAACGG
This sequence comes from Bos indicus x Bos taurus, assembly GCF_003369695.1. Classification (NCBI taxonomy): domain Eukaryota; kingdom Metazoa; phylum Chordata; class Mammalia; order Artiodactyla; family Bovidae; genus Bos; species Bos indicus x Bos taurus. Next base: position 67,885,968 of record NC_040105.1, on the reverse strand, counting down.
TCAAGTGAAACATGCTTTTAACTGAGCTTTTGTTGACTAAAAACTTCAGGTCATCTTCATATTGCCAGGACAGGTCTCCCTGTCCCCATCAGCTTGATAACCCTTAAAGTGTTTAAAGTAGCACATTTACCATCATTTTTGTTGATTTCCACTCATTCTCACAGCCCACTGAGAATTCAGGATTTGTTTTTTTATTATATACATCTTTATTACCAACTGCCAGCATTGAGTTGTCTATAGATTTGGCTGGCATGTCTTTGACTTGGTTCTTTTCAAAATGCTTAAGACTGGGCTCTTTGCAGGTTAACATTGCTCCATAATCTTTTGAGAGTGGTATTCAGAAACTGTGAATCTGTTAAATTGTATTGTCATCAAGCTCCTTGCTACTCAAACTGATTCTAGGATTAGCAGCATCAGCATTACGTTAAGGCTTATTTAAAATGCATGCTCTCAGGCCTCACCCCCAACCTACTGAATCAGAACCTGTATTTTTACAAGATTTCCAGGTGGTTCGTTTGTATGTTGGAAGTTTGAGAAGCATGGATCTAGCCTATATTTCTCCATAAAATAGGATGCAAAAACTTTTCAGACTCTGGACAAAAACCAAGCCAGGCGTTTCAGCAGTATTATCCTGATGCCTCTATCAAAAGTTTCTCAACCCTGACTGTGCAGTGGAATTACCTGTGGAATTTTTAAAATGTCGCTGTCTGATTGGCCCCAGAGAAAGCTCCTCAGGTGATTTTAATGTGAGAATCTTGTAAAGCAAGTTCTGTGTGAAAGAAGACTATGTAATGCAAATGAGGTTAATTTGACAGTGAATTCCACTTGTGAACATGTTTTTCTACATGTTTGCAATATATCTGATAGTCTATAGCAGAATTCCATGCGCTCCCCCTCCCCAGGTTTTGTGCCAGATTTTGCTGTGTTAAAGTTTATAGACGTCACTTTCTTTGCAGATTAAGATCATCTGGTATCCCCTGTTCTCTGATTTCTCAAAGACTGGAAATTTTGCAGTTTGGATTTTGTTTTGTTTTTTTGAGAAACTTGGTTTTTTCCACTACTTTCAGTTGGAAGATGATTCTCCTTGCTGTATAAGATAGAAGTTGAGTGCCTCTACCTACCATCTTCTATTAATATACCATCTGTATCAGAGGCTTAGTGAAAGATCTCATTCTTATTTCAGATTTGTTTTTCAAAGCCATTTAAAAGCTCTTTCCCATACTTTTGAAAGTTTCTGTTCCTTGTGGGCTTTAACCTCTGACGCTATTTTTAAGGCTTTGTGCCATTCTTGTAACAGTCCTTGGTATGTGATTTTTCTGTTATCTTTGGTTCCTGTCCTTCAAATGTCAGAACTTATCAGAAATTTTTGCCTTCTTTGAAAGCTTTGCATTCTTAAAGCCTTTCAACCCTACTGAGCTTTCAGTTTTTAGAAATTTTCAGAACTATTTATTAATCAATTCCTTCATAAGTGGAATTGATCCTTTCATGTTACTACTATTCAGAATATTAACTGCTTAATATTAGCCTAGTGTGATTTTCTTTGGTTTGGGAAATTATGGCTGGACTTTCTTTGTGCTTTTCTGTATTTTTTTTTAATTAACTGTGTGCTATTTATTACCAATACTAAGTTGTAGAAAATTTTGGCTTGTTTTTTTTCATTGCCTGGTCCATATAACGTTAATGGGTGTTTTATTTAACCTATTGACTTCTAGTCTTATAGTTTCAAGTTATTTAAAAAACAGCATCTTTCAGAAATTTATATAGTTTAGTCTTACCAAAATTAAGAAATCTTAGTTATGAAATTAGGAAACTCCAAAAAATATTAAGGTCTTTCTCCCTTTCCCTTTCCTTGAGATAATTCATCTTGTTTGTTTAAAGAATGATAGACTAGTTCTAAGAATAATGATCTAAGAAAAACAGTGGAGAGCCAGATGTGCCCATGTATAGACTAAAATTTGTTTAGACTCATCAGATAGGTAGACAGTCTTCTTTGTTTTTTTAATATCTGAAAGATGGCTTGTTTTTATTTTTCTCTAGTATTGACATAAACATCCAGATACTTCGTGTTTTGTGTGTGGGATTAAATCGTAGTACCAACATAGATTACTACTTTTCCATAAATCAGATTTTCACATGTTTCTGAGTTAACTTTTGTCATTGTGAACTTGAGTCAATCTGGGGTTGGAAGGAAAAGAATATACTATATATTTCCTAGGGCTGTACAAATAGTGAGTGAGAATTAAGTTTTGGCTAGTTTTATGTACTATCCAGAGTAGGGGTTGACAAACTTTTTCTGTAAAAGGCCAGATAGTAATTTTTTTTTCACTTTGCTAATTAGAATTGAACATATTACGTAGTTATTTATATAAAAACAGAGAAGCCAAATTTCCACAAAGTTTCTCTTGATGTAATAATAAATGAGTACAGTGTTTTATAATACAGGTCTACTAATGAGAAGAATGGTATTCCTTTTGGTAGGATAACATTTTGCTAAATTGGGGCTAAACATTCTTTATCATCAGAATCATTTGCAGATGTCCATTTAGTGTTTTCTGATTTGAAATGAGATTTTACATATTTCGTCGTTGAAAATACCTTCACACATTAAGTACGCTGTCTAATCAATATACAAACATATAATTTTAATTGTAAATTTGCCTGACTCAATATATTTTTGCTCTATGCATATTTTTTTTTAACCACCATTTCAGTTGTAACACATCTTCACAGATTCCACCTCAGGTTGTGCTGAATTAGTGTTTCTCAGCTTCTTTGAAAATGATATCACCTGTAGTTAGTTGTTCCATGCAAACTATTCATAGAGACTACTGCTTTAGTCACTTCAAACTCCTCAAATAACTTGACTCCTTGAATAAGCAACTGAATAGTATCAGTTATATTTGTCAACTCCTCAAGAACCAAAGGGAACTACTCATTTGCTTCCTTGTTTTTCACTTGATGATTGATATATCCCAGTATTGTCATTTTTTGAGCACCTGTTCTCATTAAAAGGCTAATAATCTTAAACCAGTTAATTTTCTGTGGACTATTTGTTTAGCTTCTGCAGTCAAATGCAATTTAGTTAACACAGCATTGATAAATGTCTTTCCTTGCTTAGCCAACAAATGAGCCACTTAGAAACTTACTCTGGTTGAAGCTTCATTTTTTATTTTTATGAGGAAATATTTTGTGATATTTGTTTTAAATTTTCTAGTTTTTCAGACCATAGCTTTCCTGTGAATTGGAAATACTATGATGAGTGCTTAGTCTAATAATATTAATGTATATTTTATTATTTTAGCACAGTTTCAGTGTCATTGCATTATAAATAAAATATTTGCCATCTACTCTAATAAAATAATCCATACTCCACTGTGCCTTTAGAGATGGTATTCAGTGTTCATCAAGTTTTACTGGAATACAGCTGTACACATTCATTTACATATTGTCTGTGGGCTGCTTTCTTCCTATAATGGCAGAGTTGAGTAGTTGTGACAGAGACTATGTGGCACCGTCACTGCTTTGCACTGGTGGTCTGTGCACTGCAAGTCACGGTGATGCAATTATAACTTTACAGCATTTCAAGTGCCATGCTCATACTGTAACATTTTTCTAAATTACCAGTGCACACTCATCGTATTAAATGGAGAAAGTGGGCTTGACCATTAGCATTTTTAGAACTTCTGTTCTACATGGCATATCTCTGTGAGAGGCAGTAGAGCATAGAGAAACCTGAATTCAGATTGTCCGGGTTCAGCTTCTGGCCCTGTCACTTGTTAGTTGTGTAACCCTGATCAAGTTATATAACCTCTCTATACTTTAGTTTCTTCATCTGTAAAAAGGAATAACAACAACAACAGTGTTTGTGCACAGTGTCATTGTGAGGACTAAAAAACAAAAGCAATTATAGTGCCAAGAATTCAGTGAGCTGCTTGGGTCTAACCTTGTTGAATACACACCGTTCAATTCTTGCTACACTGCTGAATTCTTACCTGTATTTCTCTAACCAAACTTTTCTCTGGACAGGTAGCTAAGAATTTATTTATTGGATCTCATATAATTTTCACACATCACAAAATATTCTCTTAGAAAAACATTTAAAAGTGTAATAATCATTCTTAGATCTCAAGGAAAAAAATAGTCACCAGGGCTAAGTTTGGTCCATGGGCCATGGTTTGCCAACCCCTGACCTAGTCTTTTCCTAGTATGACAGTGCTTTTCAGTGTTTGTATTAGGAAGTTTCCATTCATAGGGGTCTTAAAATTCATGTCTCAAACTGAATTCTGGATTTTCACATAATTAAAACTGTTATATAGAAGATATACTGACTTTTGTTTTCAAGAGTGATCTCCTTTCTCCTTTTAGATAATTTTCCACTTGTTCATCAAGATGGAAAGCTCAGATTGTAACGATAAAGGAAGTGGTGATCAGTCTGCAGCACAGCGCAGAAGTCAGATGGACCGATTGGATCGGGAAGAAGCTTTCTATCAATTTGTAAATAACCTCAGTGAAGAAGATTATAGGCTTATGAGGGATAACAATTTGCTAGGCACCCCAGGTATGCAATGTGTAGTTTAAAGATTTACATATATATAAATTGCTGGTCTTTAAAAAAACAACTGTTTTTTTAAAAAAATGTTTTGTTTACCATTGTGAAGTATGATTTTAATACCAGGGATAGAGAATGAAATTTACTGCTGTACTTGCTACTTGATTTTGTTCACTCATATTTGCAATTATCCTATGTCAGGATTTATAGCAAGGAATTATATTATGAGTTTATAGTAAGCTGAATTGAAAAGAGTGGAGCTGAACAATCTTTTTGTTATTTATCTTTATTTAACTACTAGACAGTGGTCTGGAAGAGCTAATAGGAACTTTGGTTCTTAGGACAGACTTAACTCTGTTTTGTCATCTCTCATTCTCTGAATATGTCCCAATCATAATCAACCAGAGCTAGCCTTGGGTGAAATAGTCAGTTATTCAGAAATTTGTGCTTGGTTATTCTTTTTTGCCTCATTAGGTCCCACTTGATTCTAGTTAAAATTCATTATATCACTTCCTCCTCATTTCTGTTTAATTCTATTAACGTTTGAGCAGTTGCTTAAATTTTAAAAGGTAAGGTGTTAGCATGGTTATTATATTAACAAATCATCTCACTCACTCTGAGTTTCTTTGTCTTAAATGCAGATAATATCTGTCTCCCAGAGTTGCATTTTTAAAGAATGAGATATTGTATGCAAAAGCATATTGTAAACTGGAAAGGAATACAAATAAATATAAGTTGTAATGTCATGCTCTCAAATAGGTGAATTTTACTCAGGTTCCTACTCTTCGGTTGTCATCTCAGATGGATAAGTCATTGGATTTTATTTATAACTTCGCAAACATTTTAAACTGTTTTCAGGTGAAAGTACTGAGGAAGAGTTGCTGAGGAGACTACAACAAATTAAAGAGGGCCCACCACCACAAAACTCAGATGAAAATAGAGGTAAGTTTTTCTTGGGAGAGGGGTGTAAAGGATGAAATGGATAAGGAGCTTCCTAATGATAAATGTCAGCCAAAGATAATCCAAATCAGTAGCACAAATTAATTTGGTGTTAAGTAACTGCTCATAAAAAGAACTGGCATTTTCTTGATATTTGGTGAGAATGTTAACTTTTTTTTTCCCTGTTTCACCTGTGGGATTTTTTTGAGTGTTAATTGGGATATAGGAATTATATATAATGTGATCTTAAATGTGTCTTAAATGTGATCATTTTTCTTGATTTTCCACCTTCATTGAAATTTCCCTGTACCCACTGAATTATTCCTTCCTTATAAACCTGATTTCCTTACCAGCAGAAAGGTTGCATTCTCTAATCCTGTGCTTCTCACTGGGGTATAATGTCTGGAGACATTTTTGGTTGGGAGTTTGCTGTTTGCTCTAGTGGGTGGAGGTAAGGGATGCTGCTAAACATCCTAAAATGCACAGCACAGCCCCCACAACAATGAATTATTTGGCTCAAAATGTAAATAGTTGCACTGTTAAGAAATCTTGTTCTTCCCTCAGGTCTGGTGTTTCTCCTTCAGTGTGAAATATGATAACAGGTTGTTGAATGTGCTGTATATGTACTGTGCTAGGTTCAGACTCTTTACTTGTTCTGATCTCTGATTTCATGTTAATTTAAAATCTTGGTAACATGAAGAAGTAACCTATAAATCTTGTTTATATTTTTGCAATGTCTAAAGCAGTCCTGTAGTTTTTAAATGTCCTGTATTATCCAAGGCACTTAAGTCAAGAGCCCAAAGAAATGTTGTAGACTAATAAAAATCTAACCCAAAAAATGTAATTTGAACTAAAATACTAGCCCTGTACCTTAACTGGTGTTTTACCTTATTTGATTATGTTAATGTTTTGACAGTGGACTGAAAAATGTCTTCTGACAGTCCCCAGTGGTACACTAGGCTCTGTATACAATGCTAAAAATAGACTTCTTCCCAATTCCCTTTTTTGAAAAATGCTTTAAATTTCTCTAGAATTAGCCTGCTGTTTTAAAATGGAATTGAAAGTTTCCTGCTTTTACTTGCCAATCAGTGCAGTATAGTTTAAAAAAAATCTGTAAATTGAAATTTGTTCAGAATGTTTTTCTGTTAATAATATGAAGTTTCAGAGTATGATTTCTTATTTTTAATAGTTCCTTTTCACCCCTCCCTTTTTAAAAAACAGGTGGAGACTCTTCAGATGATGTATCTAATGGTGACTCTATAATAGACTGGCTTAACTCAGTCAGACAAACTGGAAATACGACAAGAAGTGGGCAAAGAGGAAACCAATCTTGGAGAGCAGTGAGCCGGACTAATCCAAACAGTGGTGATTTCAGATTCAGTTTAGAGATCAATGTTAACCGTAATAATGGGAGCCAAAATCCAGAGAACGAAAATGAACCATCTGCAAGACGTTCTAGTGGAGAAAGTATGGACAACAACAGCCAAAGACAAATGGAAAATCCACGATCTGAAACAACATCTGCAAGGCCACCCAGATCAGAACGAAATTCAACTGAAGCATTAACAGGAGAAGCCCCACCTACCAGAGGTCAGAGAAGGGCAAGAAGTAGGAGCCCAGACCATCGGAGAACCCGAGCAAGAGCTGAAAGAAGTAGATCACCTCTACATCCAATGAGTGAAATTCCACGAAGATCTCATCATAGTATCTCATCTCAGACTTTTGAGCATCCTTTGGTAAATGAGACTGAAGGAAGTTCTAGAACCCGGCACCACGTGACATTAAGACAGCAAATAAGTGGACCTGACTTACTAACTAGAGGTCTTTTTGCAGCTTCTGGAACAAGAAATGCCTCACAAGGAGCAGGATCTTCAGACACAACTGGCAATGGTGAATCTACAGGATCAGGCCAGAGACCTCCAACCATAGTCCTTGATCTTCAAGTAAGAAGAGTTCGTCCTGGAGAATATCGGCAGAGAGATAGCATAGCTAGCAGAACTCGGTCAAGGTCTCAGACACCAAACAACACCGTCACTTATGAAAGTGAACGAGGAGGTTTTAGGCGTACGTTTTCACGTTCTGAGCGAGCAGGTGTGAGAACCTATGTCAGTACCATCAGAATTCCAATTCGTAGAATCTTAAATACTGGTTTAAGTGAGACTACATCTGTTGCAATTCAGACCATGTTAAGGCAGATAATGACAGGTTTTGGTGAGTTAAGCTACTTTATGTACAGTGATAGTGATTCAGAGCCTAGTGGCTCAGTCTCGAGTCGAAATATGGAAAGGTCAGAGTCACGGAATGGAAGAGGGGGTTCTGGTGGTAGTAGCAGTTCTGGTTCAAGTTCCAGTTCGAGTCCTAGTTCCAGTTCCAATGGTGAAAGTTCAGAGACTAGCTCAGAGGTATTTGAAGGCAGTAATGAAGGAAGCTCATCATCAGGCTCATCAGGTGCCAGGCGAGAGGGTCGACACAGGGCCCCAGTAACATTTGATGAAAGTGGCTCTCTGCCCTTCCTTAGTCTCGCTCAGTTTTTCCTCTTAAATGAGGATGATGATGACCAACCTAGAGGACTCACCAAAGAACAGATTGACAACTTGGCAATGAGAAGTTTTGGTGAAAACGATGCATTAAAAACCTGTAGTGTTTGCATTACAGAATACACAGAAGGCAACAAACTTCGTAAACTACCTTGTTCCCATGAGTACCATGTCCACTGCATCGATCGCTGGTTATCTGAGAATTCTACTTGTCCTATTTGTCGCAGAGCAGTCTTAGCTTCTGGTAACAGAGAAAGTATTGTGTGATTAAGGTCTGAACTCTCAGCTATGTATCTGGTATAGTGATGGGCAAACAGGAATCACTTGCTTTCTGTCCACTTTTTGAGTGGTGCTTAAATGTAAAGTAGCAACCAGAATTGAGTCATTGCTTTCTGAATGAGTCATTGTCCTTTCTCTAATTTCTGTTCCCAAAAAAAGGAAATATTTAAAAAGCAACATGTTAGGACGTAAAAATCTGACTTCAGTATCAGTAATTGTTATTACTGATGATTTATCATGTATTGTCAGTTTCTCCTTTGTTATCTTAAAAGGTCTGCCTTAGCAATGACTCTTACCTGTTTTCATATTGATCTTTAAAGTTTCATATGCCATAGGAAAGAGGGGTGAAGGAAATTCCCAGTTTAGACTCAGTTACAGTACATGTTTCCTAAGTGACTGCTTAAAGCTATACCGTTCCCAGTTATTAGTTGGCACACATTCAGCTACATTCTGAATATCATTTGTTCACCTTTCAGACAAGGTGATATTGGACTTATCAGTGTAAATAACACTAAGATTAGGATCTTCTAAGTGTATAACTGTCTTCTAAGCCCATCACTGTGGCACACTGTAGAGTGAGCTTATAGTTTAATTGAGATATTTATCTTGTGGAAATATAAAAAAAAAAGCCTATGCTTGTGTAAGTGAAAAATCACATTCATTTGTTTAAAAATGTAAAGCTATTTTGTAGAGGCTCAGTACTTTTTCCAATGCACTGTTGTATTAATGCATTAAAAATTGTAAAGTACCATGCTTAGAAATGAAAAAACTGCTTTTTGTGAGCCAACATAGTAAAAAAAAAAAGAAAACACACCAAACAAAGTACAAAGCTGCTTTTGTAAGTGTGTAGATGTAAGAGCAGAACATATCTATAATATTTAATGTATGTGAACAGCTACTGTGACCTGCAAAGGAAAGGACAGAGTATGGATTTAGGCAGGAAATGAAAGAGGGAGTATAGAGAAAACTGCTTGGAAGAACTTAAACTTTTCATGAAGACAGTAATTCCACAGATCCTTGGCACAGTATTCTACTTGAGCAGATGAAGCAAATTTGGCAGAGTTTTGGTTTAAGAAAAACAAACCACTACCCCCTAGCACAAGTTACATTGATGTTTTTGCAAGTTTGCTTCTCAAAAAAAAAAAATGGAGGAAAGAGACTGTAAACCACTTATTTAGCATAAGAAGTGAAGTTGGCACAGATGAGTATACTAGTAGGAAAGTCTCAAATTTGCATTGTTTTTGGTATTTGTTATTCAAGGTACCAGTGCACACTTGTTACTATCTCTAATACAGACCTAATATCTCATATCTAAAGACAAGATGAAGAACTAAGGGAGTTTTATTTTTTGTGGAAAGTGAGTCGTGTTGGGTTATTTGAAATTCAGATTTTAATTGTGCTGCCCATATTTGAAGATGAGAAGGCTGACTCACAATCTATGGGATATGCACTTTATGTTGTTTCCTTAGCTTTGTGAAGAACCCCAGTACTCTTGCCGACTTTCTTTTGAGGCTGGTTGGGGTTAGGATTAGTCTCACTGTGGAGGACTGTCTTTTTCTGGGAAACGCTAGTGGGCCCAAAGAGGGATTGAACACATCCTTGGCTCTTAACAAAGTGAGCTGATACCCAGGTATATGTAGTCAGATGCTCTACACAATAAATAAGTCTGCTTTAGGAATTATCTGGCTACCTTAAGTGTTACCAACTCAGCTGTAAAGATTATTTCAAAGCTCATTCTTTTATATTTTCCTCTGGCTTTCAATCCTACCTAAGTATCAAGGAAATTGTAAATATGGTAGTTGTTTACTAAGGATATGTACTGCTCTTGCAAGAAAATAATGTCCAAACAAAGCTTCACTTATTTTTTTTTAATATAAGCAGATTTTACTGTTTATGGCGCTTATGTAATACATTTTATCTTTCTAAAAAAATTGTCCATGTAAAAGTCAGGATTTGTTTATATTTGTGAGCCTCCTTGTATCCTTTACTAAGGGTGTAATCTACAGTTTTCAGATCTGCAGGGTAGTCCTGATTGGCTAAAAACAAACTCATTTTCCTCTTGGTATAAAATGTCCCATTATAATAGGGGTGTTCATTTTAAATAGTTTAAAAACAACTGCATCACATTCTAAGCATAAAAGAAAGTTATTAACAGGTACCTTCCTAACCTCCCAAGATGTATTATTACTCATTTGTGAAGTATTAAGAGGTAACTCATGCAGAATGCTGGTTATGAATGTAGATACTGAAGCTATTCATAAACACTGGAAATAGAATTTTAAGTTTTTAGCCTTCAATGCACATATTGGACATGTGCATGTGAAAACCTTTTTCAATAGCACTCATTAATTTCCATTGGACTGTGTAGAATGGATACAAATATTTTAGTGGAATTTGCTACTTGATTATTTTTTTTTGCAAGGTCCATGACCAATATGTACTTACTAGTATGGACATTGAAGACAAGGTCATTTGTAGGTGTCAGATGTACAATGGAGAACAAAAATCTTTTTTCCCACCTGCATCCAAACAACTGTTCTCTTGAGGGAGCATTTTCTTGCAAAAGACTTTACATTTCATTTTGTACCTTTGCACTTTTTCTTTATTACAGAAAGGTTCTGTCTTGAGGACCTAGTTTGAACTTCATGCAATAATAGGAACAAGAAAAAACAATGTTGGGGCATTACATTGTTCAAAGCATAGGGAAAAAGTACTAAAAATGAAATTTCTTGATTATTTCAGATTATTTTAAAAAACTCATTTACTAGTCTGAAACGTTTGAGGTGTTTAACTGCAAGCAGCTGACGTGATTGAGATTTATTAGTACTAAAAACAAAATTGAACAAGTTAGCTTTAAAGTTTGCAGACTTTAGCAACACTAGAAGATCAACCAAATTGTTAATTTGGAATATTTGCTCTAAAAAGAGCACATTAGTTATACCTTAGTGGTGGTAATGGAGGGTGGGGATTGAGAAAAGTGTTCATGTTAGTGTTGGAGTATAAGTAATCAATTGTATAAACAATTACAAAAAAACATTTAGCACCAGGATTGTGTGTGTGTGTATACATGAAATCTCTAAAAACATGATCGTGGGAGTTCATCCAAAATTTAAGGTTAGGAAACTGTTACAAGTGTTACCTCAAGTAATCCCCGCCCCCCGCCCCCTGCCAAAAACATGTTCTTTCCCTGCCAAGTATTCTCTCCTAATGTCAATGTCTCAAATTATTTTTATGAAGGGTTATCACTTAATATGCTTTGTATTTAATCACCTGCTTCTCAGATGTCCATGACATGAAATGGGGCAGCATCAGCCCTAACTTTTCAGCAGTTCTCAAAATACCCACATAATAGGAAAGTGAATGTTGCAAAATGCTTTTTTTAAAAGCCATTTTTACAGCTTGGTAGAATGCAGTGGCACCTTGTGGTTGTTTTTGATACTTTCAAAGATGGAGGATATTTTTATTCCCCCCTTTACTCCACCCCTTTTCTTTGCTGTTTGTGAAAAAGAAATATTTGTAATCTGCCTTATTTGAGTTTTTAAGTTTTACTGGCTTCCCTGTCAAATATATTACCAATACTAAATACATAGAAGCCACATTTGCAGGCACTTTTGTCTTATAATACTGTGCTGATTGCTACTTACTAAAGTATACTGTACCTTAGTAATGCAAGAGATTGATAAGGCACATGTTCAAATGTCAGGCATTTATTTTCCCTTAATATAATTCTTTAGTATGTGTAATATTCAATAATGGCTTCCCTGGTAGCTCTGTTGATAAAGAATCCGCCTGCAATGCAGGAGACCCAGGTTTGATCCCTGGATGGGGAAGATCCTTGGAGAAGGCAATGGCAACCCACTCCAGTATTCTTACCTGGAAAATCCTGTTGACTATTCAATAATTGTTATTCAGCAATATTCAGTAACTTGTAATTCATTAACAAGTAAATTGTTCACTTTTGAAAATGTAAATCAACTTATGCTTCATTTGGAAAGTTAAAATGCAAGGTCCAAGTAACTAGTATTTCATTTTTAAATTAGATTTTTAGAAAGCAGCTAAGAAACAGCTATGAGTTATATACCTACCCTTTACATTTTTAGCATTCTGAAAAGAGTGCTTAACTGGAACATTACTAAAATAGGAATATTGGAACAAGTAAGCAATCTCACTTGATTTGAGTAACTCCATTTTGTATCTAAAATGCAGTATATTTGAGTTGATGGAATGTTCAAGGAATAACAACAGTTTTATATCAGTTTTATGATTACTTTCATGTCTACATAGGTGTTCTAATTCAAATTTCAAGAAAATAGGCACACCCTCCCAACAGTCTCAAAATCACCAAAATACTTATTTTTGGTTAGGATTTGTTTACTAAAGACCCCCAGGCTTAGATTGACTGATATCTGAAAGATAGGCAGTGAAAGTGAACCCCATAATGAATGACTGTGCCTAGTTATTTCAGGGTTCCTCTATCAGTTCCTCATATTGCAGATTTTTCTTAATACCAAGATATGGCTGAACCAGCTGCCCAGCCATAACTCTTTTCAATGCCCCTTTGCTAACATTCTTTGAACTGAGTGATTTGTATGTGTTTTAACGTCCAATGTTTGGATTTTACCTCTTTATAGCTCCATTTGTTCCTGGTGCTGCTTTTAAAGATGTAGGGCCATGTGATCCAGTATCAAGTTGAGTAGGTACGCAATTGGCCTGATTATGTATCTGTGCCTGTTTTGTCTTCTCCCAAGAAGAGCTGCTTTGGTATAGATGTTTACTTAGATTCAGATAAAGAACTGGGCAGCGGTTTTGGAAAGCTTTCTGAAGCCTATAAGAATCTAAAGGGATATGGAGGGGGAACAGTAACAAAGGCGGCCTTTATGTCTTTCAAGATGAAGCACATAAATGTATGTTCTGTAAAGACTATAGTGATTGTTACACCAGGGCTTCCTGACCTCTGGGAGAGACTTTCAGAAAAGCAGAAAGGAGCACAAAAGTGAAATGAATTTGGTTGTCTTACTTTATCTGGTTTCTCATTTTCTTTCAATTTAAAGCTGAACATAACACCCTTTTCCAATATCTATCCAGCAGACTCCTGGTTGGGAAGCCCTGTATTAAACTTTGAGAATGTACCCAGTTTCCTTTTTTTTTTTTTTTTTGTACAGTGCTTTCTTTACACCTGCTAAAAATTAACTTGTTTAAAGCAAAACAAGACCTTGAAAGGTCAGTCATATTAAAGCTGGTTTGATTATTAATAGTTATCTTTTAGGAAGAAGCTTTTTCCCTATGTAAGATGTCATACTGCAGATTTAAAATATAGACTATCAATAAAATGCATGAAGTGATCATTTGTGCTTGATCATCTCTCCTTGGGTTTTTCTTTTAAAAGAGGAATCTGATAAAGATTCTGTTGCTTCACACCAATGTCAGATAGACATGGTTTTAAAAATCATGTAGAATTAGAGTGCAACCTTGATTTTGATTCCCCTCACTGTTTGAGTGTGGGCAGGTACTGGTTTATGAAATATAACTTCTGTCCTGTATTGTGTAATGGCTTAATCTTTCAGTGGTAAAATAAAAGATTAAAGTCTATTCGTATATAAGAATCCTGGAAACATTTGTGTAAGTGACATTTTAAGTAGGTGCATCTTTGATGTTTCTTGTATTACTATTGACCTGATGATTCCCTTGCTTGACCTCTGTAAGTATAAAGATTTGTCTAGGTATGCATATGTACTCAGACAGCTTTTGTCTTCCATTCCTACTTCCAGCCTTTCACACATGTTGCTTAAACCCCTAAAAGTCTTTGTTTCTAAGCAAGTCATCACATTCGGATATGTGGATTTGACTGCCCCTTGATACTGGTATTCATTTAACTAATGGTGACTTTTATCATAGCTTCATTTCTTCTAGTGCCTAACTACAGAACCCTATCATTGGCATAGGAATACGGTTCCTTGGAATAATTTTGGAGTGGTCAATGCTACTTTGCCTGATACCCTCCCAGGGTTTTACTTTTAGTGTTGTTCATGATTCTGTTTGTAGCTCAAGAATGCCACTGAAAAGTTCATATTCTAGATAACAAAGTAAGCCAGTACACAGGCATCTTATTGAGGGAAATTTAATGAAAAGGACCATTACCTAGAACAGAGAACCTGGTAGATTAGAGTGGATTATAAACTATGTTGTTACGAGAGCTTCCTTCATAGCTCAGTAGAGAATCCGCCTGCAATGCAGGAGACGCTGGTTTGATCCCTGGGTTGGGTAGATCTGCTGGAGAAGGGATAGGCTACCCACTCCAGTATTCTTGGGCTTCCTTGTGGCTCAGCTGGTAGAGAATCTACCCACTCTAGTATTCTGGCCTGGAGAATTCCATCGACTGTGTAGTCCATGGGGGTCACAAAGAGTTGGACACAACTGAGTAACTTTCACTTTCTTATTGTTAATGATCATTTAAAAAACAGGAAAGCTAGGGTCCAGTTTCTTTGAAGTCTTTAAATTCATTCAATGTTTAGACTGTGCAAATGGATTACTGATAGCTATGATATTTTCTGACTGCTGTAAGGTATTTTATTAAGTGTTATAAATTAATCCTCACATTGATTCTGAGGTATATTATTGCCACTCTATTTGATAATTTGCCCAAGGTCACATAGTGGCAGAGTATTTCCAAGTCAGATCTGATTTGAGAGCTTATTTTCACATTGTACTCTTAATTCTGCTGCCATAATACAGTCCCTAATTAGTTTTTTAAAATACTTGTCTCAAGTCCTAAGTATACCTAGAGTATACTTATGAGATATCATTTCTTAGAACAAACATTGGGGAAGTTTGCCAAGGAAAATTTAAAGGGCAAATCTGAGGAGGATTAAAGATCACATAGTGTAAATTCTGTAAATCACTTTGGGCACTGTGAGTATCAAGGGATTTCATTTCCAAAAGTTTGGAAGGAGGCAGGAATGTGTTTTACAAATTTTAATGTTAATGGTCATCTCAGTCTCATTAAATGTGCTCTTGGCCCTAGTTACAACGATTTGAAATAGGAAATGACTGGGAAAAAATTGCAGCCTTTTCTCTTAGTATGCCAACTACTTGATTGGCATCAAAGTCAATGCCCTTTAAAGTTGCTTTGGGCAACCACAGGCATTCAAAGAATGTCATTGTTGCTCAGAAGATATTTGGAACTTGTGAGCAACTGAGAGAAGCAGCCCTTATTCAGGTTTGTTCATGTTACTTCTATCCTTGAGATGAATCTTGGCTGTTTTGAAGAATTCTTTTTCTCCATGGAGATTTGCTACCAATAAGCAAATTCAGAAGAATACTATATGTACTCTGAAAGCAACCATGAACATGGCATTTCGAGTACTAGATTTAGACTAAGTTGCTGCCGAGGTGAGTGCTTTAAAATTATGATCACGTCTCACTCAACATTTAAACATGGAGAAATAGGATCCCTACTCACAGTTCAGTTCAGTCACTCAGTCGTGTCTGACTCTGTGACCCTATGACTGCAGCATGCCAGGTCTCCCTGTCCATCACCAACTCCCAGAATTTACTCAAAACTCGTGTCCATTGAGTTGGTGATGCCATCCAACCATCTCATCCTCTGTCATCCCCTTCTGCCCTCAATCTTTCCCAGCATCAGGGTCTTTTCAAATGAGTCAGCTCTTTGCATCAGGTGGCCAAAGTATTGGAGTTTCAGCTTCAACATCACTCCTTCCAATGAATATTCAGGACTGATTTTCTTTAGGATGGACTGGTTGGATCTCCTTGCAGTCCAAGGGACTCTCAAGAGTCTTCTCCAAAACCATAGTTCAAAAGCATCAATTCTTTGGTGCTCGGCTTTTCTTTATAGTCCCAACTCTCAAATCCATACATGACGACTGGAAAAACCATAGCCTTGACTAGACAGAACTTTGTTGGCAAAGTAATGTCTCTGATTTTTAATATGCTGTCTAGGTTGGTCATAGCTTTTCTTCCAGTGAGCAAGCATCTTTTAATTTCATGGGTGCAGTCACCATCTGCAGTGACTTTGGAGCCCCCCCCCCCAAAATAAAGTCTGTCACTGTTTCCACCATCTCCCCATCTATTTGCCATGAAGTGATAGGACCATATGCCATGATCTTAGTTTTCTGATCGTTGAGTTTTAAGCCAACTTTTTCACTCTCCTCTCACTTTCATCAAGAGGCTCTTTTGTTCTTCGCTTTCTGCTGTATGGGTGGTGTCATCCACATATCTGAGGTTATTGATATTTCTCCCAGCAATCTTGATGCCAGCTTGTGCTTCATCCAGCCGGGGATTTTGGATGATGTACTCTGCATATAAGTTAAATAAGCAGGGTGACAGTATGCAGCCTTGACATAATCCTTTCCCGATTTGGAACCAGTCTGTTGTTCCATGTACAGTTCTAACTTGCTTCCTACCTGCATACAGATTTCTCAGGAGGCAGGTTGGGTGGTCTGGTATTCCCATCTCTTGAAGAATTTTCCACAGTTTCTTGTGATCCACACAGTCAAAGGCTTTGGCATAGTCAATAAAGCAGAAATAGATGTTTTTCTGGAACTCTCTTGCCTTTCTGATGATCCAGTGGATGTTGGCAATTTGATCTCTGGTTCCTCTGCCTTTTCTAAATCCAGCTTGAACATCTGGAGAATTTTGAGCATTACTTTGCTAGAGTGTGAGATTAGTGTAATTGTGCAGGAGTTTGAGCATTCTTAGGCATTGCCTTTCTTTGGAACTGTAATGAAAACTGACCTTTTCCAGTCCTGTGGCCACTGCTAAGTGTTCCAAATTTGCTGGCATATTGAGTGCAGCACTTTCACAGCATCATCTTTCAGGATTTGAAATAGCTCAACTGGAATTCCATCACCCCCACCAGCTTTGTTCATAGTGATGCTTCCTAAGGCCCACTTGATTTTGCATCCCAGGATGTCTGGCTCTAGGTGAGTGATCACACCTTCATGATTATCTGGGTGATGAAGATCTTTTTTGTATAGATCTTCCATGTATTCTTGCCACCTCTTCTTAATATCTTCTGCTTCTGTTAGGTCCATACCGTTTCTGTCCTTTATTGTGCCCATCTTTGCATGAAATGTTCCCTTGATATCTCTAATTTTCTTGAAGAGCTCTCTAGTCTTTCCCATTCTATTGTTTTCCTCTTTGAATTGATCACTGAGGAAAGCTTTCTTATCTCTCCTTGCTATTCTTTGGAACTCTGCATTCAAATGAGTATATCTTTCCTTTTGTCCTTTGGCTTTCACTTCTTTTTGGAGAAGGCAATGGCACCCCACTCCAGTACTCTTGGCTGGAAAATCCCATGGACGGAGGACCCTGGTAGGTTGCAGTCCATGGGGTCGTGAAGAGTCGGACATGACTGAGCGACTTCACTTCACTTTTCACTTTCATGCATTGGAGAAGGAAATGGCAACCCACTCCAGTGTTCTTGCCTGGGGAATCCCAGGGACGGGGGAGCCTGGTAGGCTGCAGTCCATGGGGTCGCTAAGAGTCAGACACGACTGAGCAACTTCACTTTCACTTCTTTTCACAGCTATTTGTAAGGCCTCCTCAGACAACCATTTTGCCTTTTTGCATTTCTTTTCCTTGGGGATGGTCTTGATCCCTGCCTCCTATACAATATCAGGAACCTCTGTCCATAGTTCTTCAGGGACTCTATCAGATCTAATCCCTTGAATATATTTCTCACTTCCACTTCTACTCTGAAAGCAACCAAGAACATGGCATTTCAAGTACTAGATTTAGAATAAGTAAATTGCTGCCGAGGTGAGTGCTTTAAAATAATGATCACGTCTCATTCAACATTTAAACGCGGAGAAATAGGATCCCTACTCACAAGAAGCAGGTATTTCAATGGGGAAACGTGAAGTATTACAAAAACCTTAAAAGATACACATAGCGTAATTATCCATCCCCATGGCAAATGGTGTTAGAGGGGAGCATTGAGGAGTAATGGAGTGAACAAGGGCCCATCTGAATTTAGAGTTTGTTTCCTCAGCTAATAGATAAATGTATGTTGTGCTCCCACTATGTACTAGGGATTGTGCTGGTCTGAGGTTTCTCTTCCCCTTGTTTTTGGCGGACCCAAAGCCTCTGAAATATTGTTGAATTTCTCAGTGGATAAGCTGACTGATGCAAAAAATGCAGTTTCCCCTATCTATACCAAATGTTCTAGAATAGTGCTGTCTAGTGGGAATAAAATGCAAGTCACATGTAATTTTAAAATCTGTAGCAGCTACATTGTTGTTGTTTAGTTGCTAAGTCATGTCCAACTTTGACCCCATGGACTGTAGCCCGCCCAGCTTCTCTGTCCATGAGATTTCTCAGGTAAGAATACTAGAGTGGGTTGCCATTTCCCTCTCCAGGGGATCTTCCTGACCCAGGGATTGAACCCATGTCTCCTGCATCGGCAGGCAGATTCTTTACCACTGAGCCACCTAGGAAGCTCCATCAGCCATGTTACAAAAGGAATAAAGATAATAGTTGCAATTAATGTTAATACTTTTATTTCACCCATTAAATAAAAATATTTAAATGTGATCCATATAAAAAGTAAGATACTTACATTGGGTTTTTTTCATAGTGAATCTTCAAAATCTGGTATTTTACACTTACAGTATGTCTCATTTTGGACAAGGCACATTCCAAATGCTCAACAGCAACAAGTGGCTAGTGGCTACCATATTGAACAGTGCAGTTCTAGAACAATATGGGAGAGATTGATTAAAGTGCAAATGGTGTTAAGTTTTAAAAGTTCACCTGTAGATATGCACACTTCATCTGCTCATCTACACTACCTTAGAACTAAACAGACATTATGCTGCTAATTGTGTATCAAAACTGTGGCTTAGAATGTCTATCCAAGCTTACAAAACTACCATCTTTCTTCTCCCCTTCTAGGGTTAAAAGAATACACTGCCTACCAAAGCTTGGACATTAATAATTAGCAAAATGGACTTCCCCTGGTGGTCCAGTGGTTAAGACTGAGCTTCCACTGCAGGGAGCATGGGTTCAGTCCTTGGTGGGGAACTAAGATCATGCATCCAACATGCCACATGCCACGCAATAAGAAAAAAAGTTTGAGATAAAATATTTAAACAATTAGCAAAAGACTGTAGCTGGTTGAGGGCTCTTATGATTAAAAGTTAGAGAGGCCCATCACAACTATAGTATTACATAGCAGCTAATAAACAGCAGTTGTTACATTTACTACATTTACTTATTGCAGAATAAGCACCCAAAGTTTCATGTACTTCTCTTAGTTATGTTAAAGTAATACAAATAATTTCCAAGGAGTGCTCTGTCCTCTGCATGGGTGACAAACCTATCTACAGCTCTTGAATCAGACTGCTTATTTGGAAGAAGCCAGAGGAGCACATCATTCAGCTTCTTTCAGGATCTTAGGTGTAGCCCCTCTAGATTAAAGGTGAAAATTAAGGAAGAGTCACTCTGTTTTGTCTTGGCCCTGCCCTTCCTGGGAGAAGGAAAAGAACGGAAGAGTGAGGCTCTGTTAACAAAGTACAGATTATTCCTAAGGAGAGACCAACTTGGCAACTAAGCCCAAATTCTGCCCTCCTGTTCAAATTAAAAAGAAAACATCCCTAATAATACTATCTTCTCCAGCATCTGAGTTAATCCCTTTTCTCCACATGTGAGGACCTGTAGCGTCTGTATTTTTAAACAGGAAAATCATTCAGCCTTATCTACTAAGTAGGAGTATATCCCAAGATTCATTTCAGCACTATTACCTAACAGCCCTTGTGCAGATATTGACTTCGCAGGTGGTGCAGTGGGAAAGAATCTGCCTGCCAGTGCAAGACGGTCCCTGGGTCAGGAAGATCCCCTAGTGGAGGAAATGCCAACCTGCTCCAGTATTCTTGCCTGGAGAATCCCGTGGACAGAGGAGCCTGACAGAGTCCATGGGGTTGCAAAGAATCAGACATGACTGAGCACAGCACAGCAGCATTATACAGATATAGGCCCTTTCTCCATTATTTTTTAAGTCTGAGGTCAAAATCACTTGGGGAAAAAGATGGAGAAGCCATTCTTGTTCTTTCTTTCCATCCCACCCCAAAATGTTCCCTTCAGTTCACGCTATTGGTACATTTGATTTTGAATACCTTATAAGTTAACTGTCCAGCATATATTAACTGTGCCTGGAGTAGACCTTATTTTCTGTTTAAAATGCCAGTGTATAAATCAGCCTAGAAACTTGAGTGGGCAAGATTCCTGACCCTGACATCTTCGGATGACCTGAAATATCTACACACAACTGTTACAGAGAGGTACTGGGGAACCCACTCCACACCGTGACTTATAGCACCCACCCTCCAATCACCAGTATTGTATACACACTTTGATTTCACTGAAAGGTTAATGTAAAGTGTCAGCATAGGCCTAAAAGGGAAAGGGAAGGAGAAATGGATATGGATTGAAGAACTGATAAATTCAGTTCAGTTCAGTTGCTCAGTCGTGTCCTACTCTTTGCCACCCCATGAACCGCAGCATGCCAGGCCTCCCTGTCCATCACCAACTCCCGGAGTTCACCCAAACCCATGTCCATCGAGTCGGTGATGCCATCCAACCATCTCGTCCTCTTTCGTCCCCTTCTCCTCCTGCCCTCAATCTTTCCCAGCATCAGGGTCTTTGCAAATGAGTCAGCTCTTCGCATCAGGTGGCCAAAGTATTGGAGTTTCAGCTTCAACATCACTCCTTCCAATGAACATCCAGGACTGATCTCCTTTAGGATGGACTGGTTGGATCTCCTTGCAGTCCAAGGGACTCTCAAGAGTCTTCTCCAACACCACAGTTCAAAAGCATCAATTCTTTGGTGCTCAGCTTTCTTCACAGCCCAACTCTCACATCCATACATGACCACAGGAAAAACCATAGCCTTGACTAGATGGACCTTTGTTGGCAAAGTAATGTCTCTGGTTTTGAATATGCTGTCTAGGTTGGTCATAACTTTCCTTCCAAGGAGTAAGCGTCTTTTAATTTCATGGCTGCAATCACAATATGCAGTGATTTTGGAGCCCAGAAAAATAAAGTCTGCCACTGTTTCGTCTGTTTCCCCATCTATTTGCCATGAAGTGATGGGACTGGATGCCATGATCTTAGTTTTCTGAATGTTGAGCTTTAAACCAACTTTTTCACTCTCCTCTTTCACTTTCATCAAGAGGCTTTTTAGTTCCTCTTCACTTTCTGCCATAAGGGTGGTGTCATCTGCATGTCTGAGGTTATTGATATTTCTCCTGGCAGTCTTGATTCCAGCTTGTGCTTCTTCCAGCCCAGTGTTTCTCATGATGTACTAATAAGCAGGGTGACAATATACAGCCTTGATGTACTCCTTTTCCTATTTGGAACCAGTCTGTTGTTCCATGTCCAGTTCTAACTGTTGCTTCCTGACCTGCATATAGGTTTCTAAAGAGGCAGGTCAGGTGGTCTGGTATTCCCATCTCTTGAAGAATTTCCCAGTTTCTTGTGATCCACACAGTCAAAGGCTTTGGCATATAAAGCAGAAATAAATGTTTTTCTGGAACTCTCTTGCTTTTTCCATGATCCAGCGGATGTTGGCAATTTGATCTCTGGTTACTCTGCCTTTTCTAAAACCAGCTTGAACATCTGGAAGTTCATGGTTCACATATTGCTGAAGCCTAGATGTGTTGAATACCTACCTCTTTATTGACCACTGAACTAAGCCTTTTTCCCCCTACACTTCCCCTCTTATTTGATACAACAATTGGGGGGGCAATTGAATACTTTCATTTCATGACTGAAATAGAACCATGGGTTAAATAATTTGCTCCAGGTCCCACTGCTAGTACTGATTGTCAATTTTTTTTTTTTTATTGGCATCTATATCGCAAGTACCATTCTAAGTGTAAAGGATACAATGGTGAACAAGACAAAGGCCCTTGCCTTCATGGAACTTACATTTTATTAGGGAGGGGCAGATACATTCATAAACGTAAGTGAAGACAATGACTAAATGCTGGGGAAAAATTAAATTGTATGATGTGATTGTGACTGAGATGGAATAGGGTGTTTGGAGAAGACCTCTCTGAGGAGGTGATACAAACCAATACCTGAATGAAGAGGATTAGGGTTATTCCAGTCCCAGAAAATGAGCTCTGCTCATTATTTGGAGGGAGGAAAAGGAGCAATGTTGGAGGATGGAAACCTGTAACAGATGAGTAAGGGACAATTCTTGAGGGTTTTATAGCCCAGGGAAGGAAGATAGGATTTTATTCTGAGATGAGAAGCTGTTGGAGTCTTGATCATGGGAGTGAAGTGTTCTGATTTTAACTCCTAAGTGGCAAAATCAAAGACAGACCTGACTCTAGCTTGCCTGCATGTTCCATAATACCACGTAAGACTCTCTCTTCCCTGCCCCTTTACTTCCAAGTGTAAGTGCTGGAAAAACTAAGTCCATACTACCCTGTTGAAGTACATTATGCTTTTGATTTCTCTTTCTAGATTTCTTTGTTTTCCTAACAATGTGGCTTTTATGTTATTTTATTCTAATCTGATTCAAATGAGTGTTTTCTGCCATCACTGAGAAATTCTCAAGTAATAGAACCCAATGCCACAAATACAGTGTAACAAGCTCTTCTCGCTGAAAACTAGGCTAACATTGCTCTGTTTTTCTTTGCTAGTACCTGTAGGGGGCAGGGTTGTCCATATAATGAGCCAAAGAGAAATCTGAGTTTTAAATGTTTGTGTAGGCTAAATTCAACAAGCTCAGGTGAATCTAGTAAATTTAACATACATTTATGGATTAGCTAATATGCCTTGGCATATTACGATTGACAGTCTCTCAGTTCAGCTGTCTGCATCTAGGCAGGTCTAAATTTAAACCATCCCAAGAGAATTGGTAGCTTAAAAATTGGGGACTCTGGATTGAAAGATTCCAGCTATTTATTGGACATAGGTCCCTAACCTAACCATGAGAAAAGGGGTCCCAACCTCAGTGTACAAGTTACTAGTTCATCTTCTGGGTTTCAGATATAGTGCCAAAGGAAAGGAAGTTCTGGACTATAGCATAGGAAAGAAGCCAAAATACACAGAAATTGGGTAGTTTTCTACTCGTTATGGTGACATAAATTGCTTCATTAGTCTAGTTGGTAGATCCATGTTGTAGTCCTATTACCTCATCTCTCTGCCATCACTAGTTGTTGGGATGGGTCTAACGGTGACTTCATAGCCATATTCCTCCTGGACCCAGCCAAGTCCAGAGAGATTTAGGGCTGTAGGTGAGTGCGCATGGAGCCTGGCTCACTTGCAGAGGTATCTCCTCAGATTAAGCAACAAGTTTTGGGAAGAGGCCCTAGTTCAATTTCTGGTTCTAACCTTGACCTAAGTTTATGTGACAAAGGACACTGCAAATAGCATATTTGACATGGACCCTAGTCCTGTGCAAGAAAGACACTTGGCTAGGAATTTTACCTCCTGGCAGCTTTTGCCCCACTGAAACTTCCCTCTATCTTGGCTCCTTCAGAAGAATCTATTCACCTGGAGATCCAACTGAATAATTATAATTCAGTTCAGTTCAGTTCAGTCGCTCAGTCATGTCCGACTCTGCGACCCCATGAATTGCAGCACGCCAGGCCTCCCTGTCCATCACCAACTCCCGGAGTTCACTCAGACTCACGTCCATCGAGTCAGTCATGCCATTCAGCCATCTCATCCTCTGTCGTCCCCTTCTCCTCCTGCCCCCAATCCCTCCCAGCATCAGGGTCCTTTCCAATGAGTCAACTCTTCTCATGATGTGGCCAAAGTACTGGAGTTTCAGCTTTATCATCATTCCTTCCAAAGAACACCCAGGACTGATCTCCTTTAGGATGGACTGGTTGGATCTCCTTGCAGTCCAAGGGACTCTCAAGAGTCTTCTCCAACACCACAGTTCAAAAGCATCAATTCTTCGGTGCTCAGCTTTCTTCACAGTCCAACTCTCACATCCATACATGACCACTGGGAAAACCATAGCCTTGACTAGATGGACCTTTGTTGGCATTTCTGGATAAATACACATGGCCCTAGGAACTTTAAAAGGCAATACAAGTGTTCAGGCCCTTACTGACAATGAGGAGCAATGATCCTATTGAGCAAATGGCCCATGAGAGAGGTGATTTGAGGACTTAAAGGTGTAGTGAAAAGAACCTGTGTTTAAGAGCCAGTTAGATTCATACGCTTCTTACAAGCTGTGTGCTTTTAGATGATACATCTTCTCTGAGTCTCAATCTTCCTTTCTGCAAAGCAGGGATAATGATGCCTAACTTTGTTGGGAAGCTTAACAATCACATAGGTAAATTCCCTAGTATTTTAATGGGAGAGACATTCCATTGAGTTATTAATAGCATGGGAGAGGTGGCTGAGCCAACCTCCAATGACTGTGAAATCTGTACATTTAATTTTGAGACATTTATAAAATGTTGAGCTGTGGCCTGGAAAACAACTTCAATAAAGAAGAATGCATCTGCCCAGTATTCTTTGGATGCTCAAAAAAACAAAACAAAACAAAATAAAAACCTAGGTGTGTGTGAGAGAGATGGGCAGGGGACAGATACAGTTGTTCTAGAATGAGATGGGACCTGTCCATTGTGAGACACTAGGGGGATAAAGGCTTCCCTGGTAGCTCAGTTGGTAAAGAATCTGCCTGCAATGCAGGAGACCCTGGTTAGATTCCTGGGTCTGGAAGATCCCCTGGAGGAAGTCATGGCAACCCACTCCAGTATTCTTCCCTGGAGAATCCCCATGGAGAGGAGCCTGGGGGGCTACAGTCCATGGGGTGGCAAAGAGTCAGACATGACTGATCAACTTTAACTTTCACTTTCAGGGGGAGAAAAGCCCATGTTACAGGTACCAGGTAAACCAGGATTACACCTAATTGCCTGTGAAGCAACAAGTCAATGGCTAGAGATTTGTTGTTATGGCAACTTCTTATTTTTGCTTATTCACCACCTAGCCACTATTTACAGGCTACAGCAGGGTCTGGATAGGCAAAGAATTAGATACACCAGGTGCAAAACTAATGAACAATAAAACCCCCACAAGCTAAAAAAACAACCAGGGAGTTCCCTAGTGGCCCAGTGGTTAGGACTCTGTGCTCTCACTGTGGAAGGGCACAGGTTCAATTCCTTGTCAGGGACCTAAAATCCTGCAAACCGAGGGCAGAGCAGCAAAAAAAAAAAAAAAAAAATCTGCTGGTAAAATAGGAAAAGTGGCAAAACTTGCATTCTTCTTTTAAAATTTCCATGTGAGTCAACAAGGATTCCACATGTGCTGTGTGATACTAAAAAAGAAATCTTTGCTACAGTTGTAAAAGGGTCAGGAACATCCCCCGGAGAAGGAAATGGCAACCCAGTCCAGTATTCTTATCTGGAGAATGCCCTGGACAGAGGAGACTGGCAGGCTACAGTTCACGGGGTTGCAAAGAGTTAGACACAACTGAGAACACATGACATCAAATAAGTATACAATGATATCTCATTATGATCTTAGTTTATATTTCCCTAATGCAAGAAATGTTAAACATCTTTTCATGTGACTATTTGCCAAATGTATATCCTCTTTGATGAAATATCTCTTCACACTTTTTGCCTATTTTCAATTAGAAATTTTTTCTATTGAGTTTTATTTACATATTCTGGATATGAGTTCTTTGTTAGCTGTGTGGTTTGTAAATTTTTTCTCCCAGTGTGTAGCTTGTCTCTTCATCCTCTTAAGAGTCTTCTGCAGAATAAGTTTTTACTTTTCATAAAGTCCAATTTATCAATTTTTCCCTCTGGATTGTGTTTTTTATGTCATGTGTAAGAAACTCCTCTCCAAGCTCTAGGTCCTGAAGATTTTCTCCTATGTTTTCTTCTAAAAGTGTTATAGTTTTGAAGTTTACATTTAAGTCTATGATCCAAATATTTAGTAGGTTTTTTTTTTTGCCTATAGATGTCCAATTGCTCTGACATTATTTGTTAAACAGATTATAAATTGCTTTTGCACATTTGTCAGAAATCAGTTGATCACACTTGTGTGGAACTATGTCAAGGTTTTCTATTCTATTCAATTGATCTATATAACTAGCCTACATAGCTAATGCTACACACTTGTGATTACTATAGCTATATAATGTCTTGAAATCAGAGGTAGTGATTCTTCTCACTTTGTTATTGTTTTTCAAAGAAGTTATTTTAATTCCTTTACCTTTCCATGTACATTTTAGAATAATCTTGTCCATTTTTCCAAAAAGTAATCTTGTTAGGATTTTGATAGAAATTGAGTTAAAACTATCAGTTTGGGGAAAATAGACATCTTTACTGTGTTGAGTCTTCCAATCCATGAACAGACTATGCCTTTTGATTTTTTTTTTTTTTAGCTCTTCTTTCAACAGCATTTTGACATTTTCAGCATACAGATACAGTACATGTTTCATTAAATGTATACCTAAGTATTTACTTTTCTTTGTTGTTGTTCTGTTCTGTCGTGTCGGACTCTTTGTGACTCCATGGACTGCAGTATGCCAGGCTTCCCTGTCCTTCACTATCTCCTGGAGTTTGCTCAGACTCATGTCTTTTGAGTCAGTGATGCCATCTCATCCTCTGTCACCCGCTTCTCCTGCCGTCAATCTCTCCAGGCATCAAGGTCTTTTCCAATGAGTCAGTTCTTCACATATGTTACCAAAGTATTGGAGCTTCAGCTTCAGCATCAAACTTTCCAATGAATATTCAGCGTTGATTTCCTTTAAGACTGAGTAGTTTGATCTCCTTGTAGTCCAAGGGCATCTCAAGAGTCTTCTCCAGCACCACAGTTCAAATGTATCAATTCTTCAATGTTCAGCCTTCTTTATGATCCAACTCTCACATCCATACATGACTACTGGAAAAAACCATAGCTTTGACTATACAGACCTTTATCAGCAAAGTGGTGCCTCTGCTTTTTAATGCACTGTCTAGATTTGTCATAGCTTTTCTTCCAAGGAGCAAGTGTCTTTTAATTTCATGGCTGCAGTCACCATCTGTAGTGATTTTGGAGCCCCCCCAAATAAAATCTGTTGCTGTTTCCACTTTCCCCCCATCTATTTGCCATGAAGTGATGGGACCAGATGCCATGATCTTAGTTTTTTAAATGTTGAGTTTTAAGCCAGCTTTTTCCCTGTTTTCTTTGTAATGATTGTAAATACTACTGTTTTCAACTTCAATGTCTGCATCTTCATTGATAGTATTAATATATAGAAATGTGATTGATTTATGTATGTTGGTCTTATCTACCATGCTGTTGCTGTACATATTAGTTCTGTAAGATTTTCATAGATTCCTTGGGATTTTCTATGTAGACAATCCTGTTATCTGCAAATACAATTTTGTTTCATTCTTTCCAATCTGTATACATTTTTTCCTTGTTTTATTGCAGTGTCTAGAATTTCCAGTACTATGTTAAATAGCAGTGGTGAGAATGGGCATCTTTACCTTTTTCCTGATATTAGCGGGAAGGCATAGAATATTTCCTTGTAAGTTTGATGTTGATTGTAGATGATCGTCATCAAATTGAATTAGTTCCCTTCCATTCTTAACTTTTGGAGAGCTCATAATCATGAATTACTGTTGGATTTTGTCAAATGCTTTTTCTGCACCAACTGATATTATCATGATTTTTCATCTTTAATTTATTGGTATGGTACATTATATTGATTGAATTTCAAACATGGAAATAGCATTATATTTGTGGAATGAATCCCATTTGGGCATGGTGTACAATTCTTTATATTATTGGATTTGGCTTGCTAATATTTTGTTGAGGAATTTTGCATCTATATTCATAAGGGAAACTGGTATATAGCTTTCATTTTTGGTTATTGTCTTTGGTTTTATTATCAGGGTAATGCTGGCCTCTTAAAATCAGTTGGGGAGTGGTTTTCATCTTAAGTTTTCTGGAAGAGAATGTGTAAAATTGCTGTTAATTCTTGTTTGGGTGTTGGGCAAAATTTTCCAATGAATCCATGTAGAATTTTCTTTTAGAGGAGTGTTTAAATTACAAATTCAATTTCTTTAATAGTATTATTCAAGTAGTATATTTCCTTTTGATTGAATTCTATTTTTTGGTTTTGTTTTGATTGAATTCTTGATTGAGTTCTTGTGGGGTTTGAGGAGTTATTGACATTATAAGTGGAAAGTTGTTCAAGTATTCCATTATTACCTTTTTAACAGCTGTGTGGTCTGTAATATCCTGTTTCATTTCAGATATTGGTGATTTAGATTGTGTCTCTTTGTATTCAATCTTACTAGAAGTTTATAAATATTATTGATGTGTTCAAAGAGCTTTCTGTTTTATTGATTTTATCTATTGTTTTCCTATTTTTCAATTTTATTGATTTCTGTGTTTTCTTTCCTTCCTTCTGCTTTCTTTGAGTTTATTTCACACTTCTCTTTCTAGTTTCTTGAGGTAGGAACTTAGATTATTGATTTGAGACCATTCCTAATTTATAAGATAAGCAATAAGTGCTATAAACTTCCCTCTCAATACTGCTTCAGCTCTGTCCCATGTATTTTGATGTGTTTTATTTTAACTTTCATTCAGTTGTCTGTATTTTTTTAAATTCTCTTTGAGACTTCCTCTTTGATCTATGCATGGTTAAGAAGTTTGTTGTTTAATTTCTACTTGTTTAGAGATTTTCCTGTTGTCTTTCTGATTATGATTTCTACTTTGATTCCATTACACTGGGAAAACACATTATGTATGATTTCAATTATTTTAAATTTGTTGAAGTTGGTTTTATGGCTTGAATATTGTCTATTTTGGTATATGTTCCATGAGTGCTTGAAAAGAATGTGTATTCTGCTGTTGTGATGTAGAGTGCTTTTAAAAGTTGATTAGATCTTACTGGTTGATGGCATTTTTAATTCTTCTATGTCCTTACTGATTTTTCTGTTTAGTTTTTCCTATCAGTTTTTGAGATACAGTGTTGGAGTTTGCAACTATAATATTTATTTCCCTTTTACTTTCTCAGCTTTTGCTTCAACAGTTTAGGATTGCTATATCTTCTTGGTAGACTAACCCTTTTATCATTATGTTTTGTCTTTTTCTCTTTTGATAATTTTACTTGGACTGACATCTACTGATATACTTTTTCCCATCCTTTTACTTTCAACCTACCTATCATTATATATTTGAGATGAGTTGTGTCATTTAAAAAATAACTCTAATCTGCTAGCTGGTTAGCTCAGTTGATTAGAGCATGGTGCTAAGAAATCCACTCTGCTAATCTCTATAATGCTGCTGCTAAGTCGCTTCAGTCATGTCTGGCTCTGTGCGGCCCCATAGACGGCAGCCCACCAGGCTCCTCCGTCCCTGGAATTCTCCAGGCAAGAATATTGAAGTGGGTTCCCATTTCCTTCTCCAATGCATGCATACATGCTAGGTCACTTCAGTCATGTCCAACTCTATGTGACCCCATGGACAGCAGCCCACCAGGCTCCTCTGTCCACAAGACTCTCCAGGCAAGAGTACTGGAGTAGGTTGCCATTTCCTTCTCTGCTAATCTCTATAGTTGATGTGTTTACACCATTTATATTTCATATAATTATTGAAATATTATGGCCTAGGTCTGAGATTCATTGTTTGTTTTCTGTTTTTTCCCTCTGTATTTTATTTATCACATTTATTCCTGCCTTCCTGTGGGTTATAATTCTATTTGATTTTTGAGAATATCTGTTTGTATTGCTTCTTTAATGGTTGATGTGAGTATTACATTATATATGCATAACTTATCACAGTCAATTGGCATCAGTATTTTACCAGTTTCAGTGAAGTGTAGAAACCTTACCTCCTTTTTTGTCTTTTCACTCTCTCCCATTTATAATATTGTCTTAAATGATTTATCTACATACACTGAGAGCCACATCAGATATTATTATAATTTTTGCTTCAATTGTTAAATAATTTATTTTATTTTTTAAAACATAATTTAGAAAAACTGAAGATGATATGAGAAACCTGTTGTATTTACTTATTTTTTGCTCTTTTCATTGTACTTCCTTCCTTCCTGACATTTCAGATTTCTTCTTTTGTCACTTCTTTTCTATGGGAAGAGTTTCCTTGACCATTCTTTTAGGGTAGTTCTGCTGGCAACAAATTTTCTTAGTTTTCTGTCATCTGAGAATATCTTGAGTTCTTTTTAATTACTCAAGAATTTTTTCTGGATATACAATTCTGAGTTGATAGTTCTTTTTCTTTCAGTACTTGAAAAAATTTATGACTTCTTTTATCTCCCCACCATGGTTTTGGATGAGAAATGTACTGCCATTCTAATTGTTTTTTCTCCTATAATTATGGTATCATTTTTCTCTTACTGCTTTCAAGATCTTTTTTTGCTTGTGTTTAGTTTTCACATTTGATATGATGTATTTTAGCATAGATTTCTTTGAGTTTCTCCTGTTTGGGGTTTGCTCAGTTTCTTGAACCTGTAAGAATATGTCGTTTACCCAATCTGGGGAGTTTTCAGTCATTAAATAATGACTTTGAAAACTTTTTCAGCCCCACCTACTTTCTCTTCTCCTTCTGGAATTCTGATTACATGAATATTAGATCTTTGATGTAGTTTCAGCAGGCCTCCTCTGGCAGTGCGCCAGTGAGAGAAAGGGTACACTGCATCATTACTGTCAAGTTGAGGTATTAACAGAAGTCCAGGTTTCCACTGGGCCTTCATTGATATGCAGATGCTGAAGGGCTTATCATTACTGCTTTTGGGGGTTCATTTCAGGCACCCACTAGGCTTCCTCTGATACTGCATGGCTTCAAGGGACAGGGATGCCTCATTACTATTTCCCACATTTTTCTGTCTGACTGGGATGAAAATCTGGACTCTATATTTGGCTTTCTGTGACACCACCATGGTGATGGAAGGGAGTGGTGCTTTGTTATAGCATGATGAAGGTGGAAATCTAGACTTTCCACTTTGCCTTTTCTGGCTGTGGTGGGGCCACAATTTTTCCAAAGGTGTTTGACTGTAGTAGAACAGTCATTATACAAAAATTTTCTATCTTTCTAGACTGTTGCTTTCCTAATTTTTTGGCTAGAGAGAAAAAAAAATTCATCAGGCTTTTTGTGTCATGCCCATTGCCATTTATGGGTTTCTAGCTTCTCCATCACCAACTCTGGGATATTAAGGCAAAACGGAAACCTGCAGCACTCACTTCAAGTGAATCACCCCTCAGGTTCTTCCTCAGGTTCTTCACTCCTACCTGGTCTGTGTTCTCTCCAACTTTCAGAGTCATCTTAGGTTTTATTTATATACGTGCTGTGCTTATTTGCTCAGTCGTGTCCAACTCTTTGCGACTCCATGGACTGTAGCCCGCCAGGTTTCTCTGTCCATGGGGATTCTCCAGGCAAGAATACTGGAGTGGGTTGCCATGCCCTGCTCCAGGGGATCTTCCAAAACCAGGGATTGAACCCAGGCCTTCAGCATTGCAGGCGGATTCTTTACCAACTGAGCCACCAGGGAAGCCCTTTTTTATGTATAATACCCAGCAATTAAGCTGTTCTTCACTGGAGGAATAGGGAAAACCAGACCCAGAAATTTTAGTAGTCTTTGAGGTACCTCTGTAAATCCCCCAAAGAGTCACAGAGTATAGTATGAAAATTACTAGATCAGAAGCTCTCCACCATTTCACTTCTGATCTTTGGGTCTTTGATTTCCTCATGGTAGAACAGTCCTTAACTGTGTTGATCAAGGACTGTGAAGAAAGTACTTGGTTGACTAGAAATAGGGAATTAAGTTAAGTTTGTTTATAGCCCCTGTGTTCTATCATTATAATGTTTAAGGTGCTTCTGAAGTTTACTAGTTACAACTATGTACACAGCTACTGAACTGGAACTAGCTTTGCCTAGAACTTGACTTTCTATGAAACTTGCCTTTCTCTGATTTCCAGGCCCAGTCATTGTGGTTGACAGGTGAGTCCTAACCTTGAAGGGATCTGATTTGGATGCTTGAAGCTATTTACCCTGAAGGAAAGGCTTAGGCTAGGATTTATCAGGATCTGGGAATTTAGAGCCCACCAAAAATATGGTACTGAGAGGTGGACGCTGCTGGATAACAAAACGCTCTCTTGCAGATACAGGGAATCCCTCAGCTGGGGGCAGGGGAGATGAGAAGTAGGGTAAAGGCCACAGTTGCTGAGAGGCATATATAGGACAAGTCCAGCTCACACTCACAAGTCCACCTCCACAAACCACTGAGGTTTGTGGTCAGGTTTTTAGGCATGTTCTCCACTTTTCCTTTCCCTGGGTGCTACCTTGTGAGCTCCCTTACTCTTAATTGCAG
The DNA here is from genome assembly GCF_003369695.1 of Bos indicus x Bos taurus. Lineage (NCBI taxonomy): Eukaryota > Metazoa > Chordata > Mammalia > Artiodactyla > Bovidae > Bos > Bos indicus x Bos taurus. The sequence continues at coordinate 67,853,345 of NC_040105.1, read as the reverse complement.
GATATTTGCTACCCCTGCTCCACTCCTGTCCACCCTGAATCCCCTGACTATAGCTTGGCAAAGTACTAGAAGTTGAGAAGACAGGGAGCCTCTGAGCTAGTTGTGCTGACTACTTAGACACATTAATCCTTTTCCAAGAAAGCAAGGCCTCCCACGAACAGATCCTTGCCTCCTATTCCCTCATAACTAGACCAGACAAAGGGTCCTTTAGGGGTCTATGGGAAGTTAGAAAGGCCATGGAAATTAGCCCTCACTGATGATAATTTTATTGAATAATAAGAGAAAGAATGAAGGAGTAAGGTATAGGAGAGCTGTTTGGAGTTTTATCCCATTTTGACCCGTTCATGGATCACAGCCTTGTCATGGAAAAGGGGCTTGTGTAATTCAATGAAGCTATGAGCCCTGCTGTACAGGGTCATCAAAGATGGATGGGTCATAGTGAAGAGTTCTGACAAGACGTGAGCCACTGTAGGAGGAAATGGCAGCCCACTCCAGTATTCTTGCCATGAAAACTCCATGAACACTATGAAAAGGCCAAAAGATATGACATGGGAAGATGAACACCCCACCACCCCCCAATTTGGAAGCTGTCTGGTTTGTTACTGTGGATGAGTAGAGGGCAACTACTAATAGTTCCAGAATTAATGAAGTGGCTGGGCCAAAGCAGAAACTATGCTCAGCTGTGGATGTGTCTGGTGGTGAAAGTAAAGTCCGATGCTGTAAAGAACAACATTGTATAGGAATCTGGAATTAGGTCCATGAATCAAGGTAAACTGAATGTAGTCAAGAAGGAAATGGAAAAGAGTGAACATTGACATCTTAGGAATCAGCGAGCTAAAATGGACCAGAAGGGTGAGTTTCATTCAGATGACCATTATATCTACTACTGTGGGCAAGAATCCCTTAGAAGAAATGGAGTAGCCCTCATAGTCAACAAAAGAGTCCAAAATGCAGAACTTGGGTGCAATTGCAAAAATGGCAGAATGATCTGGGTTCCTTTCCAAGACAAACCATTCAACATCACAGTAATCCAAGTCTATGCCCCAACCACTGACGCTGAAGAAGCCAAGGTTGACCAGTTCTATGAAGACCTACAAGACCTTCTAGAACTAACATCAAAATAAAGGGAGGGTTGTCCTTTTCATCATAGGGGACTGGAATCCAAAGTAGGAAGTCAAGAGATACCCAGAATAACAGCCAAGTTTGGCCTTAGAGTACAAAATAAAGCAGGGCAAAGGCTAACAGAATTTTATCAAGAGAACACGCTGTTCATAGCAAAGAACATTTTCCAATAAATCAAGAGATGACTCTACACATGGACATCACCAGATGGTCAATACCAAAATCAGCTTGATTATGTTCTTTGCAGCTGGAGACAGAGAAGCTCTATACAGTCAGCAAAAATAAAACCTGGAGCTGACTGTGGCTCAGGTCCTTATTGCAAAATTCAGGCTTAAATTGAAGGAAGTAGGGAAACTCACTAGCCCATTCTGGTATGACCTAAATCAAATCCCTTCTGATTATGCAGTGGAGGTGACAAATAGATCCAAGGGATTAGATATGGTAGACAGAGTGCCAAAAGAACTGTGGACTATGAGAACTAAGAACTATGTTTGTAACATTGTACAGGAGGCAGTGACCAAAACCATCCCAAAGAAAAAGAAATGTAAGAAAACAAAATAGTTGTCTGAGCAAGCTTTGGTGGCTCAGTAGGTAAAGAATCTGCCTGCAATGCTGGAGATGCAGGAGACCCAGGTTTGATCCTTGGGTTGGGAAGATCCTCTGCAGGATGGCATGGCACCCCAATTCAGTATTCTTGCCTGGAGAATCCCATGGAAAGAAGAGCCTGGCAGGCTACACTGCATTGGGTAAAAAAGAGTTGGACACAACTGAGTGACTGAGCACAAGGAGGGTTTACAAACAGCTAAGGAAAGAAGAGAAGTAAAAGGCGAGGGAGAAAGAGAAAGATATACCCAACTGAATGAAGAGTTTCAGAGAATAACAAGGAGAAATAAGAAGGCCTTCTTAAATGAACAATGCAAATAAATAGAGGAAAACAATAGAATGGGAAAGACTAGAGATCTCTTCAAGAAAATTAGAGACATCAAAGGAACATTTCATGCAAAGATGGGCAAGATAAAGGACAGAAGCAGTAAGGACCTATTAATAACAGAAGCAGAAGAGATTGAGAAGAACTGGCAATAATACACAGAAGAACTATACAAGAAAGGTCTTAATGACCTGGATAACCACGATGGTGTGGTCACTCACCTAGAGCCAGACATCCTGGATTGTGAAGTCAAGTGGGCATTAGGAAGTACTACTCTGAACAAAGCTAGTGGACATGATGGGATTCCAGCTGAGATATTTAAAACCCTAAAAGATGATGCTGTTACAGTGGTGCACTCAATGTGCAATCAAATTTGGAACACTCAGCAGTGGCCACAGGACTGGAAAAGGTGAGTTTCATTCCAATCCCAGAGAAGGACAATGCCAAAGAATACTCACACTACCATACAATTGCCTTCATTTCATATGCTAGCAATATTATGCTCAAAATCCTTCAAGCTTGGCTCCTGCAGTCTGTGAACTGAGAGATTCCAGATGTACAAGCTAGTTTTGAAGAGGTAGAGGACGAGAAATCAAATTGCCAGTACTTGTTGGATTGTGGAGAAAGCAAGGGAGTTTCAGAGTCAATAAAGATTGACTATGCTAAAGCCTTTGACTCTGTGGATCACAAACTGGAAAATTCTTAAAGAGATGGGAGTATGAGACCACTTTACCTGTCACCTGAAAAACCTGTGTGCAGGTCAAGAAGCAACAGTTGGAACTGGACATGGAACAACTGACTGGTTTAAAATTGGGAAAGGAGTACGTCAAGGCTGTGTATTGTCACCCTGCTTATTTAACTTATATGCAGAGTACATCATGAGAAACACTGGGCTGGATGAGTCACAAACTAGAATCAAGATTGCAGGGAGAAGTATCTGCAACCTCAGATATGCAGATGATACCACTCTAATGGCAGAAAGTGAAGAGGAGCTAAAGAGCCTCTTGATGAGGGTGAAAGAGGAGAGTGAAAAATCTGGCTTAAAACTATATTCAAAAAACTAAGATCATGGCATCTGGTCCCATCACTTCATGGCAAATAGAAGGGGAAAAAGTGGAAGCAGTGACCGATTTTATTTTCCTGGGCTCCAAAATCACTGCAGATGGTGACTGCAGCCATGAAATTAAGGGATGCTTGCTCCTCCGAAGGAAAGCTATGACAAAGCTAGACAGCATATTAAAAAGCAGAGACATTACTTTCCTGATAAAGGTCCATATAGTGAAATCTATGTTTTTTCCAGTAGTCATGTACAGATGTAAGAGTTGGACTGTAAAGAAGGTTGAGTGGTGAAGAAATGATGCTTTCACATTGTGATGCTGGAGAAGACTCTTGAGAGTCCCTTGGACTGCAAGGAGATCAAATTAGTCAATTATAAAGGAAATCAGTCCCAAATATTCATTGGAAGGACTGATGCTGAAGCTGATGCTCCAATCCTTTGGCCACCTGATGCAAAGAACTGACTCATTGGAAAAGACCCTGATGCTTCGAAAGATGCAAGGCAGGAGCAGAAGGGGACAACAAAGGATGAGAAGGTTGGATGGCATCCCCAATTCAATGGACGTGAGTTTGAGCAAATTCCAGGAGATAGTGGAAGACAGAGGAGACTGGTGTGCTGCAGTCCATGGGGTCACAAAGAGTTGGACACAACTTAATGACTGAACAACAACAACAAACAATTTTGAGCAAAGAGGAACCCAGAAGACAATACTGTGCACCCCCAGGGAAAGGAAAATCAGAGATTCCTAATTCCTCTTCCACATTCTCCTCCCTGTCCCATTCCCTCCAAAAGAGAGGCTGGGATATGTGGTTAGGACTCTGGCTCAGCTTTTGCTGCTTTCTATGCCTTTATCCTGAGATAAGCCTCGTGAGAGGCTGTAGTGCCACTCACTACCCAGTGCCTTCCTTGAAGGGTAGATTGGGCCTGGGGAACATCAGGTACTAACTCCAGGAGTAGCAAGCAGGCTTTCTGAGAAGTCAAGGGAAAAGAAAGACTTGCTTACTTCCATACTTTCTCTGAGGTGCAGTGGAAAGAGCCTTGGAGAAGGAGTTTGAAAACTGGGATTCAGTTTTTTCCGGGGCTTACTTTCCCTATCTGTAAAACAGACACAGGAGTAGCTGCCTTCCAGTGTTGGGGGGAGGGTCAGGTGTGATGAGAGATATAGGAGCACCTATGACCTGTAAACTGCTCCTCCTAACAGGTGAAGATGCCCTATTATCATTAAAGTGTCCTCAGTGTCCAAATATGCTGGGGGAAGGCTCTTGTGTTCTTGGAGCTCAAGGATGAAAGGAGTGTGTCCGTGCACATGTATGTGGGAGGTCTTGGACTGACAGGAGGAATCTCTGGCCTTTATAGGCTTTAAGGCAGAAGAATCTGCAAGGCTGGGCCTCAGAAGACTCCATCTTGGGGAGAGAAAGGATGTATGTGCATGTGTGTGGGAGGGCAGTGGAGATGGTTGCCCTGGCCCCCTCTTTCACCCCTTCTTAGGCAACCAGCTGAAGGAAGTAGGTTGTTGGAGAGTAAGGTGGAGGAGTGTTGGGTGGGGAGCAAATTGAGGGGGCAGGTCTTAAAGTTAACCTGTTCCATTCCTGGTGATCTGTCCAGGTTTTAAGGAGGGTTCTGAACCCTAGGAAATCCTGCTAGTTCACCTGTGTGAGCCTAGGGCATCTGGTGGGTGCTCACCTTCATCTTGAGTAGGATCTGGGGACACTGTTTTGGGAGAGCCGGCCTGAATTAAGAGCTTTGATCAGCCAGTGTGGTTGTCCCTTGGGGGTTCTGGGACAACTTTTATGGGGACAGCCAACCCAGGGTTGGAGGTTGGAGAGAAGAGAGAGGAGGATAGCTGCTCTGGGCCAGAGCAGAGCATTTTCTGAAGGTAGTTCTTGCTTCTAGTCTCCTCATACTGGCAGGCCTCCTGCCTGGAATCTCTTGCATGTGAACATGCTAAGTCACTTCAGTCATGTCCAACTCTTTGCAACCCTATGGACTACAGCCTGACAGGCTCCTCTGTCCATGGAATTTTCCAGGGAAATACTGGAGTGGATTGCCCATTTCCTCCTCCATGGGATCTTCCCAACCCAGGGATGGAAGCACATCTCTTATGTCTCCTGAATTGGTAGGTGGTTCTTGACCACCAGCACCACCTGGGATGCCCTTAGGTCCTTGCTAGTTGCAGGTTGACCCCACCATCAGGACCTTGGGGACAGATCTGGTAGGGAGCCGCTGGGGTGGGGGGCTTGTTATTGGATGGCCCAGACAGAATCACCTCCAGGTTTCTCGACCCAAAGCTTGATGGGGGCGACAATGCTGCAATCCCTGGTGGTGGTGGCCCGGGCAGGGCAGTGGGAGTGGGGTACTGAGGAGGAGCTGAGGTCAGGACATGCCCAGCTGCTGTCTATCCATCTGGCTCCCCAGACAGTTGGCAGGGCCCGGAGTTGGGCCCTCCCACCTTCTTTCCCACCCTCTTCCTCTGAGAGGGAAGACTTGGTTTTCCTGGATGGGTCTGATTCCCATTTGAGTAGCAGGAGCAGATGCGTTTCAGTTGGCACGTCTCCCGGGTTCCGATGCCTTCCAGACAGGGAAATGGATGGAAAGCCACGGAGGGGGAAGAACCACCCACCACCCTGCTTAAAGTGACCCGAAGTCAGTGGGAGGACCAGGAGAGCAGCCAGGGCCGGTGAGCTGCCCCCCACCCAAGCCCCATCTCCATCCTCAGGCATTCTCCAAGTTGGAGTGGGCATGGGGATCTGGCGGGAAATGGTGCCGGCTAGCACTCACATCTGCAGATCCCACGGCCCAGTCCCCAGTCGTTGCGAGGGCAGTGTAGGGTGGGTGTGTGTTGGGGAAAGTAGGGTAGTGGTCGCCCCGCCCCTTTCTAGTTCCCCATCTCTGGGGCAGGTGGGACAGGGGAATGAGGAGGCCCTGGGCCAGGGTTGTCGGACAGCCGAAGTCAGACCCCCATGTCGACTGGCCAGCAGGAACACCCATGAGTTAGCTCTGTCCTTCTCTCCCTCCAGCTGGACGTGGGTTGACACTTGTTAGTCGTGAGCAATGGACTAATTTTATCTCGCCCCGGCTCAGCAAGAAACCAACGCTGAGGAGAGTGTAGTTCTTCTGAGAGGTTCTGGCCGGGGGAGGCCAGTCTTAGGGCAAAAGGGAGGGGGAAATGCTGAGGCCTCCATCCCGGAAGGGGCGTGGTGGCCCCTGCCTGTGCCAAAGGCTTTAAGGTCCATAGGCTCCAGGCACTGGGATCCAGAAGAGGAAAAGGCATCTTGGAAAGCAGGTAGTTCAAATTCCTTCTTGTGTTTCTTCTCTTTTTTCTCCACTTCTGTTCCTTTCATTCGCGAAATCCCTGGGTTCTAACAAAATGCCTGTCAAAGCAGGTCCCTAGAAAATATTACTGCAATGATTTGAAAACCAGGCATGGAACTTTGCTTCTTGTGACCACTAGAGAGAGCTGAAACGCAAGATTTGAAAGGCCTTCTAAAGTAAAGCCTTCTCAATGCCTGCAGAAGTTGGGTATTTAATCCCTTTTCTTATTCTTCTGGAGTCTCCTCTACATTTCAGCTTATTAGAATTTGAACTTGCTTCAAAGGCTGTGGTTCAAACCAGCACCCACCCTATCTAAGCACCAGCTGTCAGAGACCAGGGTTTTGCTGGAGGACCTGTAGTTCCTGTTAGCTGGCCTGCTCTGCTGCTGTGAAGAGGCAGGGAACTGCTGGTTGCCTCTTCAGACACGAAAAGGCTTTGAAATCTAATGATCCTGAGTGATCAAACACAGACTAGGGCCTTGGAGCTCCTAGAGGAGGGATCGAGGGGGCAGCAGACCTTGGGTGGGAGAGCCTGGGGCCAGGCAGCAGAACAGGGTAATTAGTCTCAGTGGGAAGAGATGAGGCTGGTGGCTTGAGGATGCCTGCACTGAGTCAGGGGAGAAACAATAGCCAAGAGCTGGGTGGTAAACCACCTTCTTGCAAAGGAAACCAGTCCCTTCCACTCCTATCCTGTCCAGTGTATAGCCACAGGGAGATTGGCTTTATTTGTATGTCTTGGGTTGCTGAGGCTAGAAGGGCAATAGGTGGGACCAGCTCTCCAAGGCTAAGGCTGCATGAAAGTCTGGAATGGCTTGAGAAGAGAGAATTCCAAAAGTGTATGTCAGTTGGAAGTGAGAGTTAATTGTGAAAAAATGGGCTATGCTAAAAGTCAGATTTGGCTCAGATTTCATTTTTGCTTGGAGCTGGTCCTGCCAACACTCATTTGCAGATGGGTTCGATATGTACTTGTTGAATGAAGTGGGCAAGTTATTTCCCCCTCCTTGTGTCAGATTCTTCATCTGTGAAATGAGAGGTTTGGACTGGACTGGAAGTCAGTGACCTGAGTTCAAAGTTTCAACCTACTCTGTCACTGATTTTCTGTGTGAACCTGCTGCAGTGCCTTTTATCCAGACATTAGTGTCCCCAGTTAAATTCAATGCAGAGTATGAACAACAGACATTCTAAGGTTATACTTTGTCATTGCTATAGATCTCTCTTCTGTGTTACCCTCAATTTTAGGCTGCTGCTTGGTTATATAACCCAACTATACTAGTCACTTCAAGTTACCCCATCAATAACAAGGGAGAAGAAAAGGGGCTTACACTGGATTATTGGCAAGGTCTTTGATAGTTTTCAACACGGCATTCTTGTAACAAGGTGGTAGCTTTGGTGGGACCTCTACTCCAACCCAGCCACTAACCATGTTCTCATTTTGTGAAGTAAACACTTTTTCACTTCAGAGCTCCCTAAAAATCCAATCCTAGTTGGATTAGTTCACCCAACTTCAAACCCCTATATAGCTCCTTCTCCAATTTCTGCTCTCACAAAATATAGACCCTGGCAGAAATTTGATGTGAAATGATTTCAGTTCTGAAGTTAAACTTCTGCTGTTAACCAGATTAGGACTATTTCACCAGTGTAGGCAACATACACACCAAAGCTGGATTTTTAGATTTGTTTATTTTGTTCCAAACCTTTTGAGTATTTAAATGTCCCAGATCTCAAGCTCCCAAGTTTTGTTCATTCTCCTTGATTTAACTGTAGTGCATAAGAAGCCGCATCTTACCCTAAATATTAATACTGTGCTGCTTTCACCAACCAACATTCTCCCCAAAAGTGCACAAGCACACACATGCACATGAACATGTGTGGAAGAAGTAAACTGACACCTTGCCATGTTATATGACACCTGATAGAGCAGATTTGTGACCCATGGATGTCTTTCCTTCATCTGGAGAGAAGTGGGTGGCAGCCTGATTCTTAAGAGCTGTCCACACCGTGAGCAACAAAAGAGGCCCTGCAGAACTGCCCTCAGGTGACTTGGTGGGGGTGGGCAGGGAAGAATGGAATCAGGAGCTTTGTTGCTCCAATATTTTCAGTGTCTTCTTCTGGGAGTTACAAAGCTCCTGGGGGCCAGCTTGTCCTGTTCTACTGCTGTTTGGGATAACAGGGTAGTAATTAGGCAGGCCCCTTCATGTTCACAGAGCCAAGAACCAATGGGTTTTCCTTTGGGGAGTTGATAAGAGCTGGACTGGGACCAATGGAGGGGGCTCCAGAGTTTGGCCTTGAATGAAGTCATCAGAGGCCAACCATGCCCCAGCTGCCTGTCTGTAACGGAAAAACTCATGGGTGGGGACCACTGTCTTCTTTGGAGCTCCTCAGGGGCAACCTAATCCTCCTGGCCCTGGGATGGCTCTGGCTCGGAATAGCAAGTCACTGTTAGCTCTAAGTGACAGCCAAAGTGCCTGGTGAGAAGATTAGGGTAACAGGAATACAACAGAAAAAGACCTAGAATGGGAGAGACACAAAGAGGCTGAATGAAGAAAGTGGGTGAGCTCCTAATAAGGTGAGTTGTGCTAGCTGGACACAGCCTGGCTGGAAATTCTTTTCAGCAAGAGTGCCAGCCAGAGCCTAGGCATAGGGAAGCACCTGGCACCTACTTCAGAGGATGAAGATGGTCCAGAGTCTATCTTCCCTGGCACCTTTAATTCCCACTAACTGAGTGGTCCAGGATGCCCAGCATGGGGGACACATTGGGTAGTAAAGGCTGTGATGGTTTGCTCTTCCTAAAAGAAGTTTTCCAACCCTATGTGCAGCTGCTGCCTCTACATTTGGGGGATCCAGGTTGGAAATACGATTTTCCCTCAAACAGTTCTTTTCCTGGCTTGGCCCAGGTGAAAATGTTGACCTGTCATGAATAATGAGCGATGGAGGAATTGGTCCTTCCCCAGGTCAATAATTATTGCCCCTCCCCCACCATGCCATTCCCCCTGTCATCAGTCTCCCTCTGCCTCCTGAGATGAGAGGAATTTCTTCACATTTTGACAGGTGGATATAAGGATGGGGAGCTGAGGCAACCTGCAGGTTAATGCATTAGCCCAGAAAATCTGTAAAAACCAGTGAATGGAACTTTATAGTGTTTAAGGTCCCTTTCCTATGTGATATTCTATTATTCCAGTTGATTATAGGAGCTTGAGCCAAACGGTGAGATGTGGCTCAGCCTGAGATGAGTTGAATTGATGCTAGTGTTAGGGGAGGGTTGGGCCAAGATGAGGGTTGATTGTTCCAGGGTCTGGGTCCCTCCTTTCTTCAAGCTCCCATTAGTCTATGACAGTTATGAAAAGAAATAGAGGTGAATGAGAAGGGAAAAGAGGCAGTGGAGGAATAAAAGGAGGAAGGAAAGAAGGAGGCAGACTGTTAACTAACCTTATGATGGAGAGACTCCCTATACACTTGTAAAATGATGTCACCCACACCTCTTGGGAAGCCACAGCCCTCAGAGACACTGAGGCTAAACAAGATTCCTTGTGTCATTTTACCTCTATGCCCTTTCTGCCACACCTCTCAATGCTTCCTAAGGAAAGATGTCAAGGAATTCCTCAGCACCCAGAGATTTAGATCTTCCCACCAGGCTCCTGGGGATACAGTAGCACCTTTGGCAGCTGCTTTTAGTGGGTGACTAACAAGCTGGGCCAGGAATTCCCATCCTTCTCCTCCCCCAAGAGTTACAAAGTTTATGGAGAGGTTCCAAAGGCCAGGGGGTGATCCCAAGCTTTCCTAAAGCCTGGAAGGAGACGACCCTGGCAAGTTTAAAGGCATTCATGGGGAGAATTTGGTTAATAAGTTTGGAACACCTGGAGCTTTGGCTCCAAGGGGATGGTCAGGTGGCTGAAATGCTGTGTGTGCAGGTTTGGGAACAAGTGTGCTGGTGGCAAAAATGTAAATGCCGAGCAGGGCAAGGTGAAGGGAAAGGTTTGGGGAGGAGCACACGATGGCAAATAAAAGGCATTAGATTGGTTCCTCAGGGGTAGAGGAGCCCGGCAGCAGCTCTCCATTGGGGTCTGGGTCAGGGGTCAGCATCTTATCCTTGCTGGAATCCCTTTGCTCTTTCTTGAACATCCTTTGATGCATCAGAGGGACGAACAAGAGGATTACTGCCCCAACGATTGGGGGTACACCGGCAAAGTAGAAGGCCACATGATAGTCCCCAAAACAGTTGCGGAGGAGGCCTGAAAAGTTAACAGAGACAAGTCAAGTTTAGCTTTGCTCTACTATACAAAGATGTTCTCTGCTTCTTTTAGAAGCCATCAAAATGCCTATCCAGAGAATCTTGGCCTGTACTGCCTTGACCTGGGAGCCCAACTCAGTTTAAACACTCCTTGATGGAAGACACAAAACCTCTATTACAAAGACAAGCAGCTCCTCCCTGAGCCACTGAGACTGTAGGCTCTTGAGGCAAATGCTTATTATGAAAGAGGCAAATGAAACTTCTCAAAGTTCTCCATTTTTTACTTTCATAAGCTACAGTTAACTTCTAGTCACTCCAAGGTATGGAGATAGGTATGGAGGGAGGCTATTTTAAAAGAACACAGAAGATGACCAAGACTTGTCTTGGTTCACAGTGATACACCTTCTCACACCCAACTTAGGCTAGAGTGTTCTTATGTAATAATTCAGCCAAGTTCCCTTTTTCCCTTTCTTTGAAGTGCCCATTTGCCCTAAGAGGAGGCTAGGGTTAGGGTTGGGGTTAGGGTATAGGTGTGTCTTTCCTTCAAGTTACAGATATGGTTGGCCCCTCTGGGTTCTTCTAGGTTGCCAGTGTGGTGAATGTGTTTGGCATGGTACATGGAGTCTTCTCTGCTCACCTCCAGAAGCTAATGTGGGATACCTCATAGGGAGGTTGAGCCCAGAAACAGTACTAATGAAAGGCAGGTAGGTCCTGGGGCTGCTTAGGAGGTAAGCAAGTGGAAAGAGATATGGGTTCTGGGATCCACATTTGGAATCAGGAGTTAGGTAAAGGCTCGCCTCCCCCAGTGGACAGTGTGGCCATTGTACAATGGCCTGAGTAGGAGCCTTTGTCACTGTAATGCAGTACAACCAGTGCCCTCACAACACCTGGCACTGAACTGGTATTCAAGGAATAATTGTTGAGTTAGCCTAGTTGGCTAGCTTAAGAGACACTATCCCATGAATCAATATTTGCAATAAATCATAAAGAGAGGAAATGATGTCTCTTATTAGTTTTCTTTGTTTCTTGTGTTCTCTAGGGTACAAACCATGCCCTCCTTGGAAGTAGAAAGAGAAATTAGGAGTGCTGAAAGATGGCAAGCCAACACTTTGCCTGTTGCCTGCTATAAGTGAGCTTCATTGGTCCAGCCTTGAGTTGTGGTCTTAATTAAATGTTTTCTACAGGCTCAGTTCAGAAGTTGGTAGGGGAAGGAGGGATGTCTCTAAGTATTAATAAAACCAGGGCCCACTTTTGTTTCTCTTCCTGCTCAACTACCTTGAAAATAATTACTTGCTTGTGAAGACAGAGAGAGAGAGAGAAGATTTGGGTTCAATAGAATGGTCAGAAGGCCAAACCCATTATTCTCTCTACCCTCCTGGAATCAGCCATGCTGTCTACAATAAAAACTCACAGCCATGAAATGCCCATCCCCTCAAATGAATCCATGCACATATACTGTGCTTAGTCTCTTTCATCAATAGTGGTAAGAGGTTTCATGCACTCTGATGAGACTACTTGAAGAGAGAAGAGGGAGAAAGGGACTTTAAGCAGAGGCAATTAGGAGGGCTAGGTCCCAAGGAAAACAGGACTCCCCCACTCATGCTCTCCCTGCAATGTTAAACTCACCTGCAATGGGGGGTCCAGCAATCATTGGCAGGGCCATCATACCCAGGAGGTAGCCAATGGCCTGTGAGGCCTGCATTGGGCCCACCAGCTCAAATGCGATGGGGGCCATGATGGTGATGAAGAAGCCATCGCACAGGCCCAGGAAGAGGCAGACAACGATGAGGCCCCCGAAGCCCCGGCAGAGGGGAATCATCATGGACATCAGGCCCAGGAGCAAGAAGGAGATGACCTAAAGGAACAACAGCCTGAGGTCATGTTGTGCTTGCCCATGAAGCCCACATAGTAAATCACATCTCCTTCTCAGGGCCTTATTTATACAGTCTGTAAAATGGGGCAAAGTGTTAGTTGCTCAGTTGTGTCCCACTCTTTGTGACCCCCATGGACTGTAGCCCACCAGGCTCCTCTGTCCATGGAATTCTCCAGGCAAGAATACTGGAGTGGGTAGCCATTCCCTTCTCCAGGGGATCTTCCAAACCCAGGGATTGGACCCATGTCTCCCACATTGCAGGCGGGAGATTCTTCAGCATCTGAGCCACCAGGGAAGCCCATGAAAAATGGGACAAGGGGATGTCAACAGAAAGCCCAGTGGACTAAATAGTTACTTAAGTTCCTTCTAAGTCATTTAGAAGGACTTAGAATTCAAAGTTTTAAAGAGAGCCCCTATTTAACGTTGATTGTCAAGATTTTTAAAAGAAAGGACATGGCCCCTGTCCTCAAGAAGATGTCTTTTGACTAGACTCTGAGATAAAGGGAATTGCTGTTTCTGCTTTCTGATCCTGTGTTTGTCTGCCACAGGCATCAGGGTCTGGAACCAGACCATGCTGGTGTTTTCATATCCAAGTTAGATTTAGGAAGAGGAAGGGGAGGAAGTGAGGATGACTTGAATAATGATTAGATGGGGGCATGAATGGAAGGCACAGCTTCCTGAAATGGGGAAGGATCCAGTGCCCATTTTTGTGGGAGACTGCCAAAAGCAGTTTTCTAAAAGAAAACACCTTAGTATTAGGGAGACCACCAGGAGGTTCACCCAGGTTCTTTAGGTTTTAGGACATGGGACACACCACCATCTCAGATGCTCAAGGCAGTGTGGCTCTGGGGGCTTCTGGATTTGTCTGAGCACCCTGCCAAGGCAACAAAGGGGGCTCTAAGGAGAAGCAGGGCACTCAGAGGAGGTCTAGGGAGCCTGAAGCCAGCCTCGGGGACACTGACTTAGCCACTGGGCTTTCCTTGGGCTGAGTAAAATGACTCTGAAGTAATAAAGCTGCCTTTCCAGTGGTTGGTTTTTCCCTCTCAGTAGAGAGAAGGGCCACTGGAAACAACTGGTTTTTTAAAAAATAATTAGTTAATTTAAAATATGTATTTATTTTAATTGAAGGATAATTGCTTTACAATATTGTGTTGGTTTCTGGCATACATCTACATGGAATCAACCACAGGTATACAAATGTCCCCTCCCTCTTGAAACTCTCTCCCACCTCCCACCCCATCTCACCCCTTTAGACTGTCACACAGCCCCGAACTGAGTTTCCTGAGTCATACAGTAAATCCGCCCCAGCTGTCTATTTTACATATGGTACTATATATGTTTCCATGCTACTCTCTCCATCCATTCCACCCTCTCCTTCCCATCCTCCCCATGTCTACAAGTAGGTTTTCTATGTCTGCACCTCCAGTGCTGCCCTGCAAAGAGATTCATCAGTACCATCTTTCTAGATTCCATACATATGCATTAACATATGATGTTTTTCTCTTTCTGACTTCACTATAATAGGCTCTAGGTTCATCCACCTCATTAGAACCAACTCAAGTGCATTCCTTTTTTGGGACTGAGTAATAATCCATTGTTTATATGTACCACAACTTCCTTATCCATTCATCTGTCGATGGACATCTAGGTTGCTTCCATGCCTAGCTATTGTAAATAGTGTTGCAATGGACATTGGGGTACATGTGTCTTTTTCAATTATGGTTTCCTCAGGGTATATGCCCAGTAGTGGGATTATTGGGTCATGCTGCTGCTGCTAAGTCACTTCACTCGTGTCCAACTCTTTGCAACCTATGGACCATAGCCCGCCAGGCTTCTCTATCCATGGGATTCTTCAGACAAGAATACTGGAGTGGGTTGCCATGCCCTCTTCCAGGGGACCTTCCCAACCCAGGGATTGAACTCACGTCTCTTACATCTCCTGCATTGGCAGACGAGTTCTTTACCACTGGTGCCACCTGGGAAGCCCTTCCTTTGCTGTGCAAAAGCTTTCAAGTTTAATTAGGTCCCACTTGCTTATTTTTGTTTTTATTTCCATTACTCTGGGAGGTGGGACATAGATCTTGCCATGATTTATGTCATAAAACGTTGTGCCTGTGTTTTCCTCTAAGAGCTTTATAGTTTCTCATCTTACATTTAGGTCTTTAATCCATTTTGAGTTTATCTTTGTGTATGATGTTAAGAATTGATGCTTTTGAACTGTGGTGTTGGAGAAGACTCTTGAGAGTCCCTTGGACTGCAAGGAGATCCAACCAGTCCATTCTGAAGGAGATCAGCCCTGGGTGTTCTTTGGAAGGAATGATGCTAAAGCTGAAACTCCAGTACTTTGGCCACCTCATGCGAAGAGTGGACTCACTGGAAAAGACTCTGATGCTGGGAGGGATTGGGGGCAGGAGGAGAAGGGGACGACAGAGGATGAGATGGCTGGATGGCATCACCGTGATGTTAAGTAGTGTTCTAATTTCATTCTTTTACATGTAGCTGTCCACTTTTCCCAGCATTTCTTATTGAAGAGACTATCTTTTCTCCATTGTATATTCTTGCCTCCTTTGTCAAAGATAAGGTGCCCGTAGGTATGTGGGTTTATCTCTGGGCTTTCTATCTTGTTCCATTGGTTGATATTTCTGTTTTTGTGCCAGTACCAAACTGTTATAATGATGGTAGCTTTGTAGTATAGTCTGAAGTCAGTACAGTTGATTCCTCCAGCTCCATTCTTTCTCAAGATTACTTTAGCTATTCGGGATCTTTTCCCTACAAATTGTGAAATTTTTTGTTCTAGTTCTATGAAAGATACCATTGGTAATTTGATAGGGATTACATTGAATCTGTAGACTGCTTTTGGTAATATAGTTATTTTCACAATATTGATTCTTTCAACCCAGGAACATGGAATATCTCTTCATCTGTTTATGTCATTTTTTTTTTCATCAGTCATATAGTTTCCTGTATACAGCTCTTTTGGCTCCTTGTGTGTGTGTGTGTGTGTGTGTGTGTGTGTGTGTGTGTAGCTCAGTCATGTCTGACTCTTTGCGATCCTATGAACTGTAGCCTGCCAGGCTCCTCTGTCCAAAGTATTCTCCAGGCAAGAATACTGGAGTGGGTTGCCATTTCCTTCTCCATTTGTCTCCTTAGGTAGATTTATTCTTAGGTATTTTATTCTTCTTGGTTGCAGTGGTAAATGGGATTGATTCCTTAATTTCACTTTCTGATTTTTCATTGTTAGTGTATAGGAATGCAAATTATTTCTGTGTATTGATTTTGTATCCTGTGACTTTACTAAATTCACTTATTAGCTCTAGTAATTTTCTGATAGTATATTTAGGGTTTTATATCTATAGTTTCACATCATCTGTGAACAGTGAGAGTTTTACCTCTTCTTTTCCAATCTAGATTCCTTTTATTTCTTTTTCTTCTCTGAGCGTGATAGCTAGGACTTCCAAAACTATGTTGAATAATAGTGGTGAGATTGGGCACCCTTGTGTTGTTCCTGATCTTATAGGGAATGCTTTCAGTTTCCTACCATTGAGAATAATGTTTGCTGTGGGTTTGTTGTATATGGCCTCCTCAGAAATGTAGATGACACCATCCTCATGGCAGAAAGTGAAGAACTAAAGAGCCTATTGATGAAAGTGAAAGAGTTAAAAAGTTGGCTTAAAACTCAACATTCAAAAAACTAAGATCATGGCATCCAGTCCCATCACTTCATGGCAAACAGATGTGGAAACAATGAAAACAGTGACAGACTTTATTTTTTCGGCTCCAAAATCACTGCAGATGGTGACTGCAGCCATGAAATTAAAAGATGTTTGATCCTTGGGAGAAAAGCTATGACCAACCTAGACAGCATATTAAAAACCAGAGACATTACTTTGCTGACAAAGGTCTGTCTAGACAAGGCTATAGTTTTTCCAGTAGTCATGTATGGATGTGACAGTTGGACTATAAAGAAAGCTGAGCACTGAAGAATTGATGCTTTTAAACTGTGGAGTTGGAGAAGACTCTTGAGAGTCCCTTGGACTGCAAGGAGATCAAACCAGTCAATCTTAAAGGAAATCAGTCCTGAATATTAATTGGAAGGACTGATGCTGAAGCTGAAGCTCCAATACTTTGGCCACCTGGTGCAAAGAACTGACTCATTGGAAAAGACCCCGATGCTGAGAAAGATTGACAGCAGGAGGAGAAGGGGACACAAGAGGATGAGATGGTTGGATGGCCTCACCAACTCGGTGGGCATGAGTTTGAGCAAGCTCTGGGAGTTGGTGATTGACAGGGAAGCCTGGCGTGCTGCAGTCCATGGGGTCACAAAGAGTTGGACACGACTGAGTGACTGAACTGAACTAATGTTGAGGTAGGTTTCTCCTATGTCCATTTTTAAAGAATTTTAATCATAAGTGGGTGCTGAATTTTGTTGAAAGCTTTTTCTGCACCTATTGAGATTATCATATGGCTTTTACCTTTCAATTTGTTAATATGGCATATTGCATTGATTGATTTTCATATATAGATGAATCCTTGCATCCGTGGGATAAAACTGACTTGATCATGGTGTATGATCTTTTTAATGTGTTGTTGGATTCTGTTTGCTAGAATTTTGTTGAGGATTTTTGCATCTATGTTCATCAATGATACTGGCCAGTAATTTTCTTTTTTGTGTGTGTGATGTCTTTATCTGGTTTTGGTATCAGGGTGATGGTGGCCTCATAGAATGAGTTTGGAAGTATTCCTTCCTCTGTAATTTTTCAGAAGAATTTGGAAAGAATAGGCATTAGCTCTTCTCTAAATATTGGATAGAATTCACCTGTGATGCCATCTGGCCCTGGTCTTTTGTTTTTGGGGAGAGTTTTGATCACAGTTTTGATTTCAGTGCTTGTGAGTGGCTTCCTCATAATTTCTGTTTCTTCCTGGTCAGTCTTGGAAGGTTGAATTTTTCTAAGAATCTGTCCATTTCTTCCAGGTTGTCCATTTTATGGGCAAATAGTTCATAAAACTCTTGTATGATCCTTTGTGTTTCTGTGATGTCTGTTGCAATTTCTTTTTCATTTCTAATTTTGTTGGTTTGATTCATTTCCCTTTATCTTGATGAGTCTGGCTAGTCGTTTGTCAATTTTGTATATCTTCTCAAAGAACCAGCTTTTAGTTTTATTAATCTTTACTATTGTTTCCTTCATTTCTTTTTTGTTTATTTCTGCTTTAATCTTTGATTTCTTTACTTGTACTAACTTGGGTTTTTTTGTTCTTTTTCTAGTTGTTTTAGGTGTAAAGTTAGGCCTGGCGTGCTGTGATTCATGGGGTCACAAAGAGTTGGACACGACTGAGCAACTGAACTGAACTGAACTGAGGCCTCCCTGTCCATCACCAACTCCCGGAGTTCACTCAAACTCACGTCCATCGAGTCGGTGATGCCATCCAGCCATTTCATCCTGTCGTCCCCTTTTCCTCCTGCCCCCAATCCCTCCCAGCATCAGAGTCTTTTCCAATGAGTCCACTCTTCACATGAGGTGGCCAAAGTACTGGAGTTTCAGCTTTAGCATCATTCCTTCCAAAGAACACCCAGGGCTGATCTCCTTCAGAATGGACTGGTTGGATCTCCTTGCAGTCCAAGGGACTCTCAAGAGTCTTCTCCAACACCACAGTTCAAAAGCATCAATTCTTCAGTGCTCAGCTTTCTTCACAGTCCAACTCTCACATCCATACATGACCACTGGAAAAACCATAGCCTTGACTAGATGGACCTTTGTTGGCAAAATAATGTCTCTGCTTTTGAATATGCTATCTAGGTTGGTCATAACTTTCTTTCCAAGGAGTAAGCATCTTTTAATTTCATGGCTGCAATCATCATCTGCAGTGATTTTGGAGCCCCCCAAAATAAATTCTGACACTGTTTCCACTGTTTCCCCATCTATTTGCCATGAAGTGATGGGACCAGATGCTATGATCTTAGTTTTCTGAATGTTGAGCTTTAAGCCAACTTTGTCACTCTTCTTTCACTTTCATCAAGAGGCTCTTTAGTTCTTCACTTTCTGCCATGAGGGTGGTGTCATCTGCATATCTGAGGTTATTGATATTTCTCCCGGCAATCTTGATTCCAGCTTGTGCTTCTTCCAGCCCAGCGTTTCTCATGATGTACTCTGCATATAAGTTAACTGGTGGCAATTACTATCTATTGTATCTAGCTGCCTCTTAATATCCTCCATGAGGCTTTGCCAAGGTTTGGAAATTAAAAATCCCTCTTGGAACAAAGAAACAGGTTTCAAGATTTGACCCAAAGTGAGGTTGTCCAGCAAGTTGTCACTATTTGCTTTCCAACAGACTGTCCAGGGGCTTTACACCAGACACATGTGCCTCTCTGTCAGTAGTAGGAGCCAGAAGGTCTAGTGGATGACTTTTCTGAACCTGAAGCTATGTACACTACTTTCCTCTCCCAGACCTGTACTCCTGCTCTGACCCAGGGAGAAAGGGAGGTAAATTCTTGTGAGCAGCTCAAGAGGAAGAAGTTCATTCATTGTTTCATGCCCTCAGCCTAAGACACTTACCAGCACAACGTGTTTGAACAAATCACTTTCCCTCTCTGGGCCTCAGTTCCTCAGTTTATAAAATGAGGAATTTGGGACTATGAGTTGATGAAGATATGTTTCAGCTTTAAAGCTCCAAGATTATTTTTTTAAGTGGCAAAACTGGGTCAACTAAGAGTGAGAAAAGGGAGAGAATGTTGGATAGGTAGGGGAAATGGACAGCAGAAGCACTGAGCCATAAGCCTAGTACTGTTTCTGACTGGTTATTGCCTCTTCCTCCCTTGGAACAATAGAAAACAAGAGCTGC